>NW_027507686.1:43643461-44138461 GCF_037356315.1 Lithobates pipiens | reverse complement strand
CCTTAAGGCATTAGCATACCAAGATATTTTGGACCATGTCATGCTCCCAACTTTGTGGGAACAGTTTGGGGATGGCCCCTTCCTGTTCCAACATGACAGTGCATCAGTGCACAAAGCAAGGTCCATAAAGACATGAATGAGTCAGTTTCGGGTGGAGGAAATTGACTGGCATGCACATAGTCCTAACCTTAACCCAACAGAACACCTTTAGGATGAATTAGAGTCAGGCCCTCTTGTCCTCATCAGTGCCTAACCTCTGGAAGAATGGTCAAACATTCCCATAGACACACTCCTAAACCTTGTGGACAGCATTTCCACAAGGGTAAGCCAACTCAATATTAAACCCTACGGACAAAGACTGGGATGCCACTAAAGTTCATGTGCATATATAGTATTTAGACAATATAGTGTCTCTTTACAATCTAATAATATTTAGTGCAAGAAGCTGCTGTATTGGATACACATTTAATAGATTGTTTAGATGTGTCATTATGCAATTGGCTAAGCTAATGAGAGATTGTACTATCAATTTGCAACTGTATAGTCGGATTTGAAATGTAAAAGCCTATACTTAAAGTGGTTCTAAAGCCTTTTTTTTATCTTAAAATAATAAAACACATCATACTTACCTGCTCTGTGCAATGTTTTTTTTTTTCACAGACCACTCCAATCCTCTTTTTCTTGGATCCCCCCCCCCGACACTTCTGGCCCCTTCCACTTGCTGAGTGCCCCTAGAGCAAGCTGCTTGCTCTGAGGGCACTTGTGCATACTCACTCACAAGCCACCTCTGTGGCTTGGTACACACAGAGCATTGCTCAGTCCCACCCCCCACTCCCTCCTCATTGGCTGTGATTGACAGCAATGGGAGCCAATGACTTCCACTGCTGTGTCTCAGCCAATCAGGAGGGAGTGTCCCAAGAGAGCCTCGACTCTCGTGGACATCAGGATCAAAGTATTAAGGGAGTTGTAAGGGGGGCTTGACCCTGAAAGTTTTTTTTACCTTTGGAACTACTTTAACCACCTCGCGCACGCCCTATAGCCGAATGACGGCCGTAGAGCAGGCGCGTTCGTCCGGGTGGTCGTCCCTGGACGTCCTGATGTTTACTTCCTCAATGCATGCCGCCGCGGGCGCGCATCGCGGAAGTTCTGTGTTCGCCGTGTCCCCCGGGGACAGGCAAACACAGATCGCTGTAAACGGGCAATCACAGCGGCCGTTTACAGCGTGATCGGCGTGTCCAATGGGAGATGATCTCATATGTAAACATATGAGATCATCTCTCAGCGCCGCTCTCCCTCCTCGTACAGACAGTGTGAGAGGGGAGAGATGAACGGCTGCAGCGGCAGCCGTTCTGCCTCTAGTAAAAAAAAAAAAAGTAAGAAAATAAAATAAAAAGTGCCATCCTCCCCCAGCAGTGCCATCCTCCCCCAGCAGTGCCATCCACCCCCAGCAGTGCCATCCGCCCCCAGCAGTGCCATCCGCCCCAGTGCCATCTGCCCCAGTGCCATCTGCCCCAGTGCCATCCACCCCAGTGCCATCCACCCCAGTGCTACCTGCCCCCAGTGCCACCTGTCATCAGTGCCACGTATAAGTGCCATCTGTCATCAGTGCCACTTGTCATCAGTGCCACATAGTGCCATCTGTCATCAGTGCCACGTATTAGTGCCATCTGTCATCAGTGCCACGTATCAGTGCCATTTGTCATCAGTGCCACCTGTCAGTGTCACGTGCCATCTGTTGTCAGTGTCACGTGTCATCAATGCCACTTATCAGTGCCATCTGTCATCAGTGTCACGCGTCATCGGTGCCATGTATTAGTGCCATCTGTCATCGGTGGCACGTATTAGTGCCACATATTAGTGCCATCTGTCATCAGTGCCACGTATTGGTGCCACGTGTCTTTAGTGCCACGTGTCATCAGTGCCACGTATAAGTGCCACGTGTCATCAGTGCCACGTGTCATCAGTGCCACATATTAGTGCCATCTGTCATTAGTGCCACATATTAGTGCCATCTGTCATCAGTGCCACCTGTCATCAGTGCCACGTATAAGTGTCATCATTGCCACGTATCAGTGCCATCTGTCATCGGTGTCACGTATCATTGTCCTGGTGCTTCAAAAGTGTAATAAATAGTCAACAAGTTAGATGTGTAATTTATGTTCCTAGAACACATGATGGCGCTACCTGCATGTTGGGCCTCTCTATGTGGCCAGGCTGTGAAAAAGTCCCACACATGTGGTATTGTAATACTCAGGAGGAGTAGCAGAATTTTTTGGGGAGTGACATTTGTGGTATACACATGCCACGTGAGAGAAATAACCTATTACAATGACAATTTTGTGGAGAAAAAAAAAAGAAAAATCTTAATTTTGCAAAGAATTGTGGGAAAAAAATGACAACATCAAAAAGCTCACTATGCCTCTTACTAAATACCTTGGAATGTCTACTTTCCAAAAAGGGGTCATTTGGGGGGTATTTGTACTTTCCTGGCTTGTTCGGGTCACAAGAAGCGAGATAGGCCACCAGTACATCAGATGTGATCAATTTTGTGTGATTCGCACCACACCTTGTAGACTCTCTAACTTTCACAAAGACCAAATAATATCCACTAATTTGGGTTATTTTTACCAAAGATATGTAGCAGTATAAATTGTGGCCAAAATGTATGAAGAAAAATTAATAATTTGCATAATTCTGTCACAGAAACAAAGAAATATGCGTTTTTTTCAAAATTGACGGTCTTTTTTCATTTATAGCGCAAAAAATAAAAACCCCAGAGGTGATAAAATACCACCAAAAGAAAGCTCTATTTGTGGGAAAAAAGGACAAAAAATTCATTTGGGTACAGTGTTGCATGACTGAGTAATTGTCATTCAAATTGTGAGAGCACCGAAAGCTGAAAATTGGTCTGGGCAGGAAGGGTGTTTAAGTGCCCGGTAAGCAAGTGGTTAAAGGCAAAGTTCACCTTTTATAAAAAAAAGAATAAATGCACACATTTTTGCAGAAAAAAGTGCATTTATTACTTTTTCTTAGCAGTGCTTTGTAATGTCAGGCTCTTGTACACTCTTTCTCCAGTTTACTTCCCGTATCTCTGGGGTTTTGGTTAGAAGGCTGGAAGAAGAATGAATGGACTGATTAATGTGCTCATATGCCATTGAGAGCTAAAAGTCTGTCTTCCACGGTGGAGTAGTTTACTCATTCACTGAATGAGTGAAGTGGCTGGGTGGGTAGAGCTCCACACAGCCGCACCAATTTTTAAATGTGATAGTGGCTGTGGGGATGATGATCCCCTGCCCACTATCACAGGGGAAGGGAATCAGGCGAAGAGGTGGGTAGGAGCTGGAATATATTACATGTTACATACTAAATACAGATGTAACATGTTCCTTAAGATTAAATAATCCTTCAACTATCCTTTAAAAATTGACTTGATTTGTAACCATTTGGATAAACCCTTGCACTATGCAGTTGCTGATATAGCTACAATAGAGTGTCTGCTTCTCCTACATCTCGCAAGTTTGTAAAGATACTAATACATACGTGGGTTGATTTAGAAAATGCAAATATGCTTTTCACTTTGCAAGGGAAGGTTCCCAGAGCATAGTGAATGTGGTTAATTTCACCATGCAAAGAATGCCCAATCGCATGCAAGAAAAATAATAGGAAAATAAAAAGGAACAAAGGAAATAATATTTTCTTTTAAAAAAAAACATGATTGAAAGATGGATGTCAGAAGAGCATAGTCTCATTCACCAAGCTGTCAGTTCTTCTCTCCCTCTCTGTAGACGTTACCCTGGATGCATTTGTGTGATTCCTGTGACCTGTGACGTCATCCATGAGTGTCTGATGCTGAGTTCCTGCTCCCTCCTTGTGTACACAGGAAGTATAGAGCCACTGAGGAAAACATCTCACAGCCACACAGCCATACACAGTGCCCGAATCCAGACCCAGGGACCTCCAGACAGACTCACAAATCTATGCAGATGAGCTTTTTATGTTCTTACTTCTTGTAAGTGTATTATGATACCTTGCCATTAGAAACTGTACACCTGCTGCACTGTATTATATACTGTGTACACCACCTGCAGTGTATTAGAAACTGTACACACTGCATTATATACTGTGTACACTGCCTGAAGTGTATTAGAAACTGTACACCACCGAATACACTGTATATATAGGCTACACTGAATGCAGAGTCTATCTATCTATCTATCTATCTATCTATCTATCTATCTATCTATCTATCTATCTATCTATCTATCTATCTATATATATATATATATATATCAAATACACTGCCACTAACTACATAACTTGCCTGCTTAATCTAGCTCAAGCTATTTCTCTGTCCACGCCAACAAAACATGTGGCCACTCTGTGAGCACCCTTATATAGTTTGGGGCATGGACTTAGTCCCCCTGAGCCATGATTGGGCAAAGGCACCCTGCCAACTATGGCTCTAGCAGCAGAGCACGCTTCAATTGCCCAAAGCATGCAGGTCGAGTGCATGCTATGGCCAGCCATCAGACGCTAATGCACTGCGAGATCGCAGTGCATTATGGGACATTTTGCAGCGCTCGAATTTACCACAAGCGCCCCATTACGTTCAACTCGAACATCGAGTGCATCTTTAACGATCACACTATCCTTGCTTCTGTACATCCTCCAGCTGCTTCAGGTTGGCAGTTGAAGGGACAGAGGAGCATAAAAGGGTGTCAAAAAATTGCTGTTAGTCTGCCGCGATATTGCATTATTGCATTCAGTAAAACCCATATAAAACTGTTTCCTTTAGACCAACACTGGATATGTGATGCAGCTCTACTAGTAGCCAAATTATCTGAAGGAGTTACAACATGGGTCACTATGTAACCTGCATCAAGGCCACCTCAGATAAACTTAGTCCACATTACTGATGTATAACATTTTTCATACTGGCAATGGATCTGACAGTTAAATCAGATTTCAGAGTAGAGCACACAGGGCATCACACACAACATACATCAATGACTAAGTAAATTGTAGGAAGAGCAAAGTGGAGAGAGTGGCGGTAACATGGCCAACAGAACAATGCATTCTGAAACACATTTAGAGAGAAAATATTTGTAAATGATTTTAGTATATGCAGGGATCTTCTAGACAAACAAATGTGTTCTATTTTTATTTTAAAGGTTATGTTTTTAAGTACAATTATTAATTTGAACTTAAACATGTTTTCATGCTATCACTCACTATAAATGAAAGCCCTTAATTCCAGTTTTTACTTAACCCTTGTATGACCAATAGTTATTTAGCCCCTTGATGATCACTGTATGTGCATAAGTGGCCTCACTGACGCAAACCTTCTGCTGTGAGGCTGTATATTGTATGTGTGTACCTGTTAGTTAGAGAAAATTGCTGTAAGTAGCATTGTTAGTTCTAAAATAAAATGTAGATTAGTGTTCTTTCAGCATGGGGCGTTGTACCTGAGAATGTTGCATTGCAAATGAGTTAAAGCGGAGCTCCGCCCAAAAGGGGACGTTCCACTTTAAGTACTCCTCCCCCCTCCCCTGCCACATTTGACATTATCTTTTTTTTTTTTGGGGGGGGGAGCGGGTACCTAGTTTTGACAGGTACCCCATCCCACGTTCCGCTCAGATTGTCTAGGGAGATCACGGAAGTTCTTCTCTCCCCTTCCCTCCCTCCCTGCAGTCTTCTGGAACATGTCACAGGTCCCAGAAGACTGCCGGACCATTCAGCAGGCACAACGCGACTCGCGCATGCACAGTGTGCACCCTGTTGTAAAACCAGACACTGTCACAGGCGAGTGGCCACAGTTGAAGTGCTGGTGCTGGGGAGAGTAGAGAGAGAGTGACCACATCACTGGATCCGGGGACAGGTGAGTTTGTGTTTGTTAGATGCCAGCAGCCTCTTGAAACTGAGCCCAAAAAAGACAGACAATGGGCAAAGGACTAATTATGGTATTGCCTGTGGTCTTCCTGCAGCTGATCTTTCCTTCATTACTTACTGTGCCTTGTTATTTACTGTCTCTCTGTGTGAAGGTGGCCATTTTGGTAGGGGCAGGGCTTTGCTTCCCCATATCTTAACCTACAGCAAACAGAACAGTGGGCGACACAACCGTGACATCAGCAAATCTCACTTCAAACCTCATAAGACTAGCAGTCTGAGCCAGTGGTACATTGTATCTTAGAATATGTCTGTGAGGCTGTAGGCACAGGAGTGACTAGGCACAGTTACATGCCAGGAACTACACTGCTGTTTTTCAAGAGGAATTCAAGACAAGGGTTACATTTTCAGGGTACTGGTTTGGCAAAATTTAAATTCTATGATGCTCCCTATAATATAGCGAATCTTCACTTTTTGAGTTCAAGGCCACTTTAATGGTAAATCGACTCACTCTTTTGCTATTGAGAAGCCCCCTCACACTGCCTTACTAGTCTAGGTTTAAATTTGTTGTTGTGGATGTGGCAAACTGTCCGCTCTTAAGCTGCAAAGGCAGTAGATGGGGTGTTTTGTGTAGTGATGTGGGTAAAATTATACCACCCTTGGAAAGCAATACATTCAACTGAATGGGGACACACAACAACCATCCTGCAACTGCATTCCTCTTTTCACTCATTTTTAATGGTATAGAAAGACCAAAATCACAATATTACACTATTTCTCTGTAAATAGGGTTACATGTATCAGACAGCAATCCATGTACAAAGCATTATTTTAATAGGTTAAAACAGATTCCCAAGAGGGTATACATGCATTAAATACTGATATACCCCTGATAACATTCCTCCCTGAAATGGGTGTCGAATCCTAGAACTATCTCTTACAAGAAGTCCCCATGGAGCCATATCGCACAAATACTTTCCCCAAGCCAGTGGGGTGAACTCACCTCGGATTGGACAAGTGAAAGTGAAGACATCTGACCCACATTCACAATTACAATCTCTAGTGAACAAATTAGATATTCATGAATCACGTCCTTGGCTCCCAAGTTATCTCAAACTTCTGAACAGAGTTCTGTAATATACTCATCATGTCTTCATGGACAATTATCCATGAGATTCTTTGCTTTGCTTGTGCAAGGGACTCTGAAGGTTTCTTCCACTATCTTGCAATAGTAATGTTGGACCCCAATAAAATAAAAAAGATCAATTGTTGAGAACTTTTAGATATTTTGTTCACTGGAGTATCAAGTAGTGCTATTGAGGTGATTGCAATACTGAGAGTCCAATCATCCTGCACAACAAAGCAAAGACCAAAAGCTCCAAACTGCCCATCATAGCGGACTGGATCCACCGTGTATCAAGAGTGGCGGAAATGGAAGAACTGATCCATCAGTCACATGACACTCCTACCAAATATTGGAAAACATGGTCGTGCTGGCACCACTTCAATACCTCCGAAGAATGTGAGCTCCTACTAGGTTGACTCCTAACAAACTTATCAGACCCCAACTCAGGGAACCCCCCCCCCCCTCCCCTCTATCCCATATCGTCAGTGTCACATTTCCCACACGCCTAACACAAACAGCAGTATAGCCTACCAAGATCCATGACCTTCACTGCTATCGCTTCCTCTATCACATCTCTTACCCTGTCTCCAGGAACCAACCACCGCGCTACATATCTTTGAATGTAGAAAACGGCAAAGTACATGAACCACAGCGGACCCCAATCCAGGCACAGCAATTGCCTAACCCCAATTTGTAGTGCAACCACACAACTATCCCTAGGAAAACAACAGGGCTGCCCCGGCAACCTTTAGGCAAGCAATTGCTCCCACCCTACATCCAAAGGTTAACTTAACACCCTACACAAAGTTTCACGGTTACTTCTCTGTCCTCGTTACCCCATTGTACTTTTCCCAACGAATTGTGAAGATACAAACCCTGCATTGTTGGACAAGCAAAGGCCTAAATGGACTCATATGATATGATTTATGTGTTGTATTATTAGGTAACAACTGTTCTTCTTTGTATTGTATCAGTTGAATGCTTCATTACCATACTTTCTATATTGTAATGCTTCAATATACTTCAATAAACCTTGGTGGAAAAAAAAAAAGACCAAAAGCTTCTAATTCTGTGGCACCACCACCAGATATGATACATGCAACCCCAGATATTACAACCTCGAAAACATAAACAGAGGTGAAGAAGGATACATTTTTGCCAAACGGGTTGGCACTAAGTATCGTTGAGTCAACACTTTCAGATTAGCTTCCATTAAGGCCACATTCATGATACCATTAAATTAGCAAAGAAAACATTATTGAGATAAAGCAAGATCCCAATCTTCCAAAATCTCTCTCTCCCATTCCAAAATATAAGGGCATTTAGCTGGAGTGCCTAAGAGCAGCTTGTAAATGAGAGAGATTCCCCCTCTCTGACCTGAATCCTGTGTGCACCATGGCTCATAAGCCTAAATTCATAATGGTTCCAATGATTTCACCCAAATGGAACGCAGCTGCATTCTTTTTGGTGGCATGGGTTCTAATTGCTTAAAGCAGGTGGTGACAAGGTAACATAATGCTTCCTTTCTGCCTGTCAATTGCCACATCACTGGATCCTGGGACAGGTGAGTTTGTGTTTATTAAATAATACGGATCACTCTTCAGAATGCACCAATAGTGAGTTCCTATACAGATTAATTACTAGTGAAGACAACAGACACATGGGTGGTTTGCTACACCAATTTAGCCTGCAACAAAAACACTTTTCTGAGAATATTGAAGAATGATGCAGTTCTATTTTGCATACCGAAAAAGTGGTTGGATTACCCCATCCTCACACTCCTATTGAATAATTTCAGCAATTTTTTTTCTGAAACAAAAAAATATAGACAACTGCTCTAAAGTTTTAAAACATCCTTCCAATATGAGAACGGACATTTCTTTTTTAAACTATAGAGTTACCTCTATATGAAACTGACACATATATCGTCTCCCTCTCTCTTCCTCAACCATGTCCTGAGATTCTGTACTCATCAATGTGTCTGAAATATTTAACGTCTCATAATTCTGTTTCCGTAAAGTGACATAACATGTACTGATATTTTCATCTCTTGAGGAACAAATAGATCCATTGATTAAACTGTCCCACAATGCTTCAACAAATGAACATTTAATGAACAACATTTGACAGTTCACATGTTTGTGTCAGTTATCACTTTTATTACAAAGAAGAAGTTGCAAGTTATTTACAGCAATAGTGTTTGAATAGCGGAAACACATATAATACATAACACAAGCAGTGAGATCTTTGTCATAACTTCCCAATTCCTGATTTTATTTCAAGTTTGACAAATAATAGTAAGTGATAGCAAACAATGAAAAGTCAGGCTAGGTTTGGATCAGTGATGATGCACTAACACATGAAAGCTACAGGCAGAAAAGAAGACTTAAAGGGTCAGATTTACTAAAACTGAAGAGTGCAATATCTGGTGCAGCTGTGCATGGTAGCCAATCAGCTTCTAACTTCAACTTGTTTAATTAAGCTTTGACAAAAAAAACTGCAACCTGATTGGTTGATTTTGCACATTCCAAGTTTAGTAAATCAACCTCTGTATATCTAAAGTCATTTTTTTAATCTATATTTTGGATAAGATGGTGAGGGGTTAGAACCACTAGCAAGTTTTTTTTGTGTCTACTGTTTGTGTCAATGGTGGGAAGATGCGCATCTGGTGATCAATGTCATTGAGAGTAAAAGTAAAAGAAAATTCAACATGTTTAGTTATCATCAGAATAGAAAATTGAAAATATTTCAATGAAGACATCACTGTTCCAATGATAGCTGTGAATTTCAAGGTATTTCAAGGTATGGATTTTTTTTTAGCATACTTACATCGGTCCAGTTTGGACCGATGTAAGTATACCTATGGGATCCTTGTGGAAGTGGATAATCACTCACTACTATCCTCTAGGTCCCTTAATAAGTGGCTGCCCTGCTGCATAGTGCACACAATGGGTTATAAGCTGGGCATGGGCACCATTCACAGAATGAAAAACCAAAGGAAGAAAAAAAACTGTCTGCATTAAGGAGAAAATTTAGTTTTGTTTCATTTTCATTCGAAAATACCTAATTCTGTATTTGTTTTATCGTTTAAGGGCCCTTTCATATGTGCGAACCATTCGGATTCACCCGTCAGTTTTTTCAGCGGACCTGAACAGTCGCTCCATACAGCTCTAAGGAGCGACGGATGTCAGCGGTGACATGTCCGCTGACATCCGATCCGCTCCGCAAATACCCAGATGGATGGAAACCCTATTTTACATCCATCTGGTGGATCGGATCAGATGAAAACGGACAGGCGGTCCATAATCATTCGATCCCTCCATAGAGGAGAGTAGAGATCTGACAGGTCTGTCCCTGCACAGTGTGCAGAGACTGACTTTTCATCCACCGGCTCAGCGGGGAACAACGGAGTGATCCCTGCTGAGCAAGCAGATGGCTGAATATGGATCTGAACATGTGAAAGGGGCCTAATTGTTTCGTTTTTGGATAATTTATTATTTATGTATATATATTTGTGATAATGAATCATAATTCTGAAAGTTGTTTGTTTATTAAATTTAATAACACACACAATGACAACGTCTCTTCTGCTGCTTCTCAAAACTCATCTCTTCTGCTCAAATGCAATACAACACCCTTCTTATGCCACGTACACACGATCAGAATTTTGGTTGGAAAAAGTTCTGGTGGAATTTCGACGGGATTCTGCTCAAGCTGTCTTGCATACACATGGTCACGCAAAAATTCTCGGAACTTTATACCACCAAGAACACGGTGACGTACAACACTATGACAAGCCAAGAAAATTAAGTTCAATGCTTCTGAGCATGCATCAAATTGTTTCCGAGCATGCTTAGGATTTTTTCGCAACTGAATTTGTAGAGATGAGCGGAATTTCCGCCAGCAAAAGTCCGATTGAGCATACACACAATCGCATTTTCCGACCAAAAGCTCTCATCAGACTTTTTCTGGTGGAATTTCCGATCGTGTGTACGGGGCATTAGGAATGCACTTTGCCAGTGGTTGTGCTGTGTCACTGCTGCTGCTACCAGGAGGAACCTGATGTTTAGAGCTTGAATCTATGAGTACATATCTCTTCTGATGCTTCACAAAACTCGTCTCCTCTGCTCAAATACAACACCCTTCTCATACAGTTTTCAGGACTGCACTTTTCCAGCAGTATTAATCCAACCTTCAGCACAAAATGAATCAGCTAATTGGGCTGTAAGATTTCCTCCAAGTCAGTCTGCTTTTTCATTAGACCTTTAACGAATGAATCAATCATGCCAAATTACTTCATAATTTTTGTTATAATTTCTTTCGTATTAGTTGAAATTTGTTAGTTTCTTCCTTGGAAATTGGGCATAGGTGCCTTAGGGTGTGCACCCCAAATGTATTAAAACATGGACAGTGTCACTAGAGCAGAGGTTGGTGTCAGAAGAGCAGAGGTTGGTGTCAGAAGAGCAGAGATTGGTGTCAGTAGGGCAGTGGACAGTGTCACTAGCTAATTATTTTTATTATTTTTATTATTTTAATCTTTTTATTTTTTACTATTTTTTTTAGGAGCCCCATTCGGTGGCATTGGTGCAATATCAGCAAGGGGAATCTGCACCTCAAGCCATGATTAGAGTGTGCCCAGGCACACCCAGCACACCCCTCGTGCACGCCTATGACATTTGTATTCATCCAAATGTCCAAAAGTAATGGCGGAAATAAGCGGCTTATAGTGGGACTACAATATTGCAGTGGAGAAAATGGACACTAACTGACACTTTTGACACTTTTTGGAGACCAGTGACACTAATACAGTGATCAGTGCTAAAAAAATATACACTGTCACTGTACTAATGACGCTGGCTTGGAAGGGGTTAACATCAGGGGCAATCAAAGCGTTAAATGTGTTCCTAGCCAGTGATTGTGTACTGTGGGGGAGGTGCTTTTACTAAGGGAAGGCATAGATCCATGTCCCTGCTTTGCAGGAACACAGGATTAATGCCTTCCCTATTGACAGAACGGCGGTCTGCCTTGTTTACAGATTGCCATTCTGCCGGTGTACTAAATAATCAGTGGGTGCCGGATGACAATGAATCTGCAGTACCCACCGCTGGGTTCCCGCTGTGTGCGATCACAGTAGGAAGTGTTGGATCAAGTACTAGGTACAGCACGTGATCCGGCACAGCCATGCCACTTTGCCCCCATAAATCTAAGAGGTTAAGAGAGGATTTTTCTTTCACTTCCAATTGTATCTATAGAATAGGAAGTGACATGCCTTTATTAACCACTTCAGCCCCGGACCATTTTGCTGGTCAAAGACCAGACCACTTTTTGCGATTTGGCACTGCGTCGCTTTAACTGACAATTGCGTGGCCATGCAACGTGGCTCCCAAACAAAATTGACATCCTTTTTTTCCCACAAATAGAGCTTTCTTTTGGTGGTATTTGATCACCCCTGCAGTTTTAATTTTTTGCGCTATAAACAAAAATAAAGCGACAATTTAGAAAAAAGTGCATTATTTTTTACTTTTTGTTATAATAAATATCCCCCAAAAATATATATAAAAAAAATTTGGTTTGCGCAAAAGTTATAGCGTTTACAAAATAGGGGATAGTTTTATGGCATTTTTATTAATATTTTTTTTTACTAGTAATGGCGGTGATCAGCGATTTTTATTGTGACTGCGACATTATGGCGGACACATCGGACATTTTTGACACATTTTTGGGACCATTGTCATTTATACAGCAATCACTGCTATACAAATGCAGTGATTCCTGTGTAAATGACACTGGCAGTGAAGGGGTTAACCAGTGGGTGGCAGTGTAGGGGTTAAGTGTTCCTAGGGGTGTGTTACTAACTGTGGGGGCTGGGCTTTAATTTAGTGAACATTGATCTCTGCTCCAATCACATAGAGCAGAGATCAGTGTCATTATGGCAGGGCGGCATTAAAGATTGGACGTACCTGTACGCCAATATGCCTGCCCGTGCCACTCTGCCGACGTACATCGGCGTGCGCTGGTCGGGAACCGGTTAAATTCCCCGTAAAATGCATATAGATGCAAAATAAATAAATACATAGATAAATTATATATATATATATATATATATATATATATATATAGTTATTTAGCATGCATGTGATAAACAGAAATCCCCCTCTTAAACAGGAAGTAAAGCTTCGGGGGAAAAAAAAATACACCCTGCAAGGCAAATGCATAATGAGCTAGTACGCATAGCATACTAGCTCATTGTGAATAACTTACCTGAAGTGACCCTCGTTCGCTTCCTCTGACACAGCCGACTTCCGGGTATCGTGGTTCTGGCGCTGTGACTGGCCGAAGCCACGATGACGTCACTCCCGTGCATGAGCGCTAGTGCCGCCACTAACAGCATGATCACCATTACAAGCGGCATGCTCAGTGCACCTGCGCCTGATGTCTACGGCACATGCTGTGGCTATTTCTGGAAATATCTCCTAAACCTTTTAGGTTTGGGAGATATTTTTTGCACCTACAGGTAAGCCTTAATGGTTGTGGTTGTAAAGGGAATACAACCACTTTAACCTGGCAACATGCCTTACGTTCTAATGCCCTGTACACACGACATTCCGACCACAAAATCCGTCAGATTTTTTTCTGACGGATTTTGGCCAAAACTTGTGTTGCATACACACAGTCGGACAAAGTTGTCGGAAAATCCGATTGTTCGGAATGAAGTGACGTTCGTTGCGTACGATGGGACTACGTAGAGGCCAGTAGCCAATAGCTTTGATCTCGTAATTTATTCTGAGCATGCGTGGAACTTTGTCCATCGGAATGTTCTACAAATGATCGGAAAAAGTCTGATGGGATTTTGTTGACTGAAAATTATAGATCCAGCTCTCAAACTTTTTCCATCTGAATTTCCAATGCAAAAAGTCAGATAGAGCCCACACATGATCGGATTTTCCAACAACATAATCTGATCTGACCTTTTCCATTAGAAAATCCGCGTGTACAGGGCATAACTGTCTAGCAACTATGTAGTATGAGGGCCTTCCTGGTTTAATATAACATGCATGGATTGCTTAGGTAGGCCCACACTCTACATAGCTGTTAATAAATCTAAAGAAAACTGTACAATCACATGTTTTACTTTAAACATACAACCAATAAGTTCTATAAAAACGCATATTTTGTTGCGCAACCTAAAACCGTCCCTCCCCTTTAAAAAGCTCTGTTCATTTCAACTGTTGCCGATTATTTCGGAGAGGGAAGTTCAAGAATCACAAACACAGGCTGTCTTGTCTCAGCTGAATACAGTTCCATACAATGCACTTATGCATATTTCATTATGACGGTCTTGTTACATGAAGTTTCTCGAGGAGCAGCATCAATTCAGAATAACTGTATTGGCTTGGACTGCTGCATTACCTTATTATTTACTGCAAACTAACATAAGCCAATACACCGACTATAAAAATCTCTAGCACAAGGCTGCCATAATGCAAATGAAGGTTTCAAAATTTAATGATATAAGGTGCGAGTTCTATGTCCATTAATCATTAGTGGTAATGAATGTATTACCACTGGTATTAAGATCTCCCTTAAAAGAATGTATATAAATAAGTTAGAATGAATGGTAATTTAAAGCTTTTGATCCAGAAAAGACAAAAATATAACAATGTTAAAAGAATACATTATTCAAGACTGTGCCACTCACTTTTATTATAAATAATTCCCTCTTAATGCTTCAATATTTTTTTTAACATACCTTGAATATTATTTTTAAATTTGGTTTATGAGTGGTAAAATTAACTACAAAATTTGATTTATGTAGAAGAATTAAAATAGTAGTAAAAATTACAAAGTGTTGGTGCCTTCTAACAGCAGTCTATATTATTGTTATCATTCAAAAGTTATATAGTGTCAACAATTTTACAATATCTATCTATCTATCTATCTATCTAGATATATGGGAACATATCCACAAGGTTTATGAGTGTATCTATGGGAATGTTTGACCATTCTTCCAGAAGTGCATTTGTGAGGTCAGGCACTGATGTGGACAAGTCAAATCAAGTGCATATAATGTAATATTATGTAGGTTTACTGATATATTATACACTATATTAACAAAAGTATTGGGACATCTGCCTACACACATGAACTTTAATGGCATCCCAGTCTTAGTTTGTAGGGTTCAATATTGAGTTAGCCCACCCTTTGCAGCTATAGCATATTCAACTATTCTGGGAAGGCTATTCACAAGGTTTAGTAGAGTGTCTATGGGAATTCTATTCTAATAGAAGCACATTTGTGAGATCAGGCATTAATCTTGGAGAGAAGGCCTGGCTCACAGTCTTTGCTCTAATTCATCAAAAAGGTGTCCTATTGGGTTGAGGTCAGGACTCTGTGGAGGCCAGTCAAGTTCCTCCACCCCAAACTCACTCATCTATGTCTTTATGGACCATTGCTTTGTGCACTGGTATGCAGTCATGATGGAACAGGAAGGGGTCATCCCCTAACTGTTCCCACAAAGTTGGGAGAATGAAATTGTCAGAAATGTCTTGGTATGCTGATGCCTTAAGAGTTTCCTTCACTGGAACAAAGAGGCCAAGCCCAACCCCACACGATAATCCTCCCTCCAACAAATGGTTTGAACCAGTGCACAAAGCAAGGTCCATAAAGACATGGATGAATGAGTTTGGGGTGGAGGAACTTCACTGGCTTGCACAGAGAGTGTAGTATGATTGAACCATAGAGATGGGATGCCATTAATGTTCAATAAAGTTCATGTGCATGCAAAGGCAGGTGTCACAATATTTTTGGTAATATAGTATATATATATGATGGCCTTTGACAAAGTCGTGATGATGAAACGTGTCACGACAAGGTGCGTTCCAAGATCCAGGGAACCTAACCGGAAGTAGGAAGTGCTGGTTGCTGAAGCTATTACGATCTCCACCGGAGTACACGTCATCTCTTCTAACCCTGGAAAAGTGGATAGTGTAAGTGCTCTTATAAAACTGACCTTGAGTTACACGACCACTGTGGGATTGTCACCGTGCCATTGAATATTGAATTTTATTTTGAATAAACGTTAAAATGGAATTAGACTATGTGGGGTCTCTTTTCCATGCACGGGGATCTTGGAGAAGCTTGTAAAGTCATCTATGAGGACATCGAGGGATAACAAACTATAGAATGCTGGTTGGAGCCTGATAACCCCCGGGTTCTGGTGAGTTTGAACCCCTTGTGGGTGTGTGGAGCACGAGGTGAAAAATAGTTTGGTGAATGGTGCACGCATTAACTGTTTGCTGTATATACCATCTACATCCACTAGACACTCTGCTTTGATCTCTTTCCCTTTTTTGCACATGGTATATGGTGGTGACCATATATTAGTCAGTCAGTTTTATCTTTACTGATGAGAGCGCCACTGTGATGTTTTATTTGTTACTCTTTTAGAGTTTTAATGTCTTACATCTATTTTATATGTTTGTACATATATATATATATATATATATATATATATATATATAGAGAGAGAGAGAGAGAGAGAGAGAGAGAGAGAGAGAGAGAGAGAGAGAGAGAGAGAGAGAGAGAGAGATATCATTGTGCACATTGAAAAAATGTAACATGTCTCAGCATTGGGCCCTATTGGTTTGGAGTACCTATTCATCCAATTTCTAAACTGAACTAAATGTCATGGAAGCCGCTATATAGTGTCTTACCTTCCAAAATATTTTTAAACTTGTTCACCCATTTTTGTGCCAAGCAGACACCATGGATACACACACACAGATTCATAGCTTCATTCAAGACTGGCCTCTCCTACACAACATGGACATGGACAACAGGGCTGCCGGCCACCACAGTACGCTTCCATTCTTGATTGAAAAGATGAAAAAATCAGCCGGAAATCCAATTAGCTCTTCTTGCAGTATTTTTTAATAATCAGTGTGTTGGCTACATAGAGTAACCCGGATATCAAGGATAACTTGCCACAAAATTGTGGCAGTGTTGAACTGTAGGTCTTGTTAACTTGCCACATATTTTCAGTGGCAAGTTGTACACTTGCAGACCAAGTTCTAGTTCACACTTTTTCATTTTGTAGCAATTTGCATGGCAAGTCTCTAGCAAGAGCAAAGTTGCAGTGGGGAGTCTACAGCAAGAGCTTAAGTCACAGTGACCCCTGTGGTGGGATGACTATTGCACAACATAACTGAACCAGAACTTGCAGCAGACTTACAGAATGTTTGCAAAGAAAGTTTATGTTGGAGTCATGCAATGAAGACTTGTTGCAATTGTGCAACAAACTTGTGAAGCCTGGTAAGTGTAACAATAGCTTAGCAAGTCATTTTTCGAACTTGCAGCACAATTGCTTGCTATCTGGGAATGTCTCCAACCAGCCTTCCTTGATGCATTTCACCACTCCTTGCTCACAAGCATAGAGGAAGTCAACCCGACAAGAGACTGGTTTTGGGTCGAAGACATTATGGTTTGCAGTCACTGCACTGATTATTAAAAAAATTGCAAGAAGAGTTAATTAGAGTATGGCTAATTTTTTTTCCTATTTTCAAAGCAGACAACATGACCAGATGAGTGACCACAATTTGTTCCACTGCAGTTTAGCAACACAGCTTGGTCACTGACCTACCTTCACTTTGCTGATAATGAAGGTTTACCAAACTAATGAGATCATAACTTCCTATTCCTCTATTCCTGTTAGCAATGTTCAGGTTTTGGCAAAGTTCTGGAGCCACACAACACTTCTACAACCATAAAACTAGCATTTTTCGAAAGGAGGCCATACATTTTAGCCCCCACATTTCTACCTTAAGAGTTTACAATTGGGTACAGTGACACATGACTGAAATTATCAGTCAAACTATCACAGAACTGAAAATTAAAAAAAATTACCTGCTAATGAAGGGGTACACTGGCATACCCCACTTTTAAGTACACAATGGGGTTTATTTACTAAAGCTGGAAAGTGCAAAATCAGGTTCACTTCTGCATAGAAACCAATGAGCTTCCAGGTTTTATTACCAAAGCTTAATTGAACAAGCTGGGGTTAGAAGCTCATTGCTTTCTATGCAGAAGTGAGCCTGATTTTGCACTTTTCAGCTTTAGTAAATAAACCTCATTGTGTACTTAAAAGTGGGGTATGCCTGTATACATATTGGTTAGTACTGAAGTGGTTGAAGGTACCTTGAAAGTTTCACTGAGCTGCATTGGTGAAAGCATGTGCCTAGTGGAAAATAAACCAAACAGACCGCCAAACAGGTGGTGATTGAACATATATTGGCTTTAGGAACAAATACGTTTTTTTCTAACATACATTTACAATCATTTCTTAATTTGTATATATTATGAAACAAGCATTTATTGCAATTCTAATATTATAGTTAAATACTTAATGTAACCATTGATTCTAGACAGACTCTGACAATTCATTGTGTCTCCTGGTTTGTTTTCTCTCACTTGAGCGATAGCGCTTTAGTTGTCTAGCCAGTCCTATTAATATTTGACCACTAAGTTGATGTGTGTCTTCCATAGCACTAACATTAGTCCATCGTTTATATATAACTTTTAGATAGAGCTTCCAGACCAGAGAGGTCACGTTTCAGAAACATTCATGGATCAATTCACTGAAGGCTTTTACTATATTGATTTTACCTGCAATTGTAAACCACCAGAGAGGCTATGCGCTTGAAAATGATCAGAAATAATTTAAAGGACTAATAAACAAGAAAGCGCCGATAGTAACATTGGTGGGCTGATATAATGGAAAATTTATTTTGCAGAAACTTGCAATGTGTACTGCATACCTAAAGGGACATTCAGAGTTTAATGCTTCTTATTACAACATTGGGACTGATCTTGTGATTAAAGTATAACTAAAGGCAACCTTTTTTTTTAGTTTTGGATAGAGTGGATATGGATTAAAACCCCTGTCAATTGTTATTGTTGTTGTTTATTGTTTTGTTTACTATAATCATTGAAAGTAAAAGAAAACCACACATTTTGGGTTGTCTCCAGAAAAATAATAGAGGTGAAATCTTCCAATGGGTACACTAGATCTGGTGACCTGGGGCTCCCCAAGGAATCCCCTTAATTTGTAGGAATTTCCTCTCACTTCCTGTTTGGCTATGGGACAGGAAGTGAAGGTAAATCTTCGCAATGGGACAAAGATGGCACAAAAAAAGTTGACAGGGATTATGACCCTCCTTTACTCCATCCAAAGTGAAAAAAGAAAAGGTTTTGCTTATAGTTCATCTTTAAAGTTGTTATTGAGAAAAAAATTGTTTCAGTTATATGTTTTGTAGGGACTTTAGTAAACTCTGCTTCAGGTCCTAACTAGGGATGAGCTTAGGCATGTTTGGGTCTTAGTCCAAACACACCTAAGGGGGCCAGCTAGGATGTTATCACTATACTAGGCCAATGATAGGCTGCTGTGGCATACTCCACCCTACAGCCATACATATAAACACCCTTTGTGAATTTATCAGCCACAATTAATTGGCCCACAACAGGCAACACTGGTGGGTTAGGACTAGGATCCAAACATGCCTGAATGCCTTCCTAGACCTAATTACTGTTAGTTTTATTTAATGAGAACAATGAATACTACTCACTTTTGAGATGCTGAACAGTAAGGTCCCACTGTTGTAAAATAAAAACGAGGACAGCAATCACATAATCAAAAATTGACGTTCCTGACAAAGCTATATTTAAATTTTTTGCAAGCTTTAGAAATTACAACAGTTGCAGATTGGAATGGAAAGGTCATTAAAGTATAATATTCCTTCTTTGACCACTTACACTATATTACAAAAGTAAAAATTAGTACAAGATAAAAACAAGAACGTTGGAGCTCTCATTGATATAACCACATAATGTATATAACATATTAGATCCCTATATACTGCTGGGTCAAAGAGGTTTGACGTTTCGCTTTATGCTTCCTCAGGACCTTATTTCATTGACTGTAAGCAGAGGGATTCTGTGTAGAAGAGAAAGGAGGGAAAGATTGTGTTCCAACAATGGATAAGAAATGCAGTGCAACATTTAATAATATAGCCCCCATATGTAGTATGGAGAACAGTGTACTAGGAGTTCCACTCACAGATCAGAGAGAGCCCTCATATATGTAACATGCCATGTGCTATCCAGAGGTGCCCAAATCAGTGATATTATCCCTGATCAATCAAACAATAGACCAGAATGCCCCATTATATAAGGGGGATAAAAGGAAAATCAGCCTCCAAAAAAATTGATAAGCATAATAGACAATGGTTTCCGATCATAACCATAGTAATACACTACTTACTGGGCAGATCCCCCCCCCAGAGTCACTACACCAGGATATGGATCAATCACCAGTATACAGAATCATTCAATCTGGCTAATTATCCAATTAACTCCTATAGAGTGTATAAAATACATGAGATGATTGGTGTAGCAGATGGTAAAATCTTCTATCTAACTGTTGGGACAACCAAAACCAAAAACCTTGATGGTATTCAGGTAAAAGTCAATGGTGAAGTGGCTTATTATAACTTTACATATCCTCCACAAAGAAAGCACAACAGATAGACTGAAATCTAGAAATAAAGATCATAATATATTATCAGAAAAATAATATTAATCACCAATCAGCAGGTTGCAAATTAAAAAGCTGTTTGACTTATGAACAACATTCAGTTGCAAAATTACCAATAAACCAGTGTGAGGATTAACATCAATTACTATGCATTGCCCAGCCACAGATATAATCCACATTCACTGATGACAGTATCAGCAAAATGTTTTGAAAAATGAATATAAATGCAGACAGTATTTAGTTACAGAGCCCACCTCAATGACGCAGATAAGGATAATCAAAATAACAGTCTGCTCACTAATGCCGCGTACACACAATCGAATTGTCCGGCAAACAATCCACCGGACTTTATAATGGACAGACTTGGCCACACACGGACACTCCGAAAGTCCGGCGATTTCTAATGCGATGACGTGCAGCACGTACGACGGGACTAGAAAAAGGAAGTTCAATAGCCAGTAGCCAATAGCTTCCTTCTCATATTTGCTTCAGAGCATGCGTCATTCTTAGTCCACCGGACTAGCACACTGACAAACGGATTGTCCTCTGAAAGCCAAGTCCGGCGGACAAATTTTGAGTAAAAACTACTTTCTAAGTCCGCCGGACTTTACGATGAAAGAGTCCGCTGGAGCCCAGACACGATCTAATTGTCCGGCATACTGTGGTCCACCGGACAATTCGATCATGTGTACGTGGCATTAGACTTACCTAACAACGTTTCCCCTTTTCTCGATGGTGGTTGGGACAGGGGAAGCTGTCCAGTGGGGACAGCTTCCCCTGTCGTCCCCCCGCCGAGCAAAGACAATTGTCTGGCAGGAGGGATTGCCACATCAACCCTTTCTGTGTTAATGGGGGAATCAAGCTAATTTTGCTCCGTGTATGGCCAGCCTTAGTCACAATGGTAAGGGTAGGCAGGTCAAATACTTTGTTGCTGAAAACCTGTACATTGCCTATGATGGGATCTGGACCGGCTATTAATAGGATGACATAACAATGGGCACTCACATGGGTTTGACTGTCGTGATCCAAACTGTACTTCAATGACTATATTGACAAGAAATTATATGAAGTTCACTGAAGATGAGTTCCCACCTGGAGTTGGAGAGATAATTTAAGTGCATGTTGTATTTTATTTTCCTAATGCCCCATACACACGATCGGACTATCCAGAGTCCAGAGTCCGCCGGACAATCCGCCCGTGTGTGGGCTCGTGTGTGGGCTCCGGTGGAATTTTTGTTCCCAAAAGTCCGGTGGACTTAGAAAGAAGTTTTGACTCAAAATTGGCCGCCGGACTTGGCAGTCCGGTGGACAATACACACGTCTGTGTGCTAGTCCACCGGAATTTTGAAATGAATGGACTTGCCCACACATGGAGAAAATTCCGTTCATTTTGAACATGGCTCCAGGTAGACAGGACTAGCGAAGGAAGTCAATGTCGCCGCCTCTATCAGCGAGATTGACACGTCGCTGGCCCCATCACCTGGTATGGACTTAAAGGGGAAGCCCTATGCCAAAGTCCATATCAGACCCTCATCCGAGCACGTAGCCTGGCCGGGCAGGAAAGGGGGTGGGGACGAGCGAGCCCCCCCAAGCCATACCAGGCCATGTGCACCCCCCCATGTTAAGCCTGGATTTCTTCTTCATCGTCGCTGCCGCCATCTGGGGGTCTTCTTCCGACTTCTGGGTCTTGTCCCGCTCTTTGATGGTCTTGTCCCCCTCTTCGGTTCTTCTGCCGGGCCTCAGCTTTCTTCTTCCAGCTCTTTTACTAGCGTTGGCCCGGTCTTCTTTTGTCGCCGCTGCCTTCTTCTCTTCTTCCCTTCTTCCTTGTGATGTTGACACAACGCTCTCTCTGGCCGCAATAGCAGGGACACGTTCTGCGGCGACTTATATAGGGGCAAGGGGCGGGGTCACTGGGTGATGTCACATGGTGCCCCCTGACCCCTTATGATGTCACAGTCCCGGAGGATGTCCCCCCCTGTTGAGGGCATGTGGCCTGGTATGGCTTGGGGGGGGGGGGGTGCTCGCTCGTCCCCACTCCCTTTCCTGACTGGCCAGGCTACATGCTCGAATAAGGGCCTGATATGGACTTTAAGGGGGACCCCCACGCCGTTTTTTCAGTGTAGGGCTTGCCCTTTAAATCCATACCAGGTGACGGGGCCAGCGACGTGTCAATCTCACCAATAGAAGCTGCGACATTGACTTCTATCGCTAGTCCCGTCTACCTGAAGCCACGTTCAAAATGAACAGACTTTTCTCTTGTGTGGGCAAGTCATTTCAAAAGTCTGGCCTAGTCTGCCGGAAAAGTCCGGTCGTGTGTGGGGAGGTAAGCTCCTTCGGAAAGTCCGGCGGACCTCCGCTGCAAAGTCCGGCGGTTTGTCCGTCGGATAGTCCGATCGTGTGTACGCGGCATTAGACTCCCTGCAAACCATGCTAATAAACTGCAAGTTTTCTTTTAAGTTATTGATGACAGGATACACCCCTGGCTTCTCCCTCTGGTGCATTTTCTATATGTAGATCTTAATCACAGAAACATCCATACAGTATGAGTTAGGGGGCGTGGACCAGCATGGATGTCAATTTAGAAGCAGTGGCTGTATCCGCGTCGCTACTGGGTCCCAATTGACATCAATAGAACTGCTTGTATGGGGATGCACAGAACAGTACACCCCATGGGAATGAGGACTTTACATAATGTAAAGTAATAATAAAGCATCTCGCCAAAATAAGATGCACATTGTAAATCCGTCAATGTTCCAAACCCTATACTTTCCTTTATTTCCCAAAACCAATTAAAGCTTTATTATTTAACTGCTTGCAGACCAGCCACCACAGTTTTACTGCGGCAGAATGGCACGGTTGGGTGAAATTACGTTACCTTACGTCGTCCTGCCTTTTGGCCACTCGATGACCAGCAGGCACCTGTGACCACTTGTAACAGAGCGAGAACCAGGATCTGTGTGTGTAATGGTTTCTCTCAGAGGAGTAGAGACAGATTGTGTGTTCATACTAAGTGTGAACACCGATCTCTCTCCTCCTAAACAGTCCCATCCCCCTACAGTTAGAACACAGCTTGGGAACACAGTTAACCCCTTGATCGCCCCTTAATGTTAACCCCTTCCTTCCCTGGCAGTGACATTTATACAGTTATCAGTGAATTTTTATAGCACTGATCGCTATATACTTGTCAATTTTCCCAAAAATGGGTCAAAAGTGTCCAATTTGTACTCTACAATATCGCAGTTCTGATAAAAATCTCAGCTCACCGCCATTACTAGTAAAAAAATAATAATAATAATAACAATGCCATAAATATATCCCCTAAAAATACAAATAAATGGTTGATGTGTATATTAAAAGATTCACTAACTGTAATCTGCTTTATGTCACCATCCCTGATTGCCAAGATCCACTGAAAATTATCTTCTTTGTTACAATATATACACGATCCTACATTATTACTTCACTTCCAATAGTGCTGCAGCATCTAAAAGGTTAAGAGTAAAAGCTTTATGGCAACCTGCCACAAAAACTGCACGACAAGCTGGCTCGGTGCCACTCTTGACTAGAGGATTACCCATTGGTATATTAAAGTGTCTACTTTTTTAATTTAGCACATTATCTTCCAGATGTTTGGGCAGAAAGGGACTTCAAGGCAATCACACGCTGAGGCTTGCAGGAGATCAGCAGTTTTTTTTTTTTCCTTAACAACCAACTCCTCATCTCTTCAAATTAATGATTGCTGTTGTACGCTGTAAGACAGCTTCTTAATCCACAGAAATGATGCTCATTATGACCTGCTATATATTTTATAGCTTATCATTAGAAAACAGAAATGTGGCACCTTGAATGCAAAAAGCTTTTCTAACATATAGATTATATACTGTAGGATGGATGTCTAGTGTAGCAGACAATGTTTATATGGAACCTATCGGGACCTTGGTTGTTTTTAAAGGTGCATAGTTGTCAAATAATTATCCTGTCTTCACTGGAATTAGGCTTTGAGACCTCATTGCTGCATGTTGGTTTCAGACCAATGATGTAGGGAAGCTAGAGGAAGAGAAACTATACTTTTGGCAACAAGCCATCAGTAGCAGCCCCTAATTATAAATAGGAATGTGCGGTTCGTTTTGTTCTGAATAAATATTTTTTTCATTGTTTGGAGATTCAGGTATATCTGAATACCCGAATTACAGTATAAACAAAATTTGCCGAATGCTACGAATAACGAAACACAATTTGTCTGAATTTCCGAAATTCTAATTGCAATTCGAATCTAATTTTCGAACTCCAGTCGAATTCTAACTGTGAACATATTTCTGAAATACAAGACTGTGTGTGTTATTAGAGTAACATTTCGATATAATGCTGTTTTTGTTAAGTCAAAGGTGAATTAAAGAGTCATTGTAATCATTTGATGAAGATTTTTCTTTTGTTTGTTCACTTTGCCACATTTGAATTGGAAAAAAAATCTAACGTTTTTTTCAGTTTGACCGATTCAAAATGTATCGATTTGAACAATTCGAATCAAAAAATCTATAAATTCAAAGAAAATTAGAAAAGGACATAAAAACAAATTCCTAATATGAATTCTGAATATGAATTGAATGAACCAACTGAATTTAACTAAACTAAATAACGTAATAAAAGAATCGAAATGAAACAAAATGAAATTTTTTTTTGTCATGCGCATGTCTAATTTTACATTTTTTATCTTTACCAATTTTGTGTATTCCTTTAGTACTATGTGAAGGTTTTAATAAAACTAGAGCATGCAAAATCTGGTTGTCAGGGCCTGGACTTGAACTTCGGAGCGTCTTCAGAGACCTTTCCCTATCGGGAAAATAGATGGGTCTTGGTTGTTTTTAAATGTGCAGGGTTGTCATATTAATCCTGCCTTCACTGGAACTAATGATCAGGATCAGAGTTTAGGCTTTGAGACCTCATTGGCTGCATGTTGGTTCCAGACCAATGATCTGGTGCAGCCAGAGGAAGAGAAACTACACCTTTGACAGCTAGTCATCAGTAGCAGCCCCTAATTTTTCTTTTTTTTATCCTTGCCAACTTTGTGTATTCCTTTAATACTATGTGAAGGTTTTTATAAAACTAGAGCATGCAAAATTTAGTTGTCAGGGCCTAGACTTGAACCTTAGAGTGTCTTCAGAGACTTCTGAAGACACTTTGAGAGAGGAACAAAATCCATGAGACGGGAACCGCTGGTGACGTCATGTCTTTGGAGCGTATGCCATTAAGTTGTGTTCCAAGCTGACATTTTATGCTTTAAACAAGAGTTTACTTGTGAGTGTCCGATTTGTATTTTACATATTTTTTTTTTATAAATGGGATTACGCTATGATATCTCCTGATTATTCTTCTTACATACCAAGCATGGAGAACTGTTGGGAATACAACACAAGATTCTGAGGATTCCAAGGATTGCCTTATAATGACAGGCACAATACATATTGAGAGTTGTTGAGTGAGGGCTCCTGAGGAGGGGAGCACAACACCTGATTACCCTTTTCTACACGTTATGTGGAGCATGGATTGCACTTTAGATGATTTGACTTTGCACTGTGAAGACTGCATGAACTAGCACTTTACCTATGAACTTTATTTATGAACTGATTATTACAAATTTTTGGAGTTCAATCAAGGAGGATAGGATGCGAAGATTTATTTGAAGCAACACACTGTTAAGGTCACATCCTGCTAGGTAGAAGAGAACAGGTACTGAGGAAAAATTTCTTCCATGGGACACTGAGAATATTTAAGATCTGCCAGAAATTCAAACCCTTTCCCATATATTTAAGACTATAATTATGTTTTGTCTGAGGATGGACTTTTATGTTTGACCTTACATTCCCTAAACATTATACGTGTGTACTTCTCTATGCAAATTACTTACACTTATCGAAGATTAAAGTGGAAATTAACTCAATATGTTTTTTGGAAGGATGTCTAAGCACCCCTGTCTCTTCAGTCCCAAAGCTGTATATTTGTGTGGGTTTTAAGGCACTGCTGCTTCTGATGCTAGTCTCGGTAGATTTGGTGTGAGATGTGGTGATGTCATCACTGGTATTCTCACTGTTCTACTTGCTGGGGGCTCTGACATGAGGAAGCAAAGAAAAAGGGAAATTATGGAAGGAGGAGCTTAAATAGAGAGTCTTCTAGCATTTGGACAAAAATGTCAGGCACCACATCCTACCAAAAATTTATAAAAAAAAAACCCTATAAGCTAGCTAAAGGACTTTAATGGTACCAATGAATTTTGTAAAAAATATAAAAAGTTTTATTTTATTAAAAACTTTGTTAAAAACATAGAAACATTCAATGACATGACACATACACATAAATAAGATAATATTTAGTTGCTACACGGTAAAAGACTGGGTCATCATCCCTAGTGG
The DNA here is from genome assembly GCF_037356315.1 of Lithobates pipiens. NCBI lineage: Eukaryota > Metazoa > Chordata > Amphibia > Anura > Ranidae > Lithobates > Lithobates pipiens. The sequence continues at coordinate 44,111,454 of NW_027507686.1, read as the reverse complement.
ATTCGGGTGATGACTCGCTTGCTGCAACTTTCTGATTTCGAGGAACTTGGCCTGCTTCTTCAGGAATGTAAATTACAGTCAAGCTCTCACTATAGATACTCATCAAAATAAACAGTATCACACATTATTCATCACATGACTGGATATTTCTACCTCCCTCCATCGATAAGGTAGTCCAAATGTGCCTCATCTATTCAGTCATCTAGGCTTAGCTCGCCAGAGTGCGTTTTGCAATTAATTATCTTAAATGTTGTTCCAATAGTAAAGAGTGGGTATCATTAGTGGATATGGTCTGGGGTGGTAGATATGCTGGTGATTAAGGGAGAAGGCCCACTCAGTCTCCCCCTCCTCCCTCAGTGTGGTGGTGTAGATCCAGGACGTTTAAGATAATTACTCACAAAACGCACTCTGGCAAGGTAAGCCTAGATAACTTATAGATGAGGCACATTTGGTCTACCCCATCGATGAAGGGAGGTGAAAATAATTGGTCATATGATGACCGTCGGAATAAATTCTGAAGGTTTTTTCCGACAGAGTTCCGACGGAATTCCGGTGAAACTGTCTTGTGTACACATATGATCACAACAAGGTCTGAATGTCAAGAACGCGGTGATGTACAGCACGTATGATGGGACTAGAAAAAGGAATTTCAGTAGCCAATGGCTTCTGTCTCGTACTTGCTTCAGAGCATGAGTCATTTATGGTCCGTCGGAAACAGCACACAGACGAGCGGTTTTCCCGATAGGAATTGGTTCCATCGGAAATATTTAGAACATGTTCTATTTCTAGGTCCATCAGAATTTTCGAAAAAAAAAAAGGCCGATAGGGTATACACATGATTGGAATGAAAATGTTTCTATGTTTTTTTTAACAAAGTTGTAATATAATAAAACTTTTTTTTTTTTTTTTACAAAATTCATTGGTACCGTTAAAGTGCTTTAGCTAGCTTATAGGGTCTTTTTGTATGAGTAAGCAAATACCTTTTTCTACCATGATGGCCACCTCCATATGGGCACACAGTGCAGAACAAGGCATGGTAAGTCAGTAATGGGGAAAGGAAAAACACAGGCAATACATGTAACTTGTCCTTTTCTCTGGGGCACATCTTTCAGAATTTCCTAATATTGTTTGCCTGGCTGTGTTTATTTTCAATGTTGCTGAAAACATGATGTGCCCAGTATCACTAGAGATCATGATATGAAGATGAGAGCCCTTCTCTGCATTGAGCTGAAGGACCATATTGTCTTCTGGGAGATTTTTTGGAGCACCACCCCCACCCCCACTCCACTACCCTACCCTGTAAATCATAGTAACAATCTTTTTGGCACGGACAACATCAAATCCTTTCCTAAAATCCAACATGAATTTCACCTTCCAATCTGGGACCTTTACAATACATTCATACGAAACATTGCATATCAACATTCTCCCTATGACCACACAAAACCCCCTCGACAGCTTGGATATGCTACACAGCCAGTACACTCCATAATAAAGGGACCTCACTCTTTTATACAATTCTACTACAAAAACGCACCTTTATCAAAGCTGCTCCTTCACTAAAATGCACATACAGTATACTGACAAACAATGGACCACAGTCTGCAATGCCACATATAAAGCCACCAACTGCTCCACCCTCTGGGAACTTTCTATCAAACTACTACTTAGATGGTATTTGGCTCCTGACAGAATTTCTCAATTCCACCCCTCCATAACCACCTTATGCTGAAGACACTGTGGTCAGAGAGGTGACCTCCTCCACATCTTCTTGGGGTGCCGTAAACTGACAGCGTTCTGCATATCTACATTCGAACTCATATCCCAAGTTGCTCAAATCTCTATCACACCCTCTCCTAGCCTCGCACTTCTATCTTTAGAAATGGAAACGCTCCCATACCCAATACAAAACAAAACTATACATATTCTACTAGCAGACAAACTTAACATGCCTAGAAGATGGAAAAACCCCAACCCTCCCACCATACGAGAGGTGATAGATTTAACCCAACTAAACTACTCTCATGAACAAATCACAGCAATACATTCAGACAAACTAAAACAATTCACTCGCAAGTGGCAACCGTGGAGTAAATGGACAATGTTAAATCTATGATAAATTAACCCTTCCCCTTCTCTCCTTATTTCTGAAGAAACTAAATGCAAACCTGATACATGTTTAACACTTAGAGTCCATTCACACAGGGGCAACTTTGGATCCGACTTGAAGTCGTCCCAAGTTGCCTCAAGTCGAGCAACATGATAAAATCAATGGAAGTGAATGGAGCCGTCTTAATGTACACTACTGAATTCGCTCTGACTTCAGAAAAGGTTCCTGTACTACTTCAATCCGACTTCTAGGCAACTTGTACCCATTGATTTCAATGGAAGTTGCCTCCAAGTCGGATCCCCTGTCTTAACTGAAGCAACTTTCCAGGAAGTAAAAATAGTTTTCTAGGCAAACCCCTCCCTCCCACAGAGCTGATTATTATGTGATTGGCCACTGGCAAAGTCCCCTGTCCTGGAGGCAACTTCAAGTTGCCTTGTAAGTTGCCTCAAGTCGTGCTGTGATTCATAGTCAAGTTGTCTCCCAAGTTGCCTCCCAAAGTCTCTCTTGAAGTCGTGTTGCCCCTGTGTGAATGGACTCTTATGATACTGTACTCCTGAAATGTCATTACAACTGCTGATAATATCCTGTTTTCCTTCCTTTTCTTTCTGTATCCTGTCAATTGAAAACTCAATAGGGGTTGGAGGGGCTGTCTCCTCTGCATGACACCATGTGTTCCCAGATGGGGTGTCTGTGGGGTAAGGCGATGACCTTCACCTCTTACTAAGTAATTGAATATGCTTAAGGAGCTCCAATATACATGTCATTCCAAATCTGGCATGCTTATTCTAATTATCATATACCTTTCCTCCATTCTGCTATATGATAGATACTGTTTCCTCTGTTATTATTGTGAAAACTTAATAAAAACCATTGAACGAAAATAATCTGATCCCACTGTGGTAAAAATGAGTACAGTTTGAGAATTTCAAATACAGTCTCTTGATAAAAAAACATCATTCTTGAAGAGGTTCAGCATAGGCAATGTACTTAAAAATGGAAAATTACAATAATAACTGGAAATAAAAGCTTCCCTATTCACTCTTACATTCATGAGCCATATGAAACATAATGAAGGTCACATAAAATGTAAATGGAGGTCAAACATGCACTGTCGGGAGAGAAAGTAGGGTTACATTAAAGCAGATATTGCATGACTCTTTATCAGTATAATCTACATTGCTTCCCAAATGAAATGTGTAAAGACTTTGCTTGTGTTATATTTGATTGTGAATAGCCTGGGCTTGTCATCTACATATTGTCAAACTCCAGGGGTCTATTTGAATCAAAATGGACCCCCAAGCAGGGTAGAACATATAAAAAGCAGCTCTGACTGCAATACGCACTTTCAATCTTTGAACTGTCTCAGACATTGGGTAGTTTTGTGCGGCAATTTTCAACCGACAGTGGGAGCAGATACCTGGATTTTATAGGTATCCCCACCCCTTCCCCCCTAAAAGGTGCCAAATGTGTGTGTGTGTGTGGGGGGGGGGGTGGGGGAGATCCGATCTGCAGAAGTTCCATTTCTGGGTGGAACTCCGCTTTAAGTTCAGCTTTATATTAATTGATTTCTTATATGAGAAAGAATAGGGCCTACGGTGCTACCTCCTATTATATGAGATATATTAAAAATAAATTAGTAAAAATATTGAAGGGGGGAGTGAGAATCGTTCCACAAGGCCAATTACTCCCCAGGTAGTTACATATATGTGTATAAACCTACATGGGAAGCAGCCAACCAAGTTGACCAACCAGAGTCACACTCTGTCTCCTCTCTGTTTGAACACACCACTGTGGCATACACTAAAGTATCTCCCCTCCCAGACCTAAGTGTATATATATATATATATATATATATATATATATATATATATATATATATATATATATACTATCCACCACTGTGCATAAGAATATCCTATGTTGGTGCCCACCGCATACTCCGAACTAGGAAGAACTACAAGAAAACTCCCTACAGTATGCTGACCTTATAGTGTCTTATAGTAGGTGAGTGAGGAAGAGCAAAAACAATATCAATAATAGGACAGTAAATATACAAATATATGTAAGCAAAAATCTAAATATTTGAGATATCACAAATTGTATATTTATGCGTGACGGAAAATGTTTCAGTCAACTAATCCACAGTGTATCTGAGAAAAGACTAAAAACATCACCCACAACATTAATCATAAGTCAATAGGAGTCCATATATTGTGCAAAAACTATATATCTCTTGTGTCCATAAAGTGTAATGTGCTAAAAAGTCCAAAATCCCCAAAAAATAAAACTCCAGAAAAAAAACAAAATGTCAGAAATACAAAAAATGTATATGTGCAACCTAAAAAAATTTTTGTGCAAGAAAGCTCTTTTCTACAGTATGTGCCACATGAAATGCGGCTGTATAAATATTAAATTCAGTCTGTGTGTATCGGAACCACAAGAACAGTGAGGTAGATCAAAAAACAAAAACAAATATAGGTGACTTTAGTGCTTGATCAAGGTGATCCGGTGACTTTTGTGCTCCCCGCTCAGGTCCCCACTCACCAGATTCCCGTAGTGCCTGCACTCCTTCTGTGTCAAGTTGTCTCCTTATATTAATTGATTTCTGCCTTTATGTATTCTGCCATTATGTATGTTATGGTACCGGTAGGACATTAGTCTTTAGTTTTTTTCAAGGACAGGAACAGAGGTGAATTTGTGCTTAAAAAAAATATAAACAATAAACTCATTTTCAGTAAACCTTTATCACAGCAAGAAACACTGAACACAACTTTGTTCCGGTATAATTCAACCTAAGCCTTCCTTCTTAAACTGCCTCATAAACATGTAACTAAAGTCATCATAGAGCAGCCTGCGATATAACAGGTTTCCTTTCCCATTTCTACAAACTGTAATGTGCTGAAACCCGGTGACCGGCGGTGGGAAGTTTTACGACTGCAATCTTACAGAAAAGAGCATAAAAACTTTTCAGGTGCAAAGAATTTATAGCCAAAATGAACTCGGCACCGCGGCAGTATCCATTATCCATTTACACAACATTCTTAATGACCCAGCAAATTGTATCCATTGTCTGTGACAGGAATCTCAACCCAGCCGTAATCATGTGTGAACAATGGGCGGTGAGGTGTAGTTCAATGGGAACTGCTTACAAACTGTTACTTAAAAACAAAATTTACACTAATGTATAATATATTTACACTGTACTGTACCTCTGTTGTCCTGTTCCCTATCCTGCTAGACTGCAGTCTGCTCGAAATATGGAAGCAAGCGCTATTAACTGAGCCAGTGAAGTACAGAATCAGCTTGCAAGGCCTCCTGATAGAAGATTTCCTTAGAGAACAGGAGGTTTCCAATTCAGATCTCATTTCCTTCTGTTATTTTCAAGACCATTAATATGGCTGTAAATTTGCTGCCTAAAATTGCTGCTAATGTGCTTCTGCTCTGTGGTTTTTCAAAACATCTTGAAAGATCTCTGATGCTGTGTATGTTCACTGGTTTTACAATTGTCTGGGAAAAAAAAATGATACATTTAATAGATACAACAGTTGTGGTTTGATGACTTTCATCGCTGGATTTATTATCACCGCTGGTTAGGAAAGAATGGAATGTCTTTATTGGAACAGCTAAAATAGCCGAGGAGAATTAAAAATTAACTATGTATTTTTTTTACTGCTCTGCCAGAGGCAATGAAATGTATTCTGTAGATCAATAATTGGTCTGGTTTTGCTTTCTTTTCTTAAAAAAAAAAATAGATTTACCCATATTTGTGACATCATTTGTTATTGATAGTATTCTGTATGGAAAAAAAATCTCTTCAAGAGCACCCAGAAAAGGTTTAAAGCTGAATTCTGGGTAATTTCAAGCGATTTTTAAATAGTTAGATTGGTCCCACATGGACCAATGTACGTGTGTATGTGCCATACCTGTGAAAGATCAATAGTTCAATAATTGATCTGGTTTTGAATTTCTTTACTTAAAAAAAATAGACTTGCCACATTTTTACATCATTTGTTATTGATGGTATTCTGTATGGAAAAAAAATCTCTTCAAGAGCACCCAGAAAAGGTTTAAAGCTAAATTCTGGGCAATTCCAAGCAATGTTTACATACTTAGATCTAGATCTAAGTATTTATGTGCCATACCTGTGGAAGCTGAAAATCACTCAAGTAAATATTATTACCACTGTGATCTCCACTAGCTTCCAGGTCCCATGCTACTGAGCACAGGAGGTAGCTTGCTTCGCAGAGGTGTCATTCTGTTCTCTGATTGGACAAGGTGGAGAAGAAGGGCAGTGATGTCACAGTTTGCACCTCCTCCAATCAGAGAACACTTTGCATTTACCAAGAAAATGTAGAGCCTTCTCCAAAGGGTGCCCAAACCAAGTGGGTGGCTCCTGTGTTCAGTAAGCAGAAGGGCAGCTGCTTGGCACAAGGCCCAGGATCTAGTGTCCATCTTACAATGGTGTCCATCTTACAAGAGTATACCATAGGTATGGCAAATAAACAAATGTATATTGGTCCAAGCTGCCATACCTAAAGTAGGTCTAAACAATAACTGCATAATATTTTGTTTCCTAATGCACTGCCTCATAGACAACGGCCATTTTATGGCCATCAAAATTCACTTTTTTTTTTTTTTTTGCATCTCTGTGTTACTGATCTCCTCCAGTCTCCTTTAGCCACTTCCTGCATACATGTACTTCCATGTCGCTCAAAAATCATTACTCTGGGATAGCTTTCTGACAGTTACACCGATTGGCCATGCCTCACAAGTATGTGTTAGCATAACCAATGTTTAGTCTCAACCAGGGGAGCATATTAGAGTATGAAAACCAAGATAAAAGTGGTTTTCACCACATAACGTGAAGGGTTTGAACACGGACCTTTAAAACAGGATCACTACCGGTAGGTATTATTTTTACAAATGTAACAGATTAAAAATTTTTAATTTTAATTGAAATAACATTAAAGCCCATCTTAGCAAAGACAAAATAACTCCTCATTTCACACATTCCTTCTCATTCCCTCTACAGCTGCCATTCTCTGCTAGGGTTCCAAGAAATTCTAGGATTTCTCTAGCGTTTGCTAGGTGTTCCTTGAGGTGTGGCTGATTGACATCCCATTTGATGGTGTGTCGATAGTTCTAGGTCCAAAGCCACTTGGTATAGCAGCAGCATGACACCAAATATGTTTTTTAGCTGTCTGCAAGGGTGGCATCGTGATCATCACTGGTGCTGATACTGGTGCATCAAAGTGGTGCTGGTATTGGGGCATCAAAACAGTGCATTCTCTTATCCGCAGTGAATCTTAGCAGGGGTTCCCTTACACCGAGAAATTATTTCAATGGTTCTTTGGTGGTAAAATGGCTGCTCTATGCCAACTCTTCCAGAAGTGAAGATTGGTGATTCACTGCTGCTGTCCAGGTCCAGCAACTGGTCTTTTTTGCAGCCCATCACGTTGTGAAGTCTTGGTGCATTTTTGAAGATAAGGGCAAGGACCCCTATGATGAACAAATTTGTCAGTCATATGTCTGCTTAACCACTTCAGCCCCAGAAGATTTTACCCCCTTCCTGACCAGAGCAGTTTTTGTGATTCGGCACTGTGTCGATTTAACTGACAATTGCGCGGTCGTGCGACCTGGCTCCAAAACAAAATTGGCGTAATTTTTCCCACAAATATAGTGTTCTTTTGGCAGTTTTTGATCACCCCTGCGGTTTTTATTTTTTTGCACTATAAACAAAAAAATAGCGCCATTTTTGAAAAAAATCCATTCTTTTTTACTTTTGCTATAATAAATATCCCCCAAAAATATATAAAAAAAGTTTTTTTCCTCAGTTTAGGCTGATACATATTCTTCTACATATTTTTGGTAAAAAAAAAAATGCAATAAGCGTTTATTGATTGGTTTGCGCAAAAGTTATAGCGTCTACAAAATAAGGGATAGTTCTAAGGCATTTTTATTAATAATTTATTTTTTACTAGTAATGGCAGTGATCGTCGATTTTAATCATGACTGTGACATTATGGCAGAGACATCGGACAATTTTGACACATTTTTGGGACCATTGGCATTAATACAGCGATCAATGCTATAAAATTGCAATGATTACTGTAAAAATGTCACTGGTAGTGAAGGGGTTACCCATCAGGGGGCGGGGATGGATTAAGTGTGTCCTAGGGGAGTGTTTCTAACTGTCTGGGGGATGGTCTGTGTATGGCGTGGACAATGATTGCTGCTCCCGATGACAGGGAGCAGAAGATCAGTGTCCTGTCATTAGGCAGAACAGGGAGATGCTGTTTATATCGGCATCTCCCCGTTCTTGAGCTCTGTGACACAATCACGGGTATCCCCGTGTTGATCGAGTCCACGGGTCCCGCGTGCACGGTCACGGAGCTTGCGGCAGGCACGTGCGTGCACGGCGGGAAATTCAAAGTAACGTACGGGTACGTTACTTTGCCCAGCCGTGCCATTCTGCCGACGTATATATGCCAACAGCAGTCGCCAAGTGGTTAAACCAGAAAGAGACCTGAGCACTACAAAAAGGATCCTCTCACACAATAGACCTGAAGAAAGAAGAGCTGAAACCTAATCTCTCACAAGACCCAAGTTTCAGGTAAGAAAATTATAATTTTTTTTTTTTTGTTATTTTTTTTTTATAAACAAATCAAACTAGCTAAAAGGTGAAGGGGTAGGCATTTTTTTAGGCTAGCAGACGTTATCTTTAACTTATTACAGCTTACAGTATATGAGATTTCAGCAATTGGGTTCAGATCTAATACAAAGCTCAACCCCAGACACAACCTAATTTATTAAATGTTTTTATTTTATTTTATTTTATTTTTTTTATATTTTATTAACACATAAATAAGGTAATTCTTTAACTACTTTAGGAGCCCTGTTAGACTCACTGAGCGATTCTGATGTACAGCAGGGATCTGATCTTCTGGCTCCCCCGCTGCATTGAAACACTGTCTATAATCGATGTAAGCATTGTGCCTTCACCCCCCACTCTGCTGCACCATGTTTTCTGAATGGCACATCACCGGAACCAATGCTGATAATAAACACCATTTCGATGCAGCAGGGAGCTGAAAATGCAGCTTCCCGCTGTACATATCAGAATCGTTCAGCTGAGCTTAGAGAGTTCTTGAAGTAATAAAAGAATGACATTGTTTATGTGTTAATTAAAGACTAAAACAAAGCATGAATAGTGTTGTGTCTAAAGTTAGGCTTTTAAAGATCCATTTTAATCAAAAGTGCCATTTCAGGTTTGTGCTAGTTAGAAAGTTTGAATTGGACATTTTCTCAAAACTCACACTTTAATAAGACATACAGGGGGTGATTTTAAAAAAAAACATGGGCCCACGGAATTTGGTGCAGCTCTGCATAGTAACCAGTAGTGAGGTTCTAACTTCAGCTTATTCAATTAAGCTTTGACAATAAAACATAGAAGCTGATTCGTTACTATGTATACATGCACCAGATTTTGTGTGCACCAGTTTTAGTAAATCCCCCCACAACAGAGCTTTTTTCTTTGGGAATGTGGGGGAACACAGTTCTGGCACCTCCAGCCCTAAATGTATTTTATGGCAAGGAGTGCTGGGGTGTGCTGGAAGGTCTATTGATGCTGCCTGCTGGGGAATCTATTGCCACTGGTGGAGATCTATTTTTGTGTGGGGGTCTATTGTTGCCAGGTATGTCTATTGTTGCTGGTGGGGGTACTTATGTTGCTATGTGGTAAATTGTTGCTGGTGGGGGAGTGTCTTATGTTGCTGGGAGAAAAATCTGCTGGGAGTTATCTACAGTTGAGGGAGAGCTTTATAGTTTATGGCTGTTGGAGGGTCTATTAATGCGGGCTGCTGGGAGATCTGTTGTTTCTGCTGGGGGTCTATTGTTTCTGGGGTCATATTTTTTTCTGGGGTCTATTGTTGTTGGGGGAGGTCTATTGTTCTGAAATGGGTCTATTGTTGCAGGGGGGTTCTATTGTTGCTGGAGGGTATACTGTCAACTGTTGCTGGGGTGGGGCATATCAAATTCCATACAAATTCCATAGTAGCACAAAATGATACTTGCTTCTGTATTCTCTAAAAGGGGCAGTACTGGGAGCTGGTAGGGGTGGAACCTAGGGGCCATGCTCAGAGGTGGGTATGGAGCAGAGACGAAGGGTGAGACAGAAGGGGGGTGTTCCTGCACCTATCCTCTGAGAAAAAAAAAAACGACCCCACAGTATATAAGCATATACTGTATAAGCATTATATATTCATATTATTATTTTGAGTAAAATAGAAGCTCCTTGATGTCATAACTAAACCATTATTCCTGATCTTTCTTAAGCGACCTGCAATCTATGTTAGTAACACTTGGTCTTTGGATATCGGGTGCATTGGCAATGTTTCACTTCATGAGACTACAAGGAGGCTGCTGTTTTCCATATATCATACCAGCCTGGTGGATCAGGTAATTGGCAAAAGACAATAGGAAGCAAAGTCTGTAAATGTAATGACAACCTTGAATATGTAATATGGACAACTGAACAGGACCCACCCTTCTAAGATAATTTCCATTGATGTGTTCAGCAGGGTCACAGACAAAAGCCAGCATCTGAAGTTGTTTAGGTCAATGGTCATCAGCCCTGTCCTCAGGGCCCACTAACAGGCTAAGTTAATGTATTACCATGGGGAGATGCAGACTAGAATACTGCAATCACTGAGCAGCAATTATATCACCTGTGATGTATTTCAATTATCTTGCAAACCTGGCCTGTTAGTGGGCCCTGAGGACAGGGTTGATGACCACTGGTTTAGGTCATTCAACACATACACAACAATGTGTATGCTTTAGAATAGTGATTTTAAACTTGTTGAGACAAAGGCTCCATAAATTCCCCAACAGTTAAAAAATAAATAAAAAAAAACATATATTCACACTCAAAAAAAAACGGGAACACAAAGTATACAACCCCCGTTTCTTTGTAAGTGGGAAAACTTACAAAATCTGCAGGGGATCAAATACTTATTTCCCCCACTGTATGTATTGACATTTTGGAGGGCCTTGAATGGGAGTGGGTGCCATTATAGGTCAAAGAAGGTCCTGGAGTGGGTTAGGGGACTCTGCAAGACTTGGTGGCCCTGTAGGGGATGAAGTTTCCAGAGGAAGCTGGGAGCAACTGTGTGGGACTGGGCCTCTGCAAGGGACTGGAGGTTTCTCCATGAGCAGCTTCTTGGAGAGAATTCCAGCCCCCTTCAGAGGCTTTCCAGGGACACTATGGCTGACTGAAAGGCACTGCATGAACTAGTGGCATTGTGGAAATATGTTGAAGGATAGGGGCACTATAGGAGACTGGAGGCTCTGCAGCAAGCCAGGAGGCATTGCAGGGGGCTAAGGGGCACTGTGGTTCATGAGGGATCTCAGGGGGCCTGGGGGCACTGAGGGGGGTTGAGGGCCACTTATGGGTTACTGTGGGAGATTGGGTGACACTATTGGAGCTAGGAGGCACTGTGGGGAGGTTAGGGAGTCAGTAGTGGGCTAGAGGTTCAGGAGTAGAGAGGCCATAGCCCAGCAGTGGGCCACTGCCTGGTGGTTGAGAACCACTGCTTTAGATCTAAAAGTAAATAGACTGTGCACTTTGTAAAAGCACAGTTGCACGCTGCAAGAGCAATTGCTCCAGAGCTTAGTAAATGAGGTAAAGCTCCACAAGTTAGCAAAGCTTCTGCTCATTTACTCAAGCTCTGGAGCAGCTATCTGCAGTTTTCTTCTAAAGTCTATTTGCCTTTAGTAAGTTAACCCCTTTATCTCACCATATAAACATATAACAAATAAATATATTGTACATCCTAGCATCAAGCCCTGTAATTATTTATTCACATGGAGTTCTAAGCTGTTGACTTCCTTGGGATTCCTAATCTGTACTGTTTACTAGGTTTTCCCATCTTTGTTCTCCCTACTGCAGAAAGAAAATAAATACAATATAGTTTACAGTTTATTGCAAAGAATCATCACAGTGTAAGACTGTATGCATTCAAATGTACGCTTCACATAACCGCGCTTGAGTTTAACATGGAACCCATAAAGACATTAGGATGTACATCAAATTTATTGCACAAGTACATTATATTGAAGATTCTGTTAAATTCCCTGCAATGTATTTAACGATGAAACACAGTGATGCCGAAGTTATTGTGACGACAATAATAAAAGCATAAAGTAGCGTGAATATGAACTATGCATTTAGTCAAATCATTGTTTCGATGGTTTGCTTTGCAATATCATTATTATGGTAAAGTCAACATAAAGCAGCATCCAAAATGGGATTTATTAGAAAAAAAAAAAGTAATATAAAACATATTTGCAACGTTTTGCGGATAAATTCATTTGAGCAAAGAAAACAAAGCCAAATGGCTTTAATATTTTAGACGGGTTGAGTTGCCGTTTCCATATATTCATTATGGAGTTCCCAGGAAGATGTGTGCCGGTTTTTATTACATCATGAAGACAGATGGTCTGTACTCAAAGACAACCAATTAATGTAAAATGTGTTCTTTTTTTCTTGGCTCTCACAAAAGTGTTTTTTTGGGTAAACATCCTAAAATGGTAGAGTCACCTTTTTTTTAACCGCAAAGTTTTAATTGCTTATAGGATTGCATTAAAAAAAAATAAAAAAAAAATAAAAAAAATCTAGCTTTTTAATTAAAAAGAAAAATCAATTTCAAAGGTTCAAGAAACATTTGTGAAGATTCTTACCTGCCTTTTTCTGGAATTGTTGTAATCTTTTTCCTCATGGGAAAGCCAACTGGGAGGGCCTGCATGAAGGATGAGGTCATTGGTGCAGTTGTTCCAGGCATGAACAAAGAAATCTGTGCCCCACGATCCTCCAGTACGCTCAGGCTTTGGGGACTATCTCTAACAAAGGTTTGGTAATAATGTTGCATGATGATGAACCTAATAACCTGCACCCAATCTTGCCCCATATTATTTCCAATTACTATAAAGTAAATGAGAAGAAATTAAATGTTCTTTGCTGCTTGCTTCAGTTTCATCTTACTTTGCTATTACAGCCTAAAGTGCAGAGCTTAAATACAATCCAATGAGAGTGCCAAATGTCCAAGAGTCCAAGATTTTAAATCATACAATTTCCAGAATTTCCATTTCTGCTGTGAACCAATTCTACCTTTAAAAACCTTGGGCGTTTGTTTGGCACTCTCATTGGATTGTACACATGTGGTTTCTCAACTCTGGGTCCTTTCCCTGTTCCTGAGGGTGGTCCTAATTTTGTGGACTGCTGCCAAATTAAAGCTAATGCCCAGTAACAATTTAATTGACCCTAGGAAAATCTAAATCCAGTCCCCCGTTTGTTCTTGGGTTTAAAGTGCAGAGTATGTTGGTCATCGTAGACAATGACTTACCTTTTTCCATCAATGAAGATGTATTTGTCAAGCAAAAGGTAATAAAGAAAAACACCTCACAGGCATGGCAGTTACCTGATTTGGTCTGTTCCGCTGACAATCTAATGTCTATGGGTGCCACACATGAGTGTGACCCTCAGAAGGGAGAATAGATTGAGTCAGCTATAGAACCTATCCTGGTGTCTGCTTTGTACATCAGATCATCCATTACTGCCTTTCCAGTCTCTGAAATGCAAACCTTAGATAATTGTTTGTGGGGACCCAATTTAGTTGTATTGCATCTACACATCCAGCCTTTCTCAAATAACAATAGACAACTTTAAATCCAGAGACAGGTGTGTCCAAAGTACATAAACAACAATACATTTCAAAGCTCTTATGCCACGTACACATGATCGGAATTCTCGTCGGAAAAAGCTCTGATGGTTTTCTCAACGGAATTCCGCCGGAATTCCGCTCAAACTGTCTTGCCTACACACAGTCACACCAAATTTCGACCGCCAAGAATGCGTGATGCACAGCACGTAGGACGGGACTAGAAAAAGGAAGTTCAATACCCAATAGCTTCCATTTCATAGTTGAATTTGAGCATGCTTGAGTTTTGGCATGTTGGAATTGCATACACATGATTGGAATTTCCGATAGAAAGTTTTTCCATCGGGAAAATTGAGAACATGCTATAGAATTTAGGCTGGTGGAAATTCGGACAGCTGAATTCTGATGGAGCCTACACACGGTCGCATTTTCCGATGAAAAGCTCTCATCAGTCTTTTGCTGGCCGAAAATTTAGATCGTGTGTACGTGGCATTACTCACATGATTAGAGATTTAACACAGTGCACCACCAAAACACCAAAATACTGTGAAATAACTTAAAGTGTTACTAAACCCACAAGAGTAAAATCAGTTTGTATATGCAATGAAGCACCCTTGTTATACTCACTGTGGAACCTTAGGGGTTAATCCTCTGTATTCTGTATTACTAGAGAGTTTTCTTTTTGTTGGGGGGTGCACGTGATCAGCACAGGGCCAATCAGCACTGTCCAGACAGAGGGACAAGGGTCATGAAGCCTCATAGGACAGCCAGAGTAGAATGAAAGCTTCTTCTACAAGCTTTAACAAGTGCTTGGTTGGACACTGATAGAAGTCACAAGATTGCTATATACTGCTGATAAGAAAAGGTATTTAGCAGTCTATTTTTACTAAAATAATGCATTCTATGTTCTGTGTACTATGGGAGACCAGATATAGTGAATATGGTGCTGGGTTTAGTAACACTTTAATGGATGTATTACTATTCAAATTGCAACTATATGTTTAATGGCAGCAGACAAAACAACACTTTAAAGAACACTCCTTTTCCAAAAACATTTCCTGTGTGCAATTTTTATTTTATGAAAAATTACATTGTTTGTAAATGTGACGTTGAAGTGTTAAATGGCAGTGGTATGGTTGAACCAATATTATGCACACTGTAGAGTTAAACCAATCCTGTAGAAAGAGATAAGATGAGAACAGCTATATACAGACACAAAGTGGGAGAGAGATGTAATTTGAGCACAATCCCTGGGCAAGTTTTTTTTTTAATATGATTGCATCAATGAGTAGATCCAAATCTCAGGTGTAATCAATGCAAACTGATGCACAGGTCTATGTAAAAATAGATGTTCTAATCCTGCGCAACTAATTGGATTCTATAATTTAGTGTAGTTAAAGGTACTTGTGCTTGTTTAAAGGGGGGCTACATAAAAGTCATGCAAATATTTAATTAGTAAGTAAACTGACTAGCAGTTTACTTTTGCGATTTTATGTTCTTTGATGCACTCTTTAGAAGAAAACTAATTGTGGTTTATAAAGTTTGGAACTCCTATCATAAGTGTGTGTGTACACCTTGATTAACCAGAGATCCTGTTTACCCCCTTCATAAAAGTTCTGCATTTAAGAATTGGCACTATAAAATCTTTGGTAGATGGACAAGTAGAGCTCAGGATTAAAAAAATAAATAAAAATCAAGTGCATATAATCTAATATTATGTAGGTTTGCTGATATATTATACACTATATTAACAAAAGTATTGGGACATCTGCCTACACACACATGAACTTTAATGGCATCCAGTCTTAGTCCGTTGGGTTCAACATTGAGTTGGCCCACCCTTTGCAGTTATAGCATATTCAACTCTTCTGGGAAGGCTATTCACAAGGTTTAGAGTGTCTATGGGAATTCTAGCATTCTAATAGAAGCACATTTGTGAGGTCAGGCATTAATCTTGGAGAGAAGGTCTGTCTTGCAGTCTGTGCTCTGATTCATCCCAAAGATGTTCTATCAGGTTAAGGTCAGGATTCTGTGCAGGCCAGTGAAGTTCCTCCACCCCAAACTCACTCATCCATGTCTTTATGGACCTTAGTTTGTGCACTGGTGCGCAGTCATATTGGAACAGGAAGGGGCCATCCTAAAACTCTTCCCACAAAGTTGGGAACATAAAATTGTCCAAAATGTCTTGGTATGCTGATGCCTTAATAGTTCCATCTACTGGAACTAAGGGGCCATGTTCAACCCCTGAAAAACAACCCCGCACCATAATCCTCCCATCCACCAAATGATTTGGACCAGTGCACAAAGCGAGGTCCATAAAGACATGGGTGAGAGAGTTTGGGATGGAGGAACTTGACCGGCCTGACCTCAACCCTATAGAATAACTTTGGGATGAATTAGAGCGGAGAATGCTTTCAAAAGTATACTGTAAATATATATTTTTTATTTTTATCAATTTACAAAAAGCAAAGTGAGACAACAGAAGAAAAATCTAAATCAAATCAATATCTGGTGTGACTACCCTTTAAACCAGCATCAATTCTTCTAGGTACACTTGCTCGCAGTTTTTGAAGGATCTCGGCAGGTAGATTGTTCCAAACATCTTGGAGAACTAACCACAGTTAGGTGGCTATATTTTATTGTTTTTTTTAATAACCACAGATCTTCTGTGGATGTAGGCTGCCTCAAATTCTTCTGTCTCTTCATGCAATACCTAAAAGACATGATGATGTTGAAAGAATGGATCTGGGGGGTGGGGGGTGGGGATTACTTCCAGGCACATGCCGATACTTATTAATAATGCCATACCATCAGGAAAGCATGTGGTTGGCCCCAAATTTATTGTGCAGCAGGACAATGGCCACAAACATACAGCCAATACTATTAATAACTATATTCAGTGTACAGAATAACAAGGAGTCCTGGAAGTGATGGTTTATAAGGGATGTGTATGTGTATAGTGTTCTACAGAAATCAGACAACATTTTAAGGTGTATGATTGAAAGCTGAAGTTCATCTTTTACATAAGCTGGCTTATTGCCAGGACATCGGCTAAAACACATGGACACTGAGCCTTGTTCTTTTAGGGCAGGGGTCTCCAAACTATGGCCCGTCAGCTGTTGCGGAACTACACATCCCAAGATGCATTGTAAAACTCTGACATTCACAGACATGGCTAGGCATGGTGGGAATTGTAGTTCCTGAGCAACTGGAGGGCCATAGTTTGGAGACCCCTGTTTTACGGCGACTAAAGAGATAATCAGTTTAGTTGCCCCTAAAAAAAAGGAGACCATTTTGTTTTACATAGGCAGGCAAGATGCTCATATAGTTAAAACTTTGCCATTTGTAAAGATATTGTTTAATCCCAATGCCATACATGTAGACCTTTTCTGCCTCCCATGAAGCCTGGTCAAAATACTCCCAACATTTTCATTAGTACTTCTTGGGTTACCGCGAGGACTACAACAAAATGGCCTTCTTTTTTAGGGGCAACTAAACTGATTATCTCTCTAGGTGCTCTAAAACAGGGGAATTAATTATTACTAAATATATACATTTTGCTCAAAATTGCAACCCTAATAATGTTTCTTGTCCTATCACATTGTTACCCATCTGAAAATCTTTGTGTACACATGCATATTGTTTGCATTCAAAGTTGAAATGAAATCTATAAGACAAAATCCGAGAGTGACAATGACAAAATGACAATGACCAGTGTAGTACAGTGGAATAATCTGTCTGTGTGTTTATTCGTAATGAAGTGGTATTGATAATAAATTAAATTATGCCTTGAAGCACAAACTGATGTGACATCGAAGGTCGAATGGAAAAGTAGTTTGCCATCGATGATAATGAGATGAGGAAGCTCGCGTTGCTTGATAAGCAGAATGATAGTAACCTGAAGATTTATCTCTCTTCTCTATTGTTTACTTAACCACTGTCAGCACTATTCATTTAAACGAAGCAAATACTTTGCACCCATAGGCAGAAATGTTACTGCCTCCATAAGGCCTGCAAAGTCACATGAATGTGTTTCAGTCACAAAGCTTGAGCTGGATTAAAGTCTTGGAGGTCATGTCCCATAGAGCGAATCTGCAAGGGAGAGGAAATCCAAATAGAACTCCAAAAGCTAATCCAAATTTTCCTGTAGACATGAGATACTCATAGTCCAATATATGCATTTCTGGCAGCTTTAGATGACAATTGTACTTCGTATAGGATATTAAAGGGTATCCAAGAAAAAATATTTAATATATTGCAGCTTACTGGTCTTTATATGTAATGGCTGTATTCATTTTCTTTTTTTTAGATTTTTTTTTCACTTGGTGATCCTGCCAATAACACACTTTCCCTTCTAGGGTGACAATGTTCATTCAGAATACTGTATCTTTGGAGAAGCCAAAGTCGCCCTAGAACTAGGACTCTTCATCTCCATCTCCACAGAAAGAACTGGTAACAGTCATAACTGATATGAGTACAGCACTGATGAGGTGGCACTGACAAGGGCACTGATGGGCACTGATAGGCTGCACTGGTGGGTGACACTGATATGCAGCATTGATGGACATTGATAGGCAGCAATGACGGGCACTCATAGGTGGCACTGGTGGGCACTGATTGGCACTAATAGGCGACACTGATGGACACTGAAAGGCTGAACCAATGGATACTTATGGGTGGCACTGATATACGGCACTGCTGGGCCCTAATGGGCACTGATAGACAGCACTGATGGGCACTGAAAAGTGGCACTGATGGGCACTGATGTCTAGCATTGATAGACTGCACTGTTAGGCATCACTGGTGGCACTGGCAGGCATTTTTAATTGCCACTGATTGGTAGCTGCCTGGGCACTGATTGACAGCTGCCTGGGCACCAATTGGCATATCCCTGGTGGTCTAGGGTGGCATACCTGGTGGTCCAGCATGATAGCCATTTATGTTGGTCCTGGCGGCATCCTGGTGGTCCTGGGTGGGCATCCAAGGGGGGCTGAGCTGATAAACAATGAGCACAGACCCCCCCCCTGTCAGGAGAGCAGCCGATCGGCTCTCCTCTACTTGTGTCTGTCAGACGAGAGTGAGGAAAAGCCAATCAACGGCTCTTCCTGTTTACATCCTGATCAGCCGTGGTTGGACACAGCTGATCATGTGGTAAAGAGCCTCTGTCAGAGGCATTTTACCGAGATCTGTATAGTGATGTGTCAGACTGACACACCGCACCACTGATTGCCGCGATGCGCGCCCCCATGGGCGCGCAGCGGCTGTTATCCTGCTGGATGTCATATGACGCCCAGTCAGGATAGCTGAACCACCACTGTCATTCTGCTATAGGCTGGATGGGAAGTGGTTAAAGCAAGGTTAGGTTATAAAGAAATATTGCAAGCTTTAAAAATCACGGAGCACGGTTCAATCCATCATCTGAAAATGGAAAGAGTATGGCACAAATGCAAACCTACCAAGCCATGGCTATCCACCTAAATTGACAGAATGGGCAAGGAGAGCATTAATCAGAGAAGCAACCAAGAGGCCCGTGGTAACACTTGAGGTAATATTTGAGGAGCTCCACATCTCAGGTGGGAGAATCTGTCCACAGGACAACTATTAGTCGTGCACTCCACAAATCTGGCCTTTATGGAAGAGCGGCAAAAAGAAAGCCATTGATGAAAGAAAGCCATAACAAGTCCCGTTTGCAGTTTGTGAGAAGCCATGTGGGGGACATGGCAAACATGTGGAAGAAGTTGCTCTGGTCAGAACAAAATTGAACTTTTTGGCAAAAAACAAAATGCTATGTGTGGCAGAAAACTAACACTGCACATCACCCTGAACAAACCATCCCCACTGTGAAACATAGAGGTGGCAGCATCATGTTGTGAGGATGCTTCTCTTCAGCAGGGACAGGGAGGCTGATCAGAGTCGATGGTAAGAAGGATGGAGCGAAATACAGGGCAATCTTAGAAGAAAACCTTTCAGAGTCTGCAAAAGACTTGAGACTGGGGTAGAGGTTCACTTCCCACCAGGGCAACAACTCTAAACATACAGCCAGAGCTACAATGGAATGGTTTAGACCAAAGCTTATTCATGTGTTGGACCTAAATCCAATTGAGAACCTGTGGCAAGACTTAAGAATTGCTGTTCACAGACGCTCTCCATCCAATCTGACAGAGCTTGAGCTAGGTAAAAATGTCACTCTCTAGATGTGCAAAGCTGGTAGAGACATCCCCAAAAATACTTACAGCTGTAATTACAGTGAAAGGTGGTTCTACAAAGTTCTACAAAGTTCTACAAAGACTCAGGGGGGCTGAATATAAATGCACCTCGCTTTTCAGATATGTGTTTGTACAAAAATGTGACAACCATTTATCATTTTCCTTCCACTGCACAATTATGTGCCACTTTGTGTTGGTCTATCACATAAAACCCCAATAAAATAACTGTATGTTTTTGGTTGTAATATGACAAGACGTGGAAAATGTCAATACTGTTTCAAGGCACTGTATATATATATATATATATATATATATATATATATATATAGTATCTCACAAACATTTTTGTAAATATTTTATATCTTTTCATGTGACAACACTGAAGAAATGACACTTTGCTACAATGTAAAGTAGTGAGTGTACAGCTTATATAACAGTGTACATTTGCTGTCCTCTCAACACACAGCCATTAATGTCTAAACCACTGGCAACAAAAGTGAGTACACCCCTAAGTGATAATGTCAAAATTGGGCCATCATTTGTGGCCACCATTATTTTTCAGCACTGCCTTAACCCTCTTGGGCATGGAGTTCACCAGAGCTTCACAGGTTGCCACTGGAGTCCTCTTCCACTCCTCCATGATGACATCTTGGAGCTGGTGGATGTTAGAAACCTTGTACTCCTTCACCTTTTGTTTGAGTATGCCCCACAGATGCTCAATAGGATTTGGTCGGGAGACATGCTTGTTCAGCCCATCACCTTTACCCTCAGCTTCCTTAGCAAGGCAGTGGTCATCTTAGAGGTGTGTTTGGGGTCGTAATCATTTTTGAATACCGCCCTGCAGCCCAGTGCCCGAAGGAAGGGGATAATGATCTGCTTCAGTATGTCACAGTACATGGTTCCCTCAATGAACTGTAGTTTGCACTCATGCAGCCCCAGACCATGACACTCCCACCACCATTTTTACTCCTCACCTGGTTGCCACCACACATGCTTGACACCATCTGAACCATATAAATTTATCTTGGTCTCATCAGACCACAGGACATAGTTTCAGTAATCCATGTCCTTAGTCTGTTGTCTTCAGCAAACTGTTTGCAGGCTTAATTGTGCATCATCTTTAGAAGAGGCCCCCTTCTGGGATGGCAGCCATGCAGACCAATTTGATGCAGTGTGCGGCGTATGGTCTGAGCACCGACAGGCTGACCCCACACCCCTTCAAACTCTGCAGCAATGCTGGCAGCACTGTCTATTTCCCAAAGAAAATTTCTGGATATGACGCTGAGCATGTGTACTCAACTTCTTGGGTCAACCATGGCGAGGCCTGTTCCGAGTGGAACTTGTCCAGTTAAACAGCTGTATGGTCTTGGCCACTGTGCTGCAGCTCAGTTTCAGGGTCTTGGCAATTTTCCTATACCCTAGGCCATCTTTATGTAGAGCAACCATTCTTTTTTTTTCAGATCCTCAGAGAGTTCTTTGCTATGAGATGCCATGCTGAACTTCCAGTGACCAGTATGAGAGAGTGAGAGCGATAAAACAAAATTCAAAACACCTGCTCCCCATTCACACATGAGACCTTGTAACACTAATGAGTCACATGATACCGGGGAGGGAAAATGGCTAATTTGCACCAATTTGGACATTTTCACTTAGGGGTGTACTCACTTGTGTTACCAACGGTTTAGACATTAATGGCTGTGTGTTGAGTTATTTTGAGGGGACAGCAAATTGACACTGTTATACAAGCTGTACACTCACTACTTTACATTGTAGCAAAGTGTAATTTATTCAGTGTTGTCACATGAAAAGATATAATAAAATATTTACAAAAATGTGAGGGGTGTACTCACTTTTTGTGAGATACTGTATATATATATATATATATATATATATATATATATATATATATATATAATGATGATGATTACTTTTTTTTGCATAAATAAGGGAGAGGTGGGGTGGAGAAAAAGCAGTACACTGATTTTTTTAGTGGATTGCTGTGCAGGGGTGGCGTATCAGAACAAGATTTGGCCATTGAAGGACAAGTGGGCTGTGCTCCCAGTACAGCCTGAAATTTGACCGCCGAGATGGATGTGCTGTTATCCCTAGCATGCTCAATCTGATATAAGAAAGAAAATCCAAATAAAATTAAAAAAAAGCTGCACTATAAAATTAATAAAAAATAGTCCATACACTGTGCCAAGAAAATTGTAGCCGAAGTCACAGTCACAGGTAATATAAAAATATATATAAGTCTCTGGTTAATGAACACTGGAGTGCACATGCATTAAATCCAAAAAAGTGCCCGGTCACCATAGAAGTAGATTATGCTTACCAGATAGCAAGCATTTAAAGGTGATTGGCTAAACCCAGCCTAGGGCCTCTAAGCTTGCAGATGTCCACACTTCAGATCAGGGTCAGATACACTTATATACTGCGTCCGTCAAACAAAATCCGTACGATGTCATGAATGGCTCTGGAAAGAGAGAGGGACTACCATAGCGTAATACGTTCAAACTAAAATGCCAACCGGCATACACACGGAGCCTGCCCTCCTACTCGGATGGCACGGTAAGGTCACTATGTGCCTTCCTCCAGACGCATTTCGTCATCAACCAGATGTTTTCAATGGGGAATAAGAAAGCAGGTGGACTAGCAGGATCACCGCCAGGTATTTCACAAAAAGGAAGCAATACAAAGAGAACAGGACACTTTTTAACACAAGTACATGGTACAACAGGCACAGATCAAGAATATGAAATGTTGGGGTAACATATTCTTGAACAAGTTATCCAATGCACCCAAAAGTGAGCAGAGATTGAAGTCACCATCTGTTAGAAAATGCAAGTATAAGTAATTTTCTTTTGCAGCATGGCTCTGTTTGAGTTTCAGTTCCCTAGCGACAGGGTCACTATAAAAACACTGGTAATTTGTAGTGATTTTGTATCAGGAAGTGAGGTCAGATGAATAATTACACAGAGGAAAATGTTAGCTTGAAGTTTACTAAATAAATGCCGAGTAGGGATAACAGTGCAAACACGGTTGAAAAAGCAAAAGCTATGCATACAGTACATATCCATTTGAAACAATAATATAGCATTTACAAAAGAGAAGCAACTAGGAGCAAATCCCAAGTAGGTCACTAGCTGGCAGCACAGTGGTTGGGTAAACTCAACAAATAAGCAGTAAAGTACATATGACTACTTGTGCTTCCATTATAGTGATTGTAAACCTTAACATGTTTTTGCTTTAAAATAACGATGGCTCCCACTGCTGTATCTGAGCCAATGAGGACGGAGAGAGCCGAGAGAGTCTCGGCTCCCTTGCACATTACTGGATCGATATTGGTCTCATGTAAGTAAAAGGAGAGGCGGGGGATCCTGCTGCAGCACAGAAGGATTTTTACCTTATTGCAGAGAGTACATTAAAGCGGAGTTCCACCCACTTTTGAGAGGTGGTCTTAAAGTGGTTGTAAACCCTTACAAACCACTTTGACCTATAGTTAAGCCTATATTAAGGCTTACCTGTAGGTCCAAGAATTATCTTCTAAACCTATACGGTTTAGGAGATATTTACCTGAAGACAGCCAATGCTGTCTATGGCGCATGCGCCATACACAGCAGCGCGCAGGCGCACTGGGTAAGCCACAGATCGCGGCGATATGCCGCGAGTGTCGGCTCCCATGCACATGTGTGGGAGTGACATCATCGCTGCCCTGGCGAATCACGGCGCTGGAGCAGTGAGACCCACCAAGAAGATGAATGCTCGGAACTACAGGGGACAGCGGTGACTTTGCTGGCTCTTGTGTCAGGTAAGTGACACATAATGGACTGCTATGCGATGCATAGTAGTCCATTATGCTTTACCTTTGCGGGGAATCAAAGAGGAAGTAAACCCATCAGGGTTTACTTCCTCTTTAAACGAAAGACCACCTCTCCACATCTCATTTTTGGATATTTTTTTTTCTTCTAACATACCTTTTTATGAAGTACAGCCTGTACTTCTGATCCATCTAATCTGCAGCGCAAGACGTCATATCCTTTTTGTGCAGTGAGCCCCTCCGTTTTCTTCTGGGACCTGTGTGTGTCCCAGAAGACCACTGGCCATTCAGGAAGAGATGCGTGGCTCGCGCATGCGCAGTAGGAAATGGGCAGTGAAGCCGCAAGGCTCCACTGCCAGTTTCCCTTAGTTAGATTGGTGGCGTCTGCACTCGATCTGATGGACAGACCGGCCTCAGGTGTTTGTAGCTGCTAACACTGAAAAAAATATTTTGCAGGTGGCACATCGCTTTAAAGTGGAGGGCCACCCTGAAAACAAAAAAATATTAAAAATTACAAAAAAATCTAAAAAAATGAAAACATTTTTTTTTTTTACTTACCAGAAATGCCTGTTGCTAGGCACATAATCCTAATCTTCCTCTTCCTCCTCCGCGGAGATCTTTTGTCTTCTCTCCTCGCCGCGGCGTCTTCTGGGTAATGGGTCGCGCTGTGTTCTGGGAACTGTGTGTTCCAGAACACAGCGCGTTCCATTCACAAAGTGCTGCGGGACTCGCGCATGCGCAGTAGGAAACAGGCAGTGAAGCCATAAGGCTCCACTGCCTGTTTCCCTTAGAGGGAATGGCAGCGCCGGGACCCGAGAGCCGAGGGATGGGTCGGCCTCGGGCGGCCGACATCGCGGGCACCCTGGACAGGTAAGTGTGTTTATTAAGTCAGCAGCTGCAGTGTTTGCAGCTGCTGACTTTTTTTTTTTTTTTAAACGGCCCTCCTCTTTAAGGCAAAAATTATCAAGCCTTTAGAACCACTTTAATACAGTGCCCCTCTCACAGTATAATAGGGTGGTCTGGCAGTCCAGGTGAGTAGCTGGAGAGATTCCAGGACTGGCTCCACAAGCAAGTGACAGAAACACAGGCAAATGGCTGCAGGAACAGGACCACTCCACTATAGTCTTGGCACTCTTGACTCTGGCTTATAAGGAACCTGCATGCTTTTCTGCTTCAACCCGGCCAACCCCACACTGAGATTAAAGCCTGGTACACACTATGAGGTTTTTTTTGTTCAACCTAGCAGGTTTAACAAAATAGAATTGTCAGCTCCAGTCAGAGCCGCTGTAGCATGCTTGTCTGACAGAAGCCAATTTCTGTCAAACAGGGTGCCATACACACAGGCCGAATGTTGGCCAGTTTTTATTGAACCAGCCAATGTCTCCCAACATTTGGTCCATGTGTACGGGGCTTAACAGTGAAGAGCCCAGCACTAGGTGATAGATCACATGTCCAGCCACTGCTGTCTCTCTCTCTCTCTCTGAGTATCTGAGAATGGAACAGTGAACAACTTATATCCCCCCTAGCCCGCCGGGGCATGTCCGGGCTTGTGGGAAAGGAGTTAAAGGGACCTGCACCTGTATTTAAGCATAGTAAGTAAAGAGGCCCTCCATTATAATTTTGTTAGCCACACATTGTACAGAGTCTGTACAGTGCAAGGATGACTTGGGTACACGCCGGATCTGCTTTCTTTGACAACCTTTACACCTCTGGGTAAAAAAAGAAGTTAAAATACAGTTATTTGACAATGCATTACAAAGTAATTGTATGTTATGTTACATGAAAATTGTGCCAAGTGCTTCTCTCAGCTGATGTTAATTTACCAGTTCAAAAAACCTAATTTAACATGCAGTAATCTTGTATGATGAAAATGAAGGGCTTGGCAGCACGGCAGGAGAGAAAATTATAATGAGCACCACAAATGACCTTACTGCTTCCTATCACAAAAATATCACTTTCTTTTTTGCTTTATCAGCTGTGTGGAAAAAGATGTATGCATTTATAGATAGATAGACAGACAGATAGACAGACAGATTTATAGAACTTAAATGAAAGGGAGCAAATTAATGCATACATGTATCTAATAACACTACTCAACAAATGCTGCTGTTAAAGAGGAAGTAAACTCTCCCACTCTGATGCTTCTTTTCATTTAGTCCATTATAATAAGTAATTATCAAACTATAGCCACTGTAATCCAGCCCAAATCGCATATTACTTATTCTTTAAAGAAACTTTAAAAAACTTGTTTCCAGGAGTTAGGCAGCGCCATCTTAAGTATTGTTTTCTGAGTCCACAGTGGAGTGTATTTCTGCCCTTACATTGAGCACTTCCTGTACTGTTAACCAAGCCTTCTTCTCAATCCAACATTTCTATGGCAACCCTGCTTCCCTGTTCATAGCTGACTTGTTTTATTTCATAGTATTTACTTGTGCTGATGTCTAATGTTTCCCTTTGTCAGTCTTATCAGCTTCAGCTGATAAGACTGCAGGAATGGCCATGTTTACATTATATGTCATGTCACATGGTCACATGGAGTGTAGGAGGAAGCTCTGAATGAGTCTGAAGTCTCCTGGGAGTTCAGTGTTGTGCCGTAGGAAGTCCTGATAACAGAGAGATAAGACATAGAGAGTGTGCCATAAATCAGGGGCGATCTGGGCATGCTCAGTGACTTCATTCTAAAGAACAAAAAGGATTACAACAATACTAAGCAAGTAAGGAGATATCTACAAGCAGTGCTCATTAGGGTTTTTTATGTTGATATACATGGGACAAAGTTGTGGGGGAGGGTTTACAACCACTTTAAGTCAGAAAGTAGAACGTTCTATTTACCTTAATTTGAGTTTTTTTTTTTTTTATTCCTCACAGAATAAACACTTGAATGCTCTGTACACACAATCGAACAAAATCCGTCTGATTTTTTCCAACAGATTTTGGCCCAAACTTGTCTTGCATACACACGGTCGCACAAAGTTGTCGGAAAATCCGATCGTTCAGAATGCGGTGCCATAGAACACGTATGACGGGACTATATATGAGCCAGTAGCCAATACCTTTTGTCTCATATTTTATTCTGAGCATGCGTGGCACTTTGTCCGTTGGAATTATCTACACACGATCGGAATTTAAACGATCAGATTTTGCTGTTGGGAAATTTTAGATCCTGCTCTCAAACTTTGTGTGTTGGAAATTCGGACGGAAAAAGTCCAATGGAGCCCACACACGATCGGATTTTCCGACAACAAGATCCGATCGCACATTTTCCGTTGGAAAGTCTGACCGTGTGTAGAGGCCATTACAACTCTATAAAACATCTGTAAGAAGGAAGGAGTAATTTTATAATTATTATTTATTTTATTAGCAAGAAGGGTTACTACATTATACTATTAAATTACTTGGTATCATGTACATATTGATAGATAAAGAAACAATGTACATCATACTTGTCTGAGAGCTACATCTTTTTTAAACTAGCTTAGCCTATATGGATAAAAACAAACAAGCCACCACAGGTGGTAGGGGTTTAACTGAGGATAGAAAACACATAAGGGACAGGAAAGCTGGGAGACACCAGATTCGAAGATTAATGTATTTGAAAATTGGTGAAGGTCGTTCAGTGAGGGGAATAAGGCCTTTTGCAGTGTTTATTAAGTAATGCTTTGTCTATAACTTGTCAGGCCCAGAAGGATGTAATTTTAGGACATTTCCACCATATGTTGAGGAACATGCCACATTGGGCACATCCCCTCTAGTAGGTGCCAGGAATGGACGAAGAAATCCAGGCTAGTTTGTTTGAGACCCCATATCACCTATTAAGTAATTTATGAGGGCTGTGCCCAGCTCTGGCTCTGGCTCTCATTCTGTGAAAGGGACCAACTTGTTTGAAAGGGACATGAGATCTTTGTGACTTGGCTCTCCTATAAAAAGGGATTCAAAGGGGGCATTGATGGGTCGGAGATCAAGCATGGCAGATCCAATTAGCATTGAAAGGTGACGTTTGTGCTATAAAATTATATCTTTCGGTTTAAGTTGATCTTGAGTCAATGGTCATATCGCTTTAGGAACTCTGTTCATTTCGATGTGATTAGTCTGGGCAACCTCTAGATTTTGGTTAAATGCAGCTTGCGGGGACAAGAGCAAGGGTTATATTTTGACATCCTTTTGTAGGAATTTAAGGGCTATATTTTGATATGCTTTTGTAGGAATCTACTTTAGGAAGTCTGTTAATTTCAATGTGATTAGGAATCCTTTAGGAACTCTGTCAGTTTCAATGTGATTCGTCTGAGCAAGCTCCAGATTTTGGTTAAATGCAGCTTGCAGGGCCAAGAGACAGGGTTATATTTTGATATCCTTTTGTAGGAATTTAAGGGCTATAGTTTGATATTCTTTTGTAGGAATCTACTGACCTCTACTGTTAGGCCACGTACACACGGGCGGACTGTCTGACGGACTTGGTCCGCTGAAACGTGTTTCAGCGGACAATCCGCTCGTGTGTGGGCTTCAGCGGACTTTTTCAGCGGACAGTCTGGCGGACTAAGTCTTTCGGAATTTCCGTAATATTGTCCGTCCAACTTTGGTTTCAGCGGACAGTCCGCTCGTGAGTAGGCAAGTTGGACGGACTAAGTATGGCGCATGCTCAGAAAGGATTTACACGGCCGAAGGTTGCATTGCTGTGTATTGGACGTCGTATTTCTAGTCCCGTCGTACGTGCTGTACACGTCATTGCGCAAGCTTTCAGCGGACTGTCTGTTCATCGTGTGTGGTCAAGTCCGTTCATTCAAAAGTAGGACGGACTGTCTGTCGGATTGTCTGACGGACTTAGTTGGCCAGACAGTCCGCCCGTGTGTACGCGGCCTTAGGCAGCCCATAGACAGTGCAAATTCCTGTCCTGCAACCCTTCTGACAGTGGAATACCTCCTGCCAAGCAATTGTCTTCTCCCAGCAGGCAGGCGGGAGAAGGCAGGGGAAGCCTTTGCCTCCAGGTGAAGATCATGATTATTGCTAGCTGCTATAGCAGTCACTTGCGATAATTGGAAGCAAATCCGACAGTCTAGCTATACCAAAGATGATCGATCAATCAACTTGAAACATTGAGCCTGCCCATTAATGGTTCAAATGTCGGCAGGATTCAAACCATGTATGGCCAGCCTTAGCTGCTAATATCACAGGTTAAGGTATAATTATGTACATCATTTCCTTCCCTTGCTGGCTGGGTTGGGAGACCCTGAAAGAGGAAGTGAAGAGACAGAAAAGGTCTAACCCATGTCCTGTCCATGCTCCTAAACCCCAAGTCAGAAAGGACTGCAAGTATTCCTATTATCTAATAGTTTACTTGCAGTTGCTGAGTGTATATCTAAATCCTTGTGTATAGAGTATTCCTATGCTGTTTTGTTATTATTCACAATGCACACTGCCATATAGCTAGGCCTGTGCTGCAATATATTTTATATGCAGCTCTTAATATTCTATTTAAACCTGTATCGTATGGTCTGGGATTCTATAGCTAGTTTTCGCTTAAGGCTTGATAGCCAACAAGCACTGAAGCCAGGTTATTGCTTACGTTGGTCACGTTTGTATCATAGGCTTAGAGGTTTGACCGCTTGTCAGATTAGAAACTATTAGGAAATCATGAAAGTGCAGAGTAGATAGGCAGACCCTGAGTTCCAGTGCCACAGTTCCTGCTGGTGAGGACTGCATTCCAGGCTGCTTAGGCAACAGTTGAAGGACCCTTTCCACCATGACCACTGATCTTGTCTTCAGCACAAACATAGTCAATGTATCATTGTCAGACGCACATGCAACTGGACTTTGCTGCAACATTTATTTGGAAATATCTCTATTAATCCACCACAAGGATTCCTATCAAGCCCCTTACTGATAGTACCTGTTTGTACATGGGATCCTGGTACATTGGTACACCAAATGTACTGGTGCGCATCTATATGCTTATGGTTAGATTACTGATTAATTTCTCAGTAAGTGGACTGCTCTAGTCAAAAAAGCCCCTGTCCTAGGTGGAAGCACTGCCAACATTATTAACAAACCCACTCATCCATTTGGAGACAGATCTGGTTCTCTTACCTACAGGTTTAGCACAATATCCTGTTTTGGGATGGCCATTTCTCATAATCCACCAGAAGAGGACTATGCTTTCTATAGGAACACTCTTTTAGTAATCATAGTGAGAGAAAATGTCCTCCTGTTTGTTTACCAGGGTCTTAACTCTGTGATTGAGTTGAGTAGTGTCTTGTTTGAGAAAATCAAGTTTTTTCTTAAATGGTGCTGCAATCTGTTTAAAATATTATTCCAAGGGGCTTGGGAAGGCTTTCATGTGGGTCCTAATGTCCCAGTCAGGTTTAGGCTTCCTGCTTCAGATATCTGGGAATAGATACTGGAAAAGGTAGGGATCATTAAGTGGCTTGTGTGTCCCCTCCCTAAACCCCAGAGGGTCTGCTACAGTGTCTGAGCTATGGGGCTATGCAGGCTGTAAAGAAGTACCTTGGTATGTGCTGGCCATGGCTGCCATCTTGAGTACTGAATTTGGGCTGTGCCTCCTCTCAGGGAAGTAACTCTCCAATGTTCTTCAGGGGATCTGTGACTGCCCGTGGTATGTGGTAGAGTTTCTCCTCTACCCCAGAATCACTCCTGTACCTCTGTATATAGGGTAATCCCCCATGGCAGAGCTGGTTTGGGAGCTCCAAGAGTTAGGGTTGCCAACTTTCAGTAAATTTACAAACAGTTTGTAAAATCTGTAATTTTTGCATCTGTCCATGAATGTCCGTTATGGACATGTAATCTGTATGTTCGTAATGAACATTCACGGACAGATGCAAAAATTATGGATTCTACAAACTGTTCATATTTTACTGAAAGTTGGGAACCTTGCCAAGAATCTACGGGTTCACCTGTGCTTGACAAAGACATGTCACCAGAAGTAAATCTTCTAAAGTCTGTATTCTTCTAAAGCCTCTCATTACCAATCACACCGCAAGGTCAAGGCAGGTTTAGTGTGATTGGTGGCTATGAGAAACATCTCCTATTGCCTTTTATCTTTACAACAGACTTTTTTGTGTGTAAGTGGAGGCAAGTAGGGTAATGATTTCCAGGAACAGCATATTATGTCTAGATAAAAATCAAACAAATTCATAGGTAGGTTATTCTCCCTATATGCATTCCTAGATTTAATGTTCAATTTTGACTGGAGTGTGCTTTGGTTCTCTTGATAAACCCACCCTCTTACACTTACCTTATATGTGCTTCCCCACTACCCTGTTCACCTTTCAGAGCCCTGGATCTTATCCCCGAGTAAGAGGGGTGGTCTTAGTTTTGCAGGTATAATGACCTTCTCCCCTCCCTCATATGACAGTATTTGGGTCTGGCCACTCAGGCACTTAGCGCCCACAAGTACCGGACATCTCCAAGGGCTCAAACAAACAAATAGAGCAGTGAGAAAACACGATGAGCGTGGGGGGGATGGGGCAGGGGTAGTGTTATTAAGAGAACCTGTACCCTTTACCCTTCCTTTTACCCTGGGTCACAAAAATGGGATTAGCATGCAACTCTTTAAACATCATTATTACAACTAAACCATCATCTGCCTGTATTGAGCCTGTTTTAGAAAAAAAAATGCAAACATGTTATGTTAATATTTCTGATTCTTTTGTGGAATAGCGATTTGTATTATACAGCTCTGAAATCCCACTGATTGCATTATTTAAAGCCAAATGTCAAATTATACCATTCACAACCCATAAATAGTTGTTGATACACTTTGGAAACTGCTTCTTTTCCCCCAGAAAACACACTGATAAGTGTATAAAACCCATTTAAATAAATAAATAAAAATCACTCCAACTAGAACAACATTCATATCCCACATGGTGAATGCAATCATTTTGTACAGAACGTAGCATGGCATTTTGAAATTAAAAGGAATAAATTATGTCAACAATGAACAAAGTGAAAACATCAAAAAAGGGATTATTGGCTTAATCAAATAATAAAGGCTCTATTAACACAATAAAGTTTTCCAGTAGCAATTACATCTATCCATTTCAAATTGCTATTATTTACAACCATCTGACGGGTTTGTCACTATTTTCTCCATTAGCATATTTTCCATAGGCATAGCGCAAACATAAATTGATGGCGTTCCCGCTTGCATGAGATCATTTCCTTAATTGATTAGAAATGGTAATCTTCTCACACTATTTGCTGCAGACTATTATCACAAAGTGGTATTCCTGAAAGACTAAAATACTGTACAAATGCTAAAAAAATTATTGCAATAAAAAATAAATAATACGTAAATAAATATATATACAAAAACCCTCACAGTGCATATTCATCACTGACTCACAGCTGTGCCTCCGCTTTTTGGTAGGGAACACTTAACGAGCCTTGAGCACAAAGGAAATAGGGCACAAAGCAAATAGACAAGAAATAGTGATAATGTTCAAAGTGAACTTTTTCTTTGCTCATTTGCTTTCCCCTTCCCCAGGGGCATATAATTACTGTGAGAGACCCAACAGGGACAGGAGCTTTTGGAGAGAACTGCAGGATGGCCTCTTGCCTATGGACCCTGGCTTTTAAGGGAAGACTAATCTTTGGGAGGTGTGTGCCAGGGGGACGCTCGGAGTGTTCTTGCTTTTGATTTAAGTCCATGTCTCCCCAAAACACACAGACTTTGGGAACTGGAGGTTCTATATACATATTTGTGGCCTCTATGCTTTAAACCAGCAATGACTGTAGATGTTAATGTAATCAACTCAAATCTCTGGGGTCTCCTGTCATAATGTGTTTATGGTAAGTAGGTCTCTCCCATAGTGTGCCTCCTAAGTGTCTTTCCCCCATTGTTAATTGGGTTACCTATTGTTTGTGTCTGTCTGCAAGTATTGTGTGCACTCCGCCTTGTTAGCAAACTATTGTGAGATGTTATATATTTATGTTGATTAACTTACGGGATAATTAATTCACTGTCAGCTATTAGTTGCTAGATGTGGATTAGCATATAGTATATGTTCGTTGTTCCTTAGTAGGGATTGGTGAACTTTTTGGCCCTAGCATGAGTTCGGGACAGACATTTGCCTGTTTGGCTGTTTGAGTGACTGTAAAAAAATAAAGAAAAAAAGACATGGAGTCCCCCCCAGTCCATACCAGGCCCTTTGTGTCTGGTATGGATTTTAGAGGAACCCCACATGAAAATTAAAAAAAAAATATGGTGTGGGGTCCCACCCAAAATCCATACCAAACCCTTATCTGAGCATGCAGCCCAGCAGGTCAGGAAAGGGGAGGGGACGAGCGAGCGTGCCCCCCTCCTGAACCATATCAGACCACATGCTCTAAACAAGGGGGGTGGGTGCTTTGGGGTGGGGGGAGGTTCTGACACCTTATCCTCATGGTGTGTTTTTATTTTTTTATATTTTTCGGGTTTGGCGGGTGCCATTATTGATGATGGATTTACATTGAGGGACACTATTTTTTTTATTTCTTATCTTTTAATAAAGGACTTGTCAAACACTGTTTCTTGTGGTTATTACTTTTTGACAGTTTTTTGGTGAATGAGTAGGGGTATGATCTCTGGGGGCTCAGGGATTCCCCCTGCCCCAAAGCACCCACCCCTACATGTTGAGTGCATGTGGCCTGGTATAGTTCCCCTTTTCTGACCTGCCAGGCTGCAAGCTCAGATAAGGGTCTGGTATGGATTTTAGGGGGGCCACGTGCCATTTTTTTAAAATTTTGGCATGGGGTTCCCCTTAAAATCCATACCAGACCCGAAGTGCCTGGTATGGACTGTGGGAGGGGGGCCCCAGGCAATGTTTTCTTTATTTTTTCAATAGCCGGCAATGGTAACTGTAAGTCATTTTAAATGCGATATGACTCGTTTTTTTCTTTGGAAATTTTTTTTTTCTGTAGAATGTTTTATGCATGCTACATATGCGCCACTTTACAGGCACATTAAGGGGCTCAATGTAGACTGTCCTTTTTGGAGGGGGTACTTAAAATTCCTCTTATACACAGTTGTACTATTTACAGGTAGACTAAAGGGACCCCCAGGCACTATATTTAAAGGAATTTTTCACTTTTAATGTTGCACTTTAAGCATAATTAAAATCACTGCTCTTGAAAAAACGATTGTTTAAAAAAAAGCACAATATTGATACATGTCCCCCAGGTTAGTACCCAGACTCCTATACCCCTTTTGTGACCAATTACTTGCATATAAGCCTTTCAAAATGGGTACTTCTGATTTTTCTTGTTCACCTCCCATAGACTATTATACGGTTTGCTGTTCAGGTTAGAACATTTCCCCTGTTTGGCCCATCCCTATTCCTTAGTTATAATAATCATATTCCTGTATACAGTTTTCATTGCATACAATAATGTGATCAGGTGCACCTGATCTGGTGTACTATAAATTCTGTGTGAGTTTTCAATAAACAGTTCCAGTTCTCATACAAGCTGTTGTTGGCTAGTCTTGTATGCTCAGCTATAATATCTGGTTCTTATGTCCAGACTGGAGGAAGCTATATACAGTGAGGGAAAAAACTATTTGATCCCCTGCTGATTTTTGTTTGCCCACTCAGTCTATAATTTTAATAGTAGGTTTATTTTAACGGTGAGAGACAGAATAACAACAAAAATATCCAGAAAAATGCATTTAAAAATATATATATATATAAATGTATTTGCATTTTAATGAGTTAAATAAGTATTTGACCCCTTTGCAAAACATTACTTAGTACTTGGTGGAAAAACCCTTGTTTCTTGTAGTTGGCCACCAGGAGGGATTTTGTCCCACTTCTCTTTGCAGATCCTCTCCAAGTTATTAAAGCGGGAGTCCACCGGGACTCCGCGTTTTTTTTTTTTTTTAAAGCCAGCAGCTACAAATACTGCAGCTGCTGACTTTTAAAATAGTGACACTTACCTGTCCAGCGCGCCCGCGATGTCGGCACCCGAAGCCGATCTCTAGGTCGCCTGTCGGGTCCTGCCGCCGCCATCTTGGGTATGGGAATCAGGAAATGGAGCCTTTTGGCGAATCGCGCTGCGCAATAAGGACGCTCCCCGCTGCCTCTGGGATCTGTGTGTTTCCCAGCAGGCAGCGGGGCACTTGCGGGAAGGGGCAGGCACTTGCGGAAAGGGGCGTACGTTACGCCCCTT
Source organism: Lithobates pipiens (assembly GCF_037356315.1). Classification (NCBI taxonomy): domain Eukaryota; kingdom Metazoa; phylum Chordata; class Amphibia; order Anura; family Ranidae; genus Lithobates; species Lithobates pipiens. The sequence goes on along the minus strand of NW_027507686.1, from coordinate 44,076,441 downwards.
TCCGCAGAGAGCTATCCCGGAAGTGGGTGCAGTTACCTGGATTATCCAGGTAACTGCACCCCCTCCCCCCTGAAAGGTGCCGATTGTGGCACCGGAGGGGGGGAGGGTTCCGATGAGCAGAAGGTCCACTTTAGGGTGGACCTCCGCTTTAAGATTTCAAGGCTGATGTTTTGTAACTCGAACCTTAAGCTGTCTCCACAATTTTTTTATGGGATTAGGGTCTGGAGACTGACTTAATGTGGTTTTTCTTGAGCCACTGCTTTTTTGCCTTGGCCATTGGGTCATTGTCATGCTGGAATATCCATTCACGACCTATTTCTAATGCCCTGGCTGAGGAAAGTAGGTTCTCACCCCAGATTTGATGGAACATGGCCCTGTCTATTGTCCCTCTGATGCAGTGAAGTTGTCATGTCCCTTTAGCAGAAAAACAACCCCAAAGCATAATGTTTACACCTCCATGTTTGATGGTAGGGATGGTGTTCTTGGAGTCATAGGCAGCATTCCTCCTCCTCCAAACACAGCGAGTTGAGTTGATGCCAAAGAGCTTAATTTTGGTCTCATCTGACCACAGTCCTTTCACCCAGTTCTCCTCTAAATCATTCAGATGTTCATTAGCAAACTTCAGATGGACCTCTACATTCTTGAGCAGGAGGACCTTATGGGGCTGCTGCAGGATTTCAGTCCTTCACGGTGTAGTGTGTTACCAATTTTTTTTTCTTGCCGATTATGGTCCCAACTGCCTTGAGATAATTGACAAGATTCTCCCATGTAGTTCTGGGCTGATTCCTCACCTTTCTTGTGATCATTGAAACTCCACGTGGTGAGATTTTGCATGGAGCCCCGGACCGAGAAAGAGTGTGAGTGTTTTTGTGTTCGTTCCTTTTGCAAATAATCGCACCAGTTGTTGTCACCCTCTCACCAATCTGCTTGGTGAGAGGGTAGCCCATTCCAGCCTTGTAGGTCTACAATCTTGTCCCTGACATCCTTGGACAGCTCTTTGGCTTTGGTCATGGTGGAGAGATTGGAATCTGATTGATTAATTGATTGCTTCTGTAGACAGGTGTCTTTTATACAGGTAACAACCAGATGGGACTGTGACATAATAATGGGCGGGACATCATTCAGTGATGTCCCTATATAAGTCGCCGCACGCCACGTCCCTGCCATTGTGACCGGAGATAGCGACGAGGCAACATCTCCAGAAGAGAAGAGAAGAACAGAAGACAGCGGCGACAAGACCGGTTGTAAAAGAGCTAGAAGAAGGCGTGGTGGCCCGGCAAGAAGAACCGAAGAGGGGGACAAGACCCCCAAATTCGGAAGAAGAGGGCGGCGGCAAAGAAGAAAGCCGGCTCCTCCGCTAGTGAAAGAGCTAGCAAAAGAGCAGAAGATAGCAGAGGAGTCTGGCGAGAAGACCCCCGAAGACGGAAGAAGACCCCCGGAGCTGTGCAATAAACTATTTTAACCCTTGTGTGTTGTGTTTTTTTTTTTACAATTTTTTCACAGGTGAATGGGTAGGGGTACATTGTACCCCATACTCATTCACATAGGGTGGGGGGCCGGGATCCGGGATGCCGATAAGCCCCCTGCGTGCAGACCCCGATAACCAACAGCCAGGGTTGTTGGGAAGAGGCTCTTGTCCTCATCAACATGGGGACAAGGTGCTTTGGGGTGGGCTCAGGAGGGGGGGTGCTTGCTCGTCCCCACCCCCTTTCCTGGCGGGCTGGGTAGCATGCTCGGATAAGGGTCTGGTATGGGTCTGGGGGGGACCCCCTCACCGTTTTTTCAGCGTAGGGGGTTCCCCTTCAAATCCATACCAGACCTAAGGGCTTGGTATGCTCTCGGAGGGGGAACCCATGCCTTTTTTTTTTGGAGTTCCCCCTTGAGAGCTCATTCTCTGATTGGCCATGGCAAAAGTTGCCTGGCCTGGGGCGACTTAAAGTCGTGTTGTAAGTCGCCCCAAGTCGTGTCCAAGTCGTGTTCAAGTCGTGTCCAAGTTGCCTCCAAAAGTCGCGTTGAAAGTCGTGTTGCCCCTGTGTGAACCAAGCCTGTCTCTCACTGTTAAAATAAGCCTACCATTAAAATGATAGACTGATCATTTATTTGTCAGTGGACAAACATTAAAAATCAGCAGGGGATCAAATACTTTTTCCCTCACTGTATCTTGCTGGAAGCATCTAAGTGGGGTGCTGGATGGTTCTGTCACAATTACCTTTTACAACTGCCCCACTATAGCTTTTATCCACTAGGGGTGAGGGGAAATACCCAACATTTATGTCTATGGGTGAACATGTTACCGTCTCCCCCTTTCTCATCATGTGACAGCAGTGGCCTCTGGCAATGAGGCCAAGGAAAGAGTCCATAACCTGTGTACATGTTGGGCCAAGGCTTTCTTTCCCAGAAAGTAAAAACCAACCAGGCTCTGCTTCAGTACATATGTGTTGACAATCAACATACTTATAGGAAAGTATGGGACTTACTGCTGTAGTTCATTCAGCACCTATTCAGCAAGATGGTAATGAGAAATAAATAGACTGCAGTAGGATCCTTTGATTTGTAAGTAAATATCAGTCAGTAGGTGTACTCTTATTTTGAAGACTCAGGCGAAGATGATGGATTGCCTCACTCATGCTTCTTACTCCTCCCATGCCTCTATTCATTGCCAACTGTTAAATCCCACTGGTGGGAACAGGGTTGCTAATTTTAATAAGATGTTTAGCTTTGATCTACCATGGTGTTTGGTCTCCATGACATACTGAACTATTTCTGGCTGCCAAGAAACAATGAATACTCCTACTCATGCTCCTGAGTCCACCAACTGAAATTGAATTTCTAAGCTTCAATCTGGAGTATGAGGATACATTCAGGTTTGCACTATCATGGGGAGGAATCTCCAGAATTACAAAAATATGCAAATTGCCAGAGTCAATCATTTGAAAGATTTGATAATCCAGTTCTCTTTCTTTAAAAGGGTGGGCTCCCAGCAGTCATATTGTTAGAGTGTGTTGAAGCTGTTAGGGAAAGCTGGCCATTCTGTATAGGGGGGATACTGTTTTTTTAATATTTTTTATTTATTTACTTAAATTTTTTTTTTTTTTTATGTTGGCATTGGTACATGCCCATCATGGTAGTACTCAGCTCCTCATTATGTTTATTTGGCAAAACCTTGTTTATTAGCCTTACAAATGTGTGGAATTGAATAAAAAGATTTACCCCCCATAGATTTTAATTGGGTTTAATGCAAGGTTCAAAACTTTACATTTCAAGCAAATTTTGCTAAATTGTTTGCAAACTAATTCTAGGCAGTTTCATTTATCTCTACTCCAGATCAGTTACAATAGTTATGGGACTGAAAGGTTGATAGACTGCACCGCTGTCTCAGTGGATGCATACTTCTGTAAAAGAGTTGCAATTACATTTCTAAGATTGGGAAGCTGACCACACTAAACTAATCAGTGTCTGCCATGTTTTTGGTCCCGTTCCCTTGTTAGCTCATTAGTTTCTTGAACTCAATAGCATAGCATCTGAAATGGGAATCTGCACTGAGCTCCCTTGATACCTTAATAGTTGCTCACTTGTTCTAAAGGAAATTCTGCTATTTCGTCTCGATATCAGCACTCTTGCAAAGAGTGGGAGTAACATGAAAATTTGACATTTGCACTTTACTTTGTTGATCTGTGAGCTCCTCTTATGCACTTCAGAGGGAGGCTGGCCTTAGATGGATTGTTGTTCTTTTTTCATTCAGCCAGCAAGCTGAATAAAAAAAAAATAAGTAAATGGATTCCCCCATCCACACAATTGAGTGAATATAAGAATTTTCCTGCTGGGATGTTGCATTTTCTAATGCCGCATACACATAGTCAGACTATCCGGCGGACTTACTGTAGTCCGCCGGATTGTCCGACCGACTTTGCAGCTGAGGTCCGTGAATGGACTTGGCCACAAACGATCACTCCAAAAGTTTGGCGGATTATAACGTGATAACGTAGAATAAGGAAGTTCATAGCCAGTAGCCAATAGCTGCCCTAGCGTCGGTTTTAGTCCGCCGGACTAGCACACAGACGAACGGATGGTCCGCTAAAAGCCGAGTCCGGCGGACAATTTTGAAGCAAGTCTTATTTCTAAGTCTGCTGGACTTTTGGGAAGAAAAAGTCAGTTGGAGCCCACATACGATTGAATTGTTCAGCGGACTCTGGTCCGCTGGACTAAGTCCGCTGGATAGTCCAATCATGTGTACGCAGCATAAGAGGGGCTCTCTACTGTCAGAATAAACCGATCAGCTGCTGCAGCCAAAACGAATGTTACTGCACAACAAATTGTTAAATAACCTAAATGAGAGGTGTTCAATTGCTTCAGTTATTTAGTAACCATTCGCAGGCCACAATTAAATGGTTCAGGTTTTCATTTTTTAATTTTGAATAGCATAATGAAGATTTTAAACAACAATTAGGATCATCATTTTCCATGGCACCAATCCCCATTGTGAAATGGCAGTGGGGAGGTGCGGCTCTCATTCTAGGATGATGTCAAATGATGGCGCCTCAGAATGGCCGCTCTCACGTGCCCTGCTCTCGGTAAAGAGCCGATGATGTGGCTCTTTAACCTTGTGATCAGCTGTATCCAATCACAGCCAGTAACATGTAAATGTGGAATTGCCATTTATGACGATAAACCATTTATTGCCTCACATTTATGACCATTTATTGCCTCACACTGACAGTGTGTGTCGAGGAGAGCTGATCAGTGGCACATCCTTGCAGGGGAGACCAGGACAGGTAATCAGTGCCCTGATTACAGTAAAGCCCCAGCAATGCCCATCAGTTACACCAATCAGGGCCCATTTGTGATGCCAGTCAGTGCTGCCTTTCAGTGCACATCAGTGTCTGCTCATCAGTGCTGCCCATCAATACCCATTAGTACCACCCATCAGTGCCGCTTATCAGTGCCCACCAGTGCCACCTATGAGTGCCCTTCAGTGCCTATCAGTACTCATGAGTGCCACATATCAGTGGCCCCTTTCAGTGTGGCATATTAGTGCCTCTTCATCAGTGCCACCAAATCAGTGCCTCCTCATCAGTGCCCTTAAGTGCCTCCTCCTCATTAGTGCCCATCAGTGCAGCCTATTAGTGCCCATTAGTGCCACCTCATTAGCTCACATCAGTGAAGGAGAAAAAGTACTTACTTACAAAATTTACTGAGAGAAACTAAGAATTTTTTTTTTTTTTTTTCAAAATTTGTGGTCTGTTGCTTTTTCTTTTGTAAAAAACCCAACAGTGATTAAATACCACCAAAATAAATCTATATTTGTGTAAAGAAAAATTATAAACATTTCATTTGGGTACAGTGCTGCATGATCGCGCAGTTGTCATTCAAAGTGTGACAGCTCCGAAAGCTGAAAATTAGCCTGGGCAGGAAGGGGGGGGAAGTGCCCAGTAGGCAAGTAGTTAATCACAATCACAAAAATCACTAGACAGCTGAAGAAGAGGAAGATTTCCTTGAATGCATTCTGTTTGTGGTGCACAATCTCCAAGAGGTGACCAACTGGGAGGCAGATTGGACTGGAGCGAGACAAGGATGCCAGGGCACCAAGAGGGTTTCCAGCTGCATGGTGGAGACAACATACATTCAGTGATCTGGACCCTGAGCCTCTGACTGTCTTCCCACACCAGGATAGAGATCTGACAGCGACTCACACTTATTTGTATCACACTGCCCCTGATGTTACCTTAGTGAGTAGGAAGGATTTATTTCATGTAATAAATGCTTGTCACATGGCTGGATCTAGGGAGGTGCTGTGGTGGGCTACGCCCCCCCCCCCCAGATTTTAGCTGCACCCTCCGCAGGCAACCTGTGAACTTTGTCTGCAGCGGCTCACACAGCACATCCAGCACACTCCTCACCCTTCCCTGCATGGAGGGGAGAGGAGAGATCAATATGCACTGCCTCCTCCTGCCCCTCTTCTCCTGTATGCCCCGCCCACACTCCAATTCCTGGCCAGTGCTGTGCCTGGGAAGATATGTAGGTGGGATCTTTGCAGCCGGAAATGACATAGTGGCTGCCTGAATGATGCCTGAATGATTCCTCTGCCTTAACCACCATAGGCCAACCTGGGGGGAGTGAGCTGAGCTCTGAACTGTGACTTAACTCTCCCCATTTCCTTCCTTTCTCTCTCCCATCTGTCTCCCTCCCCCACTCTGTCTATGTGTAGATAACACTCAGGGACAACATTAGTACTATTGGAGATGGCTGGTGATCTACGTTATTACTCAGAAGTTTGGGATGCTTCTGTTTAACCCCATCCTATCCAGCCGCAGCATCCCTTCAGGGGCTTGTTCACATATGTTTTGGTCTCTGAAGAGTGCGAGTGATCTGCATTCAGATCAGTCTTCAGAGGGTATTTGGTAGACAGTGAGGAGGTGTTGTATCACCTCCTCACTGCCTAATTTGGCCCCTAGAACCCTGCACTAGCGCACTGCAGCCACGTGCATTGCATCTAGTTATGGGGATCTAGCAGTCACGTTCAGCAGGAGCTGAGTCCACAAAAATCCACAGGGGATATAATTCTTGTCACAACCACATAACATCAGAGTGGCAGTATGTGTACACCCCAACCTCATGTTGCCAACCATCTGTAAACTTACACAGTTTGTATAAAACAGACACTTTTCTCCAATCTGTAAATGTCAGGAGAAAAGTGGCCATAAAAAAGAACTCTTTGTCATGGGCTCTATTAGGGGAGACCTCTGTCAGACTTTAATGTAAGGGGAGACCTCTGCCGGACTCTAATGTAAGGGGGCACTCTGCCGGACTCTGATGTAAGGGAGGACCTTTGCCAGACTCTGATGCAAGAGGGGGCCTGTGCTGGACTCTGATGTAAGGGGAACCTTTGCCAGACTCTGATGTAAGGGGGACCTCTGTCAGACTCTGATGTAAGGGGGACCTCTGTCAGACTCTGATGTAAGGGGAACTCTGTAGACTCTGATGTAAGGTGGTGTCACTCTGGGGAAACTGATGTAAGGGAGGACTCTGATGTGAACCTATCTAATCCTGACCCCTGCACTCCTTATTGTTTATTACTTACTCCTGACCCCTGTCTTCTGTACATTATGCATCAATATACATAGTCCTGACCAAGGTGTTCATTGTCTCAACAGTTGCTGTTTTTAATGAAGTTTTTCTTTAAGGTAAGCTCAGTAATTGCAGCCTATATATACAGTAAGTTTTTTTTTTTGTTTTTTTTTTCAGTAAAAAAATACTTGATTTTCTCATCCATAAATTTGATGTGGATGAGGGAATCACTCTTGCTGAGGTATTGTATTCTGACAGCAAGGAGACTCCCATGCCCCCAGAATACACTGATCAGTGCTGCCTGCTATATATGTGCATAAAAACATATGTAATGGAAACATTTAGTAAAAATTTTTTTTTTCTTTGTCCAGAGGTTTATTTGTGTCTGTGAAACTGTTAGTTATGGCACAGTATTTAGTATTTTGTAGGTACAAGGAGTGTGGTATAGGTGTGCTGTTGTATACACCCGGAACAGATTCTGTTTAATCCCCCTATAAGACCCTCCCACTTGCTAGTGGCAGAACATACACTGTATTTCTCTGTTCTTTCCCAAGGTGCCCCATGTCTTTCATAATCCCAGTGTTGCTCAGATTTTGTCATCCTGTTTTGACTTTTTAAATGTAAAGCCAGTCAGTATAGATGGGCTGAACACATTTGGTTTGCAGCAAAGCTCCTGAACAGGGGAAAAGTTCTGTCCAGAACAGCGAACTCCATTGAAGTCTATGGGAGCCAAACATGAGAAATCAAAAGTGCCCATTTTGAAGTTTTATATGCAAGTAATTAGCCATAAAAGGGGTATGGGGGTCCAGGTACTGCTCTGGAGGACATGTATCAATGCAACATTTTTTTTTAAACAATCATTTTTTTAGGAGCAGTGATTTTAATAATGCTTAGTGCAACAATAAAAAAGAAAAATTCCTTTAAACATAGTGCTTGGGGGTCCCCTTAGTCTACCTGTAAATAGTACAACTGTGTATAATAGGATTTTTAAATACCCCTCCAATAAGCACAGCCTACGTCGATTAGATTAAAAATGTACATATATGTTTTTATCAAAATGTTTTATTGGATAAAAGAGAGGATATTTCTCGTGTGAGTTTATACATTGATACCCTCAATTCAAGTTCTCCACCAAATGGATAAAACCTATGATATTTGTATAAGACCTACTAGAGTGGGAGTAGGCAAACTATACTTTGACTCTGCCAGCCTGTGAGTCTGTAATTGGGCCAGGGTATTCGAGGTTATGACTTATACAGACAGGTCTCTGGTGCCTCCCCCTGGATCTAGAAAGTTGGAGAACATTCTAGATACTAGTAGCCGGAGATTAGGCGGGGCTGTTCTGCATATTTAGCAGCCTTTAGCCAATGCCTCTGAGTTGGGCCTGGCAGGGGACTAAAGCCGCGTACACACGGGCGGACTGTATGGCCTACTTAGTCCGTCATACAATCCGATGGACAGTCCGTCATACTTTCGAATGAACGGACTTGACCACACATGGATGCACAAACAGTCCGTCGAAAGCTTGCGCGATGACGTGTACAGCACGTACGACGGGACTAGAAATAGGAAGTCCAATACACAGCAATGCACCCTTCCGCCGTGTAAATCCTTTCTGAGCATGCGCCATTCTTAGTCCGTCTAACTAGCCTACTCACGGGCGGATTGTCCGCTGAAACCAAAGTATGACGGACAGAATTTCGAAAAATCCGAAATACTTAGTACGCCAGACTGCACGCTGAAAAAGTCCGCTGAAGCCCACACACGAGCGGACTGTCCACTGAAATGTGTTTCGACGGACTAAGTAGGCCATACAGTCCGCCCGTGTGTACGCGGCATAAGTGAGCCCTTAAATAGACATGAGTCATTCTGGGAAGGAATTTGGGTGGAAGATGGCAATACAGTGCTGAGGAAGACTGTTGGTGGCCCTGGAGGACCCCTGCCAGAGAGGGGCTTTACCTCGGGCTGGGGCTCAGGTGGCTGGCCTGGAAGGATCCTACCACAGAAGAAGTTAGAAGGAGGATTTCCCGAGAGGAAACGAGAACAAGGACAGAGTGAGTGCATCAGCATGGTGCAGGGACTGAGGGGGGGGGGAGAGGCTGCCACATATAGCAGGTCTCTCTTGAAGATAGTGTTGTGCTTACTTCTTTAGCCTTGCCCTGGGAGATCTCTGGTGAGTCAGTCAGGTGGACTGGTGAAGAGTGTCAGTCAGGTAGACTGGTAAAGAAGCAGCCAGGTGGGCTGGTGAAGAGGCATCCAGGTGGGCTAGCATGTCCTGCAGCATCAGAGCTAGGACCAGTGTCTACAGGGGAATTGGAGGTGCTCCAGAATGCAGTTCACAACACATGTGCTACTTTTCTTAGGGACTGAGAGTTCCTAGCCTGTAAGAGGCTTTTTCTGAGCTAACAAGAGACTGTTACTTTTCAAAAAGAATAAATCACTTGGAGTTCTGCAGAATAAGTCAAGCTGAGCTGTACAGAGGATCAAATCAAGTTGTGCAGGAGGATCGAGTGGAGCCATATATAGGGAGGAAGTTGTCCTTAATTCTTTTTGTTTCTATCAAGTTGGGCATTTCATAATCCTTAACCCCATCCAAATTATAACCCCCTCAGTAAAACAACTAAAACAAACCTCAAGGACTGTTTTCTGTGTCTGGATGCAAATTGAAAATGCTGTGTGATTGAGTGTGCAGCAGTGGGGGACCCTTTCACTTGCAGCCCCTATGGGGGTAGTGCAACATCTATATATATTCATTGGCTGCAGTTGCTGATTCAGAAGGCTTTTACAACAAGCTCATTCAATCGACTTCTGTCCAGCAGAAGGAACCACACATGGATCGAAATTCATCTGGTCCCTACTGAAGCAGCTGAATTTCGATCCAACTATGGCCAGCTTTAGGCTGTAAGTACTGAGACAATAAAGAAAGAGAATCTGGCAGTCAAAGAGTAAGTTCAAGAACTGGAACTTATATATTTTTTTATATAACCACTTCCCACCCGGCCAATGCATATATACGGCCGGGTGGGAGCCGTCTACTCCTGATAGGACGTTCAGGAACGTCATTCAGGAGTAGCGGGATCGCGCGCGCGCGATCCCGATGTGCTCGTGTCACCCGGACACGGCACATCTCAGATCGGCAGGAGGGCTCTGTGATTGGCCCTCCTGATCACATGACGGCCGTGTCCAATCACGGCCGTCATGTGATGTAAACAAACAGCCGGTTGCTAGGCAATCGGCTCTCCTCTCCTCACACGGAAGTCACCGCTGAGGAGAGGAGAGCAGAACGCTGCAGCCGGCTGATGATCAGTGAGTATGGGCTGCTTTTTACAGCTTTTTACTCACTGATCATCAGTGTAGTGTAAACACACAACACACCACACAGTACAAACACAGTCCCCACACATGTCCCCAAAACACACATGTCCCCAAAACATACATGTCCCCAAATAATAAAAACACATGTCCCTAATAATAAAAACATGTCCCCCACATATGTCCCACTAAAATCACATGTCCCAATGATTATCTGCACACATATGTACGTGATCACCTGCACACATATGTACATGATCATTTGCGTACATATGTCCGTGATCACACAAACCAATTATTATACACTTAACGGAATATTTTTTACCAAAAACATGTAGCAGAATACATTTTGGCTTAAATTTATGACAAAATTTGATTTTATTGGATTTCTTTTCAAATAGAAAAAAGAAAATATTGTTTTTTTTCCAAATTTCCGCTATTTTTGCGCTTATATCGCAAAAAAAAAAAAACGGAGTCGTGAATAAATAACACCAAAATAAAGCTCTATTTGTGCGAACAAAATGATAACAATTTCATTTGGGTACAGTGTAGCATGACCGCGCAATTGTCACTGAAAGCGCTGAAAGCTGAAAATTGGGCTGGGAAGGAAGGGGGCGAAAGTGCCCTGTATTGTAGTGGATAATTTACTCTTTTATTTATTTATTTTTTTTCCCTTTAAAATACATAATGCAAATTATCAAACATTACAAAAAAAATACCCATACTAAAATAGAAAATGACCAGCAGTGATTTTATTAATGCTCAAAGTGCAACAATAAAAATGAAAAATTCCTTTAAACATAGTGCTTGGGGGTCCCCTTAGTCTACCTGTAAATCGTACAACTGTGTATAATAGAATTTTTAAATACCACTTCAATAAGCACATCCTACATCGATTATATTAAAAATGTACATATATGTTTTTATCAAAATGTTTTATTGGATAAAACAAAGGATATTTCTCATGTGAGTTTATACATTGATACCCTCAATTCAAGTTCTCCACCAAATGGATAAGACCTATGATATTTGTATAAGACCTACTAGAGTGGGAGTAGGCAAACTATACTCTGACTCTGCCAGCCTGTGAGTCTGTAATTGGGCCAGGGTTATTCGAGGTTTTGACTTATACAGACAGGTCTCTGGTGCCGCCCCCTGGATCTAGAAAGTTGGAGAACATTCTAGATACTAGTAGCCGGAGGTTAGGAGGGGCTGTTCTGTATATTCAGCAGCCCTTAGCCAATGCCCATGAGTTGGGCCCAGCTGAATTTCGACCCAACTATGGCCAGTTTTAGGCTGTAAGTACTGAGACAATAAAGAAAGAGAATCTGGCAGTCAAAGAATACGTTCAAGAACTGAAAAAAAAGAGCAGGTAGCTAGAAAGCCAGCAAGGTAATGCAATAAGAACTCTTTAGAACAAAATGTGCAGCTTCTTTTTTTTTATTTTTTATAATTTACTCTTTTATTTATTAATTTTTTTCCCTTTAAAATACATAATACAAATTATCAAATATTACAAAAAAAATTCCCATACTGAAATAGAAAATTACCAATACCCCCACCCCACCCACCCTCCCATCCTGATCTGTTGTCCTCCTCCACTATCTTCTTTAACCACTTGCTTACTGGGCACTTAAACCCCCCTCAGTCCCAGACCAATTTTCAGCTTTCAGCGCTGATGCACTTTGAATGACAATTGCGCGGGCATACAACACTGTACCCAAATGAAATTTTTATCATTTTTTTCCCACAAATAGAGCTTTCTTTTGGTGGTATTTAGTTACAGCTCGGAGTTTTATTTTTTGCTAAACAAACAAAAAAAGATGCAAAAAAAAAAAAAAAAAAATCATGTTTTAATAGTTAGTTATAAAATTTTGCAAACGGGTCATTTTTCTCCTTCATTGAAGTGCGCTGATTAGGCGGCACTGATAGGCTGCATTGGTGGGCACTGATGGGCTGCCTTGGTGGGCACTGATAGGCTGCATTGGTGGGCACTGATAGGCTGCACTGGTGGGCACTGATAGGCATAGTTAAGGCGGCACTAATAGGCACAGATAAGGTGGCACCGATGGGCACAGATAAGGCGGCACTGATGGGCAAAGATGGGCACAGATAAGATGGCACGGATAAGTGGCACAGATGGGTGGCACGGATGGGCACTGATAGGTACCACAGATAGATGGGACTGATGGGCACTGATAGGTGGCACTGATAGGTGGCTCTGATAGGTGGCACTACTGGGCACTGATGGGCGGCACTGCTGGGCACTGATGGGCAGCACTGCTGGGCACTGATGGGCGGCACTGGGGTGCAGCACCTTTGAGGCAGATTGGGTGGCACTGTGGGTGGCACTGTGGGGTGGCACTGTGGGGTGGCACTGTGGGCACTTACTTTTGCTTTTTATTTTACTTCAGGATGGCACTGCGGGAGGCAGGTGGGCACTGGCAGGTGGCAGGTGGTCCCTTGTATTGATGGCCGTGATCGGGATTGATGTCCCGATCACGGCCGCCGGTGATCGGCTTTTTTTTTTCTCCTCGCGCTGTCAGCGCGAGGAGGAATAATAGCCGATTACCGGCTCCGTTCTATCACATGATCAGCTGTCATTGGCTGACAGCTGATCACGTAATAAGGGGTCGGGATCGACCCCTTGCACGGATCGGTGATCAGGCGAGTCTCATGGACTCGCCGATCACAGAGCGCGCCGCGCGCGCCCCTCAGGGGGCGCGCAGGCCGCTCGTACACGGGACGACGTCAATAGACGTAGTCCCAGAAATGTAGGTCCGCGCTAATGCCGTCATTTGGCAATAGCGCGGATCCCAAGTGGTTAATCTGTTTCTATCATAACCTGTGCGTATTTATCTGACATTTTATACCTGCACCATCTAGCCCAAGTTTCTTTGTGTTTTTTTGTCCTTCCCTGTTCCACGCAGCTCAGATACTCCATACTGCCGATGTGGTCTACTCGCTGTAGCCACTCTTTGATACTCGGCTTCTCAATACAGAGCCATTTTTTTTTGGAATAAGAGCTTTTGCTGCGTTGATCAGGAATGGGACCAACGTTTTTTTATATTGTTTCAATGATTTGGTAGTTTCATGAAACAAGCAGTTCCATCGTTGTTGGAAACGTGCAGCTTCTGATGCAGAAAAATAACACAAGGATGTTTATCAGCCACCCTGTCTCTGGAGTGCTCTTCAAAAAAAAAAAAAAACGTGGGGCTCTTGAGTTGCAAATGGAATGCAGTTCCATAGAGCAACCTCCCAATTCTAGACAAGTGGATTTTGGAAGCCAATAAAGAAGCAATGAATCACTGTGCCGTTTTTTAGTCTCCATATCCAGTGATCTCACCATTAGCACAAGTCATACAGCTTTTAAACAAAGAAAAGAAAGCCTAATGCTTTCAGACTTCCAATCTCACAAGTACCACTTCAGCTCTTCTGAATGAGAGTGCAACAGATGAGAAACCAAGGGAACATACTGTAGTCTACAAGATTCCACATCACAACAGATCTACCTGTCCTTTTTAAAATCAAAGTTATTCTGAAGGTTGTAATTTTTCTTTTAATAACAAACATGTTATACTTACCTGCTCTGTGTAATGGAGAGAAGCTCCAAGCCTTTTCTTTTTGGGTCCCTCACCGGTAGTCCTGGTTCCACACGGATCAAAATTTGTCCAATCCTTAGCAGCTGAATTTCGATCCTGCCTCCTGCCAAGTGAATAGCAAGCCTCTTGCTTTGGAGAAATTTGAACAGGCTTAAAGTGGTTGTAAACCCTTACAAACCACTTTGACCTACAGGTAAGCCTAGATTAAGGCTTACCCGTAGGTCCAAGAAATATCTACTAAACCTATACGGTTTAGGAGATATTTACCTGAAGACAGCCACCGCTGTCTACGGCGCATGTGCCGTAGACAACGGTGCACAGGCACACTGGGCAAGCCGCAGATCGTGGCGATATGCCGTGAGTGTCAGCTCCCTTTCGCATGCGCGGGAGTGACGTCATCGCTGCTCCGGCGAATCACAGCGCCGGAGCAGCGAGACCCACCAAGAAGATGGATGCTCGGAACTACAGGGGACAGCGGTGACTTTGCTGGCTCCTGTGTCAGGTAAGTGACACATAATGGACTACTATGTGATGCATAGTAGTCCATTATGCTTTACCTTTGCAGGGAATGAAAGAGGAAGTAAACCCATCAGGGTTTACTTCCTCTTTAAGCCACGCTCCTATGAATGGATGTTGTTTATTCACACGTAGAGTGTGTCTCAGCCCCGCCTCCACTGTCTTCTCATTGGCTCACTGGCTGTGATTGAAAGGAGCAGGAGCCAATGGCTCCCTCTGCTGTGTGAGCCAATGGGGAGGGAGAGACCTGTTAGAGCCACTGCTCTTGTGCACACTGTTGGCTTGAGATGGGGCTCAGGTAAGTATAATGGGGGTCTGGGGGGTGGGGAGCTGCACCCAGAAATGTTTTACCTTAATGCATGCATTAAGTTAAAAAAAATCTTCTGCCTTTGAAACCACTTTAAGTATACATTTACTGAAATGACCACCATGAGATTTCTGGTTCCTTGGTAACTAAAAGCTGCCATATTTGTGTCATAGGATTGCAGTTATGCAAAAAAAGAGAATACCTTGTTAATGATTTATGTCTACAGGAAACCTAATTTTCAAGGAAACCTCTAGATTCATGGCTTTGCTTAAAGGGATTTTATATAATTCAGCCAAGATATTTTTTTTTCTTAAAAACATCCTGTGGCAATGTAGAAATTCAATTTAAGTGGGCTCAAGTCTCATTAAAGGTCTATCGTATGGTAAGTGTTCATTTTTTCCTATTCAGACAAAAGGACATAAAAAAGTATGTCCCCTTCCTGTATCATTATAATGGATGGTGATCATGACTAACAATTTATCATCTTTTTAAAGATGAATGTTCTCAGCCACCCTAGATGATATATGTTAAAGAGAAAATGTATTCTTTTGTTTAGATTACAGAAAAGAGCATTAAAGGTTAAACACAAATTATGGTATGAAAAAAAGAGAGGGGCTTAGATTTACTCCTACCTGAAATATTAGTGCAAACTCATAGTCAGTTTGGGGCACACACTTAAAAATAAGCAGTCAAGAGCAGGACATAGTTAGCCAATATAAATAGACACTATATTTTCAAAAGTATTGGGATGCCTGCCTTTTGATGCACATGAACTTTAATGGCATCCCTGTGTAGCAGCAGCTCCTGGCTAGCCCGAGGCAAGAAAACTAAAGGAGGATTCTGAGGTGGTTGGGTGCCGTCTCCGGTTCGGGAGAGACCCGAGAGTACTTTGAGCATTCCAGGGGAGGAATCTTTAGAAGAACACCACGTACGGATTGGTTTTCTTAACAAGAGCCTAGGAGGGCTGAAGTAACCAAGAGAATCCGGTCTTGTGGATATCGCCAAGCAGGCTGAAAGATCCAGGTATCCTACAAGTGTTCCACGTTTAGTTTCCCTATATGTTCTACAACAACGTCTGTGGCAGAGACTTGTTCCTGTGTAAACACCTTGTTGGCTGCTAGGTCTTGTGAGAGAGGACTGCCCAACCTGGGTGACCATTCAGCTGTGAATGGCTAATCTCTGGATGCAGTCAAAGTAAGCAAGTTCTAAGTTTTTTTGACTTTGACACTAAGAATACCTGAACTTCCTTCCCAACCCTCTGATCCCAAGTTGAAAGACTGTTCAATTGTCTGAGTTTTGCAAATAAAATCCATTCAAGTGGATCTGTTGTCAGTCTCTAGTTACTGGGCTATTTACCATGGGATATCCCCTAGACGTGTCACAAGGAGAACAGAAGGTAACGGTAAGCCCAAAAATAACCAGCAGCTCCTTCAGGGGTTAGTGCTACACCAGTCTTAGTCTGTAGGGCTCAATATTGAGTTGGCCGACCCTTTGCAGCTATAACAGCTTCAACTCTTCCAAGAAGGCTGTCCACAAGGTTTAGGAGTGCGTCTATGGGAATGTTTGATCATTCTTCCAAAAGCACATTTGTGAGGTCAGGGACTGTTGTTGGATGAGAAGGCTTGGCTCACAATATCTGCTCTAATTCATCCCAAATGTGTTCTATTGGGTTGAGGTCAGTCAAGTTCCTAAACCCCAAACTTGCTCATCCATGTCTTTATGGACCTTGCTTTGTGCACTGGTCCAAATCATTTGGTGGAGGGGGATTATGGTGTGGGGTTGTTTTTCAGGGGTTGGGCTTGGCCAGTGAAGGGAACTCTTAAGGCGTCAGCACACCAAGATATTTTGTACAATTTCATGGCCCTCAACTTTGTGGAAACAGTTTAGGGATGGCCCCTTCTTGTTCCAACATGACTGCGCACCAGTACACAAAGCAAGGTCCATAAAGACATGGATGACGGAGCTTGGGGTGGAGGAACTTGACTACTCTGCACAGAGTCCTGACCTCAACCTAATAGAACACATTTGGGATGATATAGAGTGGAGACTGCTAGCCAGGCCTTCTCACCCTCATTAGTGCCTCACCTCACAAATGCTCTTCTGGAAGAATAGTCAAACATCCCCAAAGAGGTCAAACATTCCCATAGACACACTCCTAAACCTTGTGGACATCCTTTACAGAAGAGCTGAAGCTGTTATAGCTGAAAAGGGCAGGCCAACTCAATATTGAACCCTACAGACTAAGACTGGGAAACCATTAAAGTTCATGTGCGTGTAAAGGCAGGTATCTCAATATTTTTGACAATATAGTGTATAAATGGTTCATGTAGAAATTCTGAAGAGCTGGGTGTGAAAATAATCTGTGCCCCAAATTAAATTAGTTCAAGTAATGAGGCACCACTTTTATAATGGAGCATCACTTTTAGGCCTTCTCTACCTGGCTATGAACCTGGGGGGAAGATTTTTTCCCACTCTGGCAAAAAAAAAGACATGCAATAAAATATACTATTGTAATGTTCGGGGGACCAGGTAGATCGCAGGACACAGGCTTTTCACACAGCAAAGGGTTTATTAAACTTAAATAGCTTACAGCAGCCAAAAAACAAAAGGAAAAAGGTCTGTAGTCTCACCGACTTGCAAAGTCCAGAACAGCTGTCTTTATTAGAAACAGAGCTTGATCTTGATGGCAGGTAGCTTCCCCTGCCAGGAGCCTTCCAAACAGGACACTGCTGTCCACTTCAGTTGCTGCAACCAAAAAACAAACACCAAACACCATCCACCATGTGTTCTCCACTCCTCCACACCCATCTACCACTTCCTGTCTTGTTTTTTAAAGGCACTCCCTTAACAGGTGGGTTAATCAATTTTTTTCATTTAAAAAGACCACAACCCAAACAGAGGGGAAATATAGCGTCCTTCCAGGACCCAGCCACGGCGTCCTGTACATATCCCCCCCCTGTGCCCCAACGCCAAGAAGGTGGAGGCAACAGTGAAGCTCAAACAATGGACTCGGGAGAGGGCATCTGCATTTTGATGCAGTCTCCGGGGCCTATGCTCCACTACAAATTTAAATTCCTGGAGTGCCAGGAACCACCGGGTAACCCTGGCATTAGTCCCTTTTCCCTGTCTCAGCCATGTTAAAGGGGCATGGTCAGAAATCAACCTAAACTTCCTTCCCAAAAGGTAATATCTGAGGGATTCCAGAGCCCACTTAATGGCCAGACACTCTCGTTCAATTATGGCATAGTTTTTCTCCGCTGGTGTTAACTTCCTGCTGAGGAAGACTATCGGGTGTTCCTCGCCATGAATAACCTGTGACAACACCGCTCCCAATCCTACATCGGAAGCATCAGTCTGGACAACAAACTCTTTTGAAAAATTGGGTGCTACAAGGACAGGGTGTTGGCACAGCGCCGACTTGAGCTCCAAAAAAGCCTTCTCAGCATCTGCATTCCACTCCACCATGACCGATTTCCGACCCTTAGTCAGATCGGTCAACGGAGCCGCCAACGTGGCGAAGTTGGGTACAAACCTCCTGTAGTATCCCACCATGCCCAGGAATGCGTGTACCTGCTTTTTTGTGAGGGGGCGGGGCCAATTCTGTATAGCCTCTATCTTGTTGACCTGAGGTTTCACTACCCCTCTACCCACGATATAACCCAGGTATTTCACCTCCTCCATTCCCAAAGCACATTTTTCAGGGTTTATTGTAAACCCCTCCTTCCAAAGAGAGTCCAGCACTGCCTGCACTTTGGGCAAATGCGATTCCCAGTCTTTGCTAAAAATGACTATATCGTCCAAGTATACTGAGGCATACTTCCGGTGAGGTCGTAAAATCCTATCCATTGCTCTCTGGAACGTGGCTGGAGCAGTTTGCAATTCAAAGGGCATCCTTTTGTACTGAAAACTCCCCTCTGGGGTAGAAAAAGCAGTTTTCTCTCTAGCAGCCTTAGTCAACGGTATTTGCCAATACCCCTTGGTAAGGTCTAACATAGTGATATACCTGGCTGGACCTAGTCTCTCGATAAGCTCATCTACCCGGGGCATAGGGTAGGCATCAAACCGGGAAACTTCATTAAGTTTCCGGAAATCATTGCAGAATCGCAGAGTCCCGTTGGGCTTCGGTACCAACACAATCGGGCTCGACCACTCACTCTGCGATTCCTCAATAATCCCTAGGTCTAACATTTTTTTTACTTCCTCTGAAACGGCCTTCCTTTGAGCCTCTGGGATGCAGTAGGGTCGGACAAAAACTTTGACTCCTGGTTCTGTGACAATATCATGCTCTATGACACTAGTGAGCCCTGGCAAGTCTGAAAATTTTTCTTTATTTCTCTGCAAGAACTCCTTTGCCTGCTGACTTTGGGTTTTAGACAGGGTATTTGCTACTTGGACACTCTCCACCCCAACCCGAGGCTCAAGTTTTGTACTAGCCAGGGAGGTTGCTGGTTCCCTGTCTGTCCAGGGCTTTAACAAGTTTACATGATATATCTGGAAGGGTTTCCTCTTGCCTGGCTGGTGGACTCTATAATTTACCTCTCCCACTTTTTCTACAACCTCGAAAGGGCCTTGCCATCTGGCCAAGAATTTACTTTCCACAGTGGGAATCAACACTGCTACTCGATCCCCCACTTGAAAGTTCCTAATTTTGGCTGCCCTATTATAGACCCGTCGTTGAGCCTCCTGGGCTTTTTGTAAGTGTTCCTTAACTAGCGGCATCACAGTTCGGATCCTCTCCTGCATTTGAGAGACATATTCAAGAACACTTTTATGCTGAATTGGTTCACTTTCCCATTCTTCTTTAACAAAGTCCAGTAATCCACGAGGTCTCCGCCCATATACCAATTCAAAGGGCGAAAACCCAGTGGAGGCCTGGGGCACTTCTCGGATAGCGAACAGGAGAGCTGGTAACAGGCAGTCCCAGTCTTTCCCATCCCTTTGTACCACTCTCTTGAGCATAGACTTAAGGGTCTTATTAAAACGTTCTACAAATCCATCTGTTTGGGGAGGGTAGATCGATGTGCGCAGCTGTTTAATCCGGAACAGTTTGCATACATCAGCCATAACCTTCGACATAAACGGGGTGCCCTGGTCTGTGAGTATTTCCTTGGGAAAACCCGTCCGTGTAAACAACTGGAATAACTCCCGTGCAATAGCCTTAGAGGAGGTATTCCGCAGGGGTAGCGCCTCAGGATATCGAGTGGCATAGTCGAGGATCACTAGTATGTAAGAATGACCTCGAGCCGACTTTACCAAGGGACCCACTATATCCATGGCTATCCTCTCGAATGGGACCTCAATTATGGGCAGAGGGACCAACGGGCTCCGGAAATGGGTCGCCGGAGCGGTCAACTGACAGGTGGGACAAGAGGTACAGTATCTCCTTACCTCTGCTTTCAAGCCTGGCCAGTAAAACCGGTCGGCGATCCGTGCCTCCGTCTTTTCAACTCCCAGGTGTCCCCCTAAAACATCATCATGGGCCAGGTCCAGGACCTTGCGTCTATATTGTTGGGGTACCAATAATTGTTCTACCACATTTTCTCTCACTTTAGTAACCCGATAAAGCAATTCATTACATATTGAAAAATGTGGCCACCGCTCATTAGCACCTGGCTCTTGGGGCTCCCCATTTATTACTACAACCTGTTCCCGTGCCCTGGCCAAAGTGGGGTCCTGCATCTGGGCAGTACCAAATGCCCCCTGGGGAACACCCAAATCTGGCAAGTCAGGGGTAGAGGCCATTTCCTCA
This sequence comes from Lithobates pipiens, assembly GCF_037356315.1. NCBI lineage: Eukaryota > Metazoa > Chordata > Amphibia > Anura > Ranidae > Lithobates > Lithobates pipiens. The sequence goes on along the minus strand of NW_027507686.1, from coordinate 44,055,890 downwards.
TCGTCTTCCCCCAGCATTACCTGAAGCGGGGAAGGTTCCCCCCCCCCTCAGTGTTCAGGTAGGTCTGAGAACCCCACATATTGACATCCTTAACAGTATCAGCACTATTTTCATCATTATTAACCAAAGTCTTGGCGTTTTTATCAACTGGGTCCATATTATGAATATGTGGCATCTCAGGGTTATTACCCTCTACAACAGGAACAGAGGGACTAGTTTCTTCCCAGTCTCTGGACCTTTCAGATAGTTCTCCTTGTCTCCAAAGTTTTGCAAATAATGGACAGTCTCGTCCTATGATAACGTCATGTACCAAGTTCTTTACCACCCCCACCTCTTGAGTGCCAGTGCCACATGCTGTGGAGATGGACACCGAGATGAGAGGGTACTCTCTAGTGTCCCCATGAATGCACACAACCTGCAAAATTTTGCTTACCGGACCGATCTTCCCAATTACTCTAGGGTGAACCAGGGTTACCATGCTTCCAGAGTCCAGCAAGGCCCGTGCAGGGTGGTGGTTCACTTGGACTTCAAACTCGAAATTCCTCTCTCCAAGGTCAAGATGTGTTGTACACGATTTATGGGCATAAAAAGACCCCCTCCGAAGAACCCCGCATTCCATGGGTTCTTCCTGCAATGGGCAGTGGGCCCGGGTATGGCCCCAGGCATGACATCGCCAACATTGTACATCTCCTCCTCTCCGATCAGGAACAGGTCGCTGAGGGGGTAACGGGTGTGACTCTTGGCCTTCCGGGGGGGTTGGTTCCAGGGCTCCTGGGGACATCCTTTCGAAGGGCGGCAGTTGGACGGAAAGGCCTTGGCAGACTGGGCCCTTGACGCTTGGCGGGGCCAAGCAGATCCTCCACCACTGTATATCGTTCCACCATCTCGACAAGGTGGTTCGCGGTTTTGGGGTCTCCATGGCTGACCCACCGTTGAAGGTCGTCTGGCAGTGACCTTAAGTATCGGTCCAGCACGACCCGCTCCACAATTTGGGGGCCAGACAACACTTCGGGCTGCAACCATTTTTTTACAAGTTGCACCAGGTCATGCATTTGAGATCGCAGTGGCCGGTTTGAACGATACTTCCATTGGTGCACTCGTTGGGCCCGAACAGCCGTAGTCACTCTCAACCGAGCCAGTATTTCTGCCTTTAGTTTTTGATAATCTTTAGCATGTTCTGGTGGTAGGTCAAAATAGGCTTTTTGAGGATCTCCGGTGAGGAAAGGAGCAATTAAGCCGGCCCACTGGTCCTGGGGCCACCCTTCTCTCTCTGCCGTCCTCTCAAATGTTGCCAGAAACGCCTCTACGTCATCACTCAGGGACAACTTCTGCAAGAAATGGCTTGCCCTTATGGTCACCTGGTTGCCAGGGGCAACGGCCACTTGTTCACGGCCTTGAGAAAGCTGCTGCACTGCTTCTTTTAAGGCAGTTATCTGAGCCTGCATCACCCCTTGTTGGGTCGCTTGCTGGGCTGCTAACTGGGCCACCAGCAGGCGAGTATTTTCTTGCTGCAGAGCCAGCGCCTCATTGTGGTGCGTTTTTTGTACCTCCAGCTGGGTTGCTAAGCGCTGATTAGCTTCCTCATGGCGAGTCTGCGCTTGCATATTAGCCAAGGACAGCTGTTTAATTAGCTCCTCCATTGTTTCAGCTTTCAACATTTGTGCAGCTTTAACCCAGGACATAAATTCACTGTACTGTCCCTTTAAATGTCAGTTCAAATCCAATGCAAAAAAAAAAATAGCAAGAAAAACGCCTGTTACTTTGTCCTGCCCGCATTCGAGCACCACTTGTAATGTTCGGGGGACCAGGTAGATCGCAGGACACAGGCTTTTCACACAGCAAAGGGTTTATTAAACTTAAATAGCTTACAGCAGCCAAAAAACAAAAGGAAAAAGGTCTGTAGTCTCACCGACTTGCAAAGTCCAGAACAGCTGTCTTTATTAGAAACAGAGCTTGATCTTGATGGCAGGTAGCTTCCGCTGCCAGGAGCCTTCCAAACAGGACACTGCTGTCCACTTCAGTTGCTGCAACCAAAAAACAAACACCAAACACCATCCACCATGTGTTCTCCACTCCTCCACACCCATCTACCACTTCCTGTCTTGTTTTTTAAAGGCACTCCCTTAACAGGTGGGTTAATCAATTTTTTTCATTTAAAAAGAACGCAACCCAAACAGAGGGGAAATATAGCGTCCTTCCAGGACCCAGCCACGGCGTCCTGTACACTATATATATATATATATACACATATATATATATATATATATATATATATATATATTTCATATTCTGTTGATTTAACAGGAAGTTAAGGGATTACTTTCTAATGTGAGGGAAATTCCATCTTAGATTGTTGTCATGTCCCCACTGAAAGATTTTCCCTCTGTTCCATTTCTCGTGGCAACTCATAGTTTTGGATTTATTCTCACTTTAATTCCCAATGACATTGGTAATTATCGCAGTTAGAGAGAGAGCGTGAATCTCCCTAACAAGGACATAGACAGCATTAAAACTGATATTGGTTCTATTCCCCCATTTAAAACCTTTATCCCAAAAGAGAAATGCAAATACATGTCTGCTTCCAATACAATGCATAGCTATCTATGCAACTGCATATGTATTTGTTTTGTTCTTAACTGAATTATAGACCCTATGTACAAATAATACCGATGGAAATCTAGGCAACTGCAACTGTATTAGTTCTGTTTCTAACTGAATTATAAACATTATATACAAATAATACTGATGGAAAACTTGTAATGTAGGTAAGACAGTGGTTTGGATTTTTTTCATATCTGAGAACAGGCTTCCAAGGATAAGCCATAACTTCTGTCTACATGTAAATTGTATTTCAAATATGTGATCCCAGAATAAAGTGTAACTCAACACAAAAAGGTATCTTTGTCACTCTGAATGGGACTTTGTAGGACATCAACAACTTCAATTGTAGAAATAAAAGTATACATTTTATTATCTCAAGATTAAAAGTTGCTGTCTCCATCAACCTATATGCTGACTGGTTATCTATCATGTAAATGGCATCTGTTTTTAATCTTGCTTATGTAACACTTTTAAACTCGATTTAATAAAATGTATACTTTTATATATACGATTGAAGTTGTTGATGCCCTACAAAGTCCCATTCAGAGGTTCCTTTTTGTGTTGAGTACTTATCACGGATGTGGGCATTCCTCTTCTTCCCTTAATAACAAATTACCTATGTAGAATATAATTTCACGGATCCTGTCCACAAAAATTTTACTGTTCTGCAACATCACATACAGCTTAAAGCCCAAATCTGGGGGAAAAAAAATCTTTCTACCATTCACCCTCCTTCCCACTCTCTAACCCATTTTGATGGTATTTCGATTTTTTTACCTGGTGAAGCAAATTATTGCTGATGGTCCAGGTCCCCCACTGATGCCTTTTGTGCCTGTGGGGACCATTACTACAGAACAATCCTCAAAGTCAAGTCCCCTTGACTCTCGGGCCAATATTAGTAGTCTTCTGGATCCACTAATGGACAGCCAAAGTTAGTACCATCAGGAAGGAAACAGATATATGTATACTATATATATATATATTTTTTTTTTTTCATCTCAGTGACCATGGAGAGGACATGGGAGGCAAAGAAGGGGACTCATTCTATCCTGGAGGCTGGCTTTAACTACTTTTGTACTGGGGCGATTTTTTCTGTTTTTGCACACTTGGCGAAGTCTACATTTCTTGCTAGAAATTACTGTAATCCAATACCCCCACAAATATATAATAAGCATACTCTTTGTGCCTTAAAGAAGGAAGCACACCCTGAAAGCTTGTCCTGAAAATGTGGATGTTCGTGCAAATTAGAAAAAGTATCACGCACCGTACTCAATTGTTCTAGCAGCCACAGACAAACTGACTTAAAGATCGGATACTTGCTAGTTCATGGAGTCCTTCACTGTCTTTTCTTCCCGCCACTACAGGTCCCCGGTGCTGCAACTTGGATTTGGGAGCTGACTGTGACCTCCTGATAAATCACAACCAACTCAGCTCTCTCTGCATGTGCAAGATTGTGCAATGCATTGAGACTGATCCTGCAGCATTCCATGATATGTGGCATGTCATTATATGGTTGTACCAGTGATGTCATTGAGAAAGTGGAAGCTTACCTGTCTACAAAGTTACTAGCTCCCCCGCCAAAAAAAATAAAAGTGTTAGTGGCAGTTGTGGGGAGGAGGGTGAGCGGTGCTTTCACTTTTAAGTGAAGATCTACATTAACTTAAAAAAAACATCTTTCCTGGGTGTCATCAGATAGTTACAGTATGTCACAAAAGTGAGTACACCCCTCACATTTTTGTAAATATTTTATTATATCTTTTCATATGACAACACTGAAGAAATTACACTTTGCTACAATGTAAAATAGTGAGTGTACAGCTTGTATAACAGTGTACATTTGCTGTTCCCTCAAAATAACTTAACACACAGCTATTAATGTCTAAACCGCTGGCAACAAAAGCGAGTACACCCCTAAGTGAAAATGTCCAAATTGGGCCCAAAGTGTCAATATTTTGTGTGGCCACCATTATTTTACAGCACTGCCGTAACCCTCTTGGGCATGGAGTTCACCAGAGCTTCACAAGTTGCTACCGGAGTCCTCTTCCACTCCTCCATGACAACATCATGGAGCTGGTGGATGTTAGAGACCTTGCGCTCCTCCACCTTCCATTTGAGGATGCCCCACAGATACTCAATAGGGTTTAGGCCTAGAGACGTGCTTGGCCAGTCCATCTCCCTTACCTTCAGCTTCTTTAGGAAAGCAGTGGTCATCTTGGAGGTGTGTTTGTGACTATGTTGGAATACTGCCCCTCGGCCCAGTCTCCAAAGGGAGCAGATCATGCTCACTTTCAGTATGTCACAGGACATGTTGGCATTCATGGTTCCCTCAATGAACTGTAGTTTCCCAGTGCCAGCAGCACTCATGTAACCCCAGATCATGACACCCCCACCAACAAGCTTGACTGACACACTTGTCTTTGTACTCCTCACCTGGTTGCCGCCACACATACTTGACACCATCTGAACCAAATAAGTTAATCTTGGTCTCATCAGGTGACAGGACATGGTTCCAATAATCCATGTCCTTAGTCTGCTTGTCTTCAACAAACTGTTTGTGGGCTTTCTTCTGCATCATCTTTATAAAAGGCTTCCTTCTGGGACAACAGCCATGCAGACCAATTTGTTGCAGTGTGCAGCATATGGTCTGAGAACTGAAGGCTGATGCCCAGCCCCTTCAACCTCTGCAGCAATGCTGGCAGCACTCATATGTCTATTTCCCAAAGACAACCTCTGGATATGACACAGAGCACATGCACTCAACTTCTTTGGTTGACCATGGTGAGGCCTGTTCTAAGTGGAACCTGTCCTGTTAAATGCTGTATGGTCTTGGCTTCCATGCTGCAGCTCAGTTTCAGGATCTTGGCAATCTTATTATAGCCTAGGCCCTCTTTATGTAGACCAACAATTCTTTTTTTCAGCTCCTCAGAGAGTTCTTTGCCATGAGGTGCCATGTTGAAATTCCAGTGACCAGTATGAAAGGGTGAGAGTGATAACACCAAACACACCTGCTCCCCATTTACACCTGAGATCTTGTAACACTAACGAGTCACATAAAAGTTGCCAGCGGTTTAGACATTAATGTTTGTGTGTTGAGTTGTTTTGAGAGGACAACACATTTACACTGTATACAATTTGTACACTCACTACATTGTAGCAAAGTGTAATTTCTTCAGTGTTGTCACATGAAAAGGTATAATAAAATACTGACAAAAATGTGAGAGGTGTACTCACTTTTGAAAGATACTGTACAAATGGGTTTCTTTATTTATATATTTTTCATCAAAGGTCTGCTGATTTCTGTGCTAATTGTAAAGTGTGAAAAGGTAACACTTTGAACGCAAATACGAAGTTATTTCTCAATAAAATGTAATCCACAGTCACTTTTATCTCCCCCTTGAGATATGGCGATTTGCATAATGTTTCAACTGTCATTTGTTTCCTGGGAAAGAACTTCAGATCTTTTGGGTTTTGCATATGTTACAATGCAAAAGTCAAGATTGCAAGGAGAAGATACCGACTGTGAGGATTTGAAGGATGGACTGACACTGGATTTCCATAATGTTTGACAAAATTAAATGGTTCTTACAAAAAAAGAGTTCAGCTAAAACATGAACCCAATTTAAATAAATTACAAAAATGTATAGTGTACAACATCATTTAGCATCTGATCCAGGTTGTTGCTTTGATAATATTGTCATCTGACAAGTGGGGCTCAATGTTACTAGCAGATGTTTAAGTACAAGTTATATTTGTAAAAAAAGAGTCGGCTTCATATGTATGCATTGTGGTAATGCAGCAAAATGCATGTTTTTACTGTGCACACATCGCACAGTAGCCCACAATCAACAGTGCCATCCATTTTGAAAGACACCCAAACGCACCTTACAAGCGCATCCCAATGCATGTGTGTGGCAATGCACAGATTGGAACCCCCACATCCTGACTTTAATATGCACCAGGTAAACAGGGAAGGTGCCAGTGACATGCTGGGTTATACAGAACATGTTAATCTCATTATGGCCCCTGCTCCCTTTATGCCTAATGCACACCATATTTTCATTTTTTCCTTTAGGTTTTCTTTAGTATTGAGGAGGAAGACATAAATGCTGAAAAAGACCGAAGAGCATTATACACCTAATCCATTGCTGGCACAAAGAAGACTACATACATTTACAGTATTATCCACCTTAGCAGTTTGTAGCTCCTGGACCTTGCCTGGTTACAATGCACAACATAAATGTCCAAAACAAAGATTGGTTTGTGCTACTAATATGCCTAATTGTAGGCTTAGTCACAAAAAGTCCACATTTATAAGTTTTTCATATTTACTGTAAAAGAGTTTGTGCATCTTGAACATTTAGTAAAGAATATTAATTATTTACCTTGGTGACTCTCATGTATATATAAATTTTAATAGGTGGAGTTGGGGATTATGAGAAAGTTGCTTGCAAAAGTAAACTGTCTTTATTGTAACTTCAAATAGAAGCAAACTTAAAGCAGTCCATAGATTTTGTAACAAATTACACCTTTGGCTCACCACCCACAAGCTTGTTCCTCAATTAGGGTTACCTCCCTGTCTGCCCTACCTGTGCCAAAGTGTCAGATCCCCTGAGACCAGGTGACAGATGCACTCCGTAGGAGTCAGAAATGCACTGCTAGGTAGTGGACCTTAGGACTGACTGCTGCGGATTGTACCCAGGGAGATTCAGGACACAGGTCTACAGGATCACTAACACAGATCCCAATGGGAGCTGGAGCATAGATTCCCCAGGGCGCGGAGTCTAAGAGCCAGTGGTGTTCGCCAGAGCCTCCAGTGGTGAGGATGGACTTCGCTGCAGTCTGGTTCCAGGTCGCGGCCCCTAGGGTCTCACAGCTCACGCTCACAGTAGACTACAGGAGAAGGAAGCAGCAGGCTGGAACGACAAGGATAGTAAGGGGATACGGCAGAGGTCAGGGCAACTAGCAGACAGGAACAACATAGTACACGCCAAAGGTTCAGGATCACAGGCAGACAGGGATAGTCAGGGACATGCAAAAGGTCAAGATCACAAGCAGACAGGAATTGTTGTGAACACGCCAAGGTCGGTAACAGAGTCAAACATAGAGCACACGGCAAGCAGGAACCAGGAAGCCAAACACACAATGATACACAATGGTTGATCAGCACTGTTGGCTTGCAGTGCACAGGTTAATATAGCGTTCCCTGATAGGGCCTGGGGTGGAGCAATGCTTAGAGGAGAGGTTATAAAAACCACCAGGTGGAAGTGGCTGGCCTCTTAGTCACAACACATGAGTGGAGATAAGCAAACACAGGAAGATCACTGCATAACCATGACACAAAGAGGAGGTTTCCAGCTACTTAGCAGTGTCTCAGTTACCAGCAGTCCACCACTCTGATTCCTAACTGTGTCCTGTGACTCACTCCACTTCACAGACCCCTGCTGGCTGCTTCCTGTTCCTTTTTAGGCCTCTCTTGCAGGCCTTTCAGGGCCAAAATATTTAGTGTTGGAAGCTCTTCCTCACCCAAATTCTCTTAAAGTCTCCAAATGTTGCAAATTGCAAATGAGAACTTACTAGTCATGAGAGAACTGTAAATCAGTTTTCTCCTCTCCAACTGGACCACCCCTGAACTGCTCCCCTCACATTGGTGAGAAACGCTGAGTACTCCAAAAATGTATTTTCATCATTCCTCTTAAAGGCTCTCTCTCTCCTTTTTTCATTGGAGTCAGCTTGCATTTTTGTTTTTATGTTAGGTAAAAAATATTCTTGTGTGCTGCTTATATTTATCTTTTGCCTTTTTGATTATAGTTTTGTATTATGCATAGCGCATTCATGATAAAAGTACAGTCCTGAGGAAGCAGGGGTTTCCCGCAAAACGCGTAGACCATCTATGAATGAATGCATATATTTACAATACTTCTACCCTGTTTCCCTGAAAATTTATTTCATTTATTTATGTTACTTATATAGCGGCATCAATTTTACGCAGCGCTTTACATATACATTATACATTCACATCAGTCCCTACCCTCAAGGAGCTTACAATCTAAGGTCCCTAACTCACATTCATACATAATAGAGACAATTTAGACAGGATCCAATTAACCTACCAGCATTTCTTTGGAGTGTGGGAGGAAACTACAGGCAGGTAGTGTTGTGGTTGGGATTTGAACCAGCGACCCTTCCTACTGCTAGGTGAAAGTGCTACCCACTACACCACTGTGCTGCCCCAAATAAGACCTAGCGTGATTGTTGGTGATGGCTGCAATATAAGCCCTACCCTCCAAATAAGCCCTTGTAGGTCTTACTTTCAGGGTAGGGCTTATTTTCAGGGGAACGGGGTAGGGCTTATTTAGGGGGTAGAGCGTATATTGCAGCCATCACCAACAATCACGCTAGGTCTTATTTTTGGGGAAACAGGGTAAGCTCTAAACAATTTGAAGGTTTTTTTTTTTTTTTTTTTCAAGAAAAGAATTTTTATTGTAAAAGAAGCATTCAACTTACATTAGTACAGTAGTACAACATTTTTACAGTGCGATAATGATAAAATTACCAAGGTAGCATGTATATAAACAACTAACATACATATGTTGTAAGGCTAACATCATCACAGGAGATGAAGGCTAAAGACATTAAGGTTAAAACATTTTATTTTCCAACCAAACTTAGAAACAAGCTGCTTTCGCGTGCAGAACAAAATAAGTACGGGCTAGGACCCTTTTAACGAGCAAAGTAATGGGTCTGTCTGCGATATTCATCATGGAAACCTCAAGAAACAAAAACGACAGTAAGGCCGCGTACACACGCGGGGACTGTTCGCTCAACTTTGTCCGCTGAACAGTGTTTCAGCGGACAGTCCGCTCGTGTGTGGGCTTCAGCGGACAGTTTCAGCGGACAGTTTGACGAACAAAGTTTTTCGGAAATCCCGAAAAACTGTCCGCTGAAACTTGGTTTGAGCGGACAGTCCGCCCGTGTGTAGGCTTGTTCGTCAAACTAAGTCTCGCGCATGCTCAGAAAGAATTTACACGCCGAAGGTTGCATTGCAGTGTATAGGACGTCGTTTTCTAGTCCCGTCGTACGTGCCGTTCACGTCATCGCGCACGGTTTCAGCGGACTGTTCGTTCGTCGTGTGTGGGCAAGTCCGTCCATGCTAATTTTGAGCGGACTGTCCGCTGAAACTGTTTGACGAACAAAGTTGAGCGAACAGTCCCCGCGTGTGTACGCGGCCTAACAAAGAAAGTGAAAGTATCTTGACAGTGCGTAATCACTATTGGATTGTCAAGGGAGAGGTGGGGGTGCGGTCACGGACCTCAAGCAACCCCTCTTTGAGAGATGTTGAGAAGGAAACTATATCTAAGCCCGAAGGGGGGGAGGGGATACAGGGAAAAACAAAGGGGGGGGCATGTGAGGAGCAGGGAGTGAGGAATGTATGGGAGATACCTACGATAGGGAGCTCGTAATTTGAAGGTTTTGTAAAAAAAAAAATAATAATTAAATAGTGCTCTTTTTATTATATGAAACTATAAATTTTTGTAATTTTATACACCAAGGTTCATGAATTGTTCTTACTGGCATATATAAAGTCGCCTTATTTTCTCCTCAATTTTAACTGTACATTTATATGGGATGATGCCAGTCTGAATTCAATGAGAAGGTCAATGCATGATATTGTATGTCACCTCCTCACTTGGTAGCAAGAGCCTATCACTCTGCTGTCCTCAATGTCTCCTGTGAAAGAAGAAAGTGGGGGTAATGGTACTGGAGCCTGAGACAGCATTAGAGCAGTGACAAGGAGCCAGATAAGTGTTTAGGGACAGCAAAGTAGGACAGGTAGTGGGCGTTATTTACCTTAATCAAGAGAAAAAAAATGAAGGTGAAAAAAAAAAACACATGGACTTTAGAACCACTTTAAAGTTCGGAGTTCCACCCAGAAATTGAACATCTGCGGATCTGCTTCCCCCCTCTGGTGCCACATTAGGCAACTTTCTGGGGGGGGGGTGGACTGATACCTGTCAAAAATAGATATGTGCTCCTACTTCCATGGAAAGATCACTCCAATCGTATGCAGAGATCTACGCAATGTCTGGCCCTCCTCCTTCCCCCTCCCGCTGCCTTTTGGGAGACACACAGGTCCCAGAAGCAAGCAGGGACCATTCAGAAGGTGCAGCGTGGCTCGCACATGTGCAGTAGGAAGCAGACTGTGAAGCTGCGAGGCTTCACTTCCTGTTTCCCTAGGTAAGGATGACGGTACCTGCACCCAGAGATGATAGATGAGTCGGCTTCGAGTGCCGACATTGTGGGCTCCCTGGACAGGTAAGTGTCCTTATATTAAAAGTCAGCAGCTGCAGTATTTGTAGCTGGTGGCTTTTATTTTTTTTTCACCCAGGCGGAACGCCACTTTAAGTAGTACTTTAAACTTTTTATTTCAAGGGAGGTGGTAGTGAATGTAATCATCTGTTAAATCCTCTCTGAGACCCTGCTGCTGAAACGTTACTTCAGTAGACAGTGCATCCTTAGAAAGGCATAATAAAATGTTAAGCTTTTACAGCAAAACTCCCCACTTGCTTGTTAATCTTAACTTATGAGGAACCTATAGAGGAAATGTAACATTATCAACCAGCTTCGGAATCAATGCATAAACATAGAGGAATTATTTATCATGGTGGAAATATCTCGATAAATGCCAGGGGGATTTAAAAAAACATTACGTTATTTAACCCAAAATGTCCTAAACCAAAATATATTGCTTTTATTATCGGAGTTGGAATAAGTCAGATCAAATACAAATATTTTTCTTTGTTTAAGTAGCAGCTTAAAAGCTACCTTAAAGTTTAATTCCAGGCAAAGAACTCAATACATACATTATGGCAAGGGAAGAGACCCGATCTTTATCCACCACAGTGATCTTCCCAACACAACCTTGTGACTGAGCACCGAAGGAGAAGCAGCAGACTGATGAGTGCACCTCTCTGTCACACTGCTCTCTGCTCCTATCAGATGTGATAAAGAAAAGTTTAAAGTGCACTTCTTACTTTCTCTAGGCCGGCCACTTAACTTTATTTATGTGTCCAGGGACCACACCTGCAGCCAAGCACAATCTTTCTTGGCACATGCCCATGTTATCATTGAACAACACTCTTTGTATTCTATGTTAGCGCCCAAACAAGGGTTCCTAAATATGTAACTGAATCTACTGTAACCTAATCTACAAACATCTCCATGTCCATGTGGTTAATACCTTCAGTCCATCTCTGTTTCCTGTGTTCATATCAGAGAAGTACTTACCGAGGCCTTGGTGCAGAGAGCGGTTCACCCTTGCGACTAAGCGCAATTGGCCCTGGAGGTGATACAGGGAGCAAATGGCACAAAGAGGCACATGCAACCCAGGTGGCAGGGGAAGCCTTGCGTGAAGGTCTGGTAGAGATGGACACCTTGTGTAGCAACTGGCTGGTAGCTGTAGAGGGCGGAACGCCCGGCTGGGGGTCAAACACTGGCAGTCCTAGATACAGGCACGGGCTCAGGTAAGGTGTCTTAGGGAGACACAAGCAAGTCCAGGTCACAGGCCGTGGGTCAGGGCAGGAGAGAAGAGGCAAGTCCGGGTCAGGCAGAGGGTCAAACACTGGAGAGAAGCGGAGTCTGTATAACAAAGCCGAGGGTCAAGTCCAGGAGATAAGCAGCAGCATCAAAGAACAATCCGGGTCACAACGGGTAATCAGATGCACAAACAGGTTTTCAGGTAACAGGAGCTGAAGACAAACCAGCAATTGATGTGTGCACCAGAGCAGCTTTTATAGGCCGCCAGGGGGATGCTAAACGTGCGCCAATGCGCACAGGCGTGTGCCAGTGTGCATGTGCACGTGCCTGAGTGCTGGACTGCGAATGTGCATGCGCCAGAGTGCCGTTCCACCGCGCATGCACGCAGGGACACAGTTGAGGCGCTTGGATGGCCTGAACCCCTGACAGTTCAGCTACCTGCTACCCTAGTTACAACCTCAATTTGATCCGAAGGTCCTTTGTTCACTTGCATGAAACTCTTTCTACAACTTTAGTTTGATCTCTGGTACATTGGCAATATTCCTGACTATTGCTGGTAAAACATTTTTGCATTTACTCTGCCTGTTTTGATATCCGCCTTACCATGGGTCACACAATGGACAGATACGTCTACATTTTACTTCAGTCAGAGTAACAGAGACAAACCTTAATGCTAGAAGTGCACACAGCACAGAATATAGCCCTATATGGGGTTTCTAGTAAAGGAAGCACATTCTATCGACTTTGCGTATTGGAGTGTGCCCGGACCTTCCCTGACAATACAAGGGATCCAGTGACAAAGAAATATAATTAAACTCCAAGCAGTTAATTTGCCAAATCTGCCCTGCCAGAGATACGGCCCCTGTGTAAAGCAATACCACCAATGCTCACATTTTTGCTCTGTAAGTGGAAATGTTAAATCTGGATTTGCACTCAACAAAATACAATATCATAAAATGGACTTGTACTCTAAGTGTGTCTAGAGTTGGGTACCATACAGCTGGCCCTGCCCAATTGCAGGATTATCAAAACTCAATAATGAAGACTGGAAAAACGTAGCCTTGTCTGATTAATCTTGATTTGTGCTGAGGTACATAGATGATAGGCCAATTACTTGATCTGAATCCAGTAGAATAGGGATGTCATAGAATGGGAGATTTGCAACTTAAATGCGCAGTAAAAAAACTGTAGAATTTGCATGATGCAATCATGTCGGGGGGGGGGGGTTACTAAAACTGGTACACACAGAATCTGATGCAGCTGTGTATAATAACCAATCAGCTTCTAGGTTTTAATCTCAAAGCTTAAATGAACAAGCTAAAGTTAGAAGCTGATTGGTTACTATGCACCGTTGCACTAGATTCTGTGTGCACCAGTTTTAGTAAATTTCCCCCATGTGGACCAGATTCTCCAAAAAATATTTCCAATGTCAACCATGCAGTGAAGAATTAAGGCCATTTTGTAAGCAACAAGATTCCCTATCCCTATCCACTAATAATGCAGTACCTTATAAATTGCCGGGTTAGGGAACACCTACAGAATGTAATCAAATTTAAAGAACAAAAGTTTAGTTTACCTCCAACAATTTCAAAAAAGCAAATATAAATTAGTGCAGACCAAAAAAGGTATGTAAATTAAAAAACAAAAACAAAAAATAATTTGCGCAAAAAGTGTCACCAAATAGTAAAAAAAAAAAAAATAATTCTCAGTGATGGCTGCACTCAGAAAATGTCAACATAAACATTACACATATTAATATTACTGAAAAACCTGGTGTGCTATAAATATAAATTCATAACAATTAATCAGTCAAGTAAAAAATTCATATATATATATAGATATATCACTGTACATAAGAATGTGTTAAAAAAAAAGGTCCAGTGAAGTCCAGGATGGGTTATCATACAACCAGGATGCTCAACAGTGAGCTCAATTCTCTCCAGAGGGTATGTATTGCTCAAAGCCATCAAAAGTTTAAAAAAGTTGAATTGTAATTATTATGAATGTATGCACTTTATATTGATAGCGCAACATGTTTTTCAGTAATAGAAAGTGAAAAGAAAAACTTTATTCTAATCTGTCCTTTTTTTTACCAACAGAAATAAAATATGTATGTGAAATGTATACCTTGGCAAGCTCCTAAACATCTAATGGAATTAAATAAAATTGGAGTCAACAAAATTAAAAAAACAGCTTTAAAACTGTAATTGTCTTCTGTTTTCCTTAAATTAAATGAAGAGTTTTGTGCGAGAAGTTTAAAACTGGCTCTATAAAAAGTTCATTGCTTGGTGCATTTTCTACTTACATTTACTTTTTAAGTCTGCCCTGTGGTCAAAATAATATTTTGTATCTCACCTTTCTAAGCTGGGTGATTATTCTCCAAATATAATTATAGCTGTTTGCACTTGTAGATGAATAGACCCTAAACAGTTTGGCTAAATGACTAAACTGGGGAGTTATAATGCTTTCAATTAAGCATTTCAGCTGAAAAAAAATTATCTTCGGCAATAAATGGTGATAGTTTGTGGCTTTAGGCCCTGGATTTAGTGTAGAAAACATTCCTTTTTTTCCCCTGTTAAGTTAAATTATAAGTGTGGTCTAAAAATGCAGCATCAGCTTTAAATATATAACAAGATGCCTCGGCTTAAAATAAAAGTTTTATTCTTCAGCTTAATTGCTTATTTGGGACTATTATAAACTGCCTGCGAAAGCATTTTTTGCCATTAACATCTTCGGCATTCTTTAAGGTTGAAAAGAAAACTTCTTTACACATTTTTGTAGTTGTGAGAACAGATCCATTGGCACATGATGCGAACAGGTAATCTAATAATCTATAAGCGATGCGTGGATGATCCAAGGTCTATGTTACATCTATAGAGCTTTTGTGAAATTGGATGAACCCGTTTATATCTAAAACAAACATTTGTAGAGTACCTTTCATTTTTAAAAAGACACACTCCTTGTGAGTTTTAAAAGAGAAATAGAGCTTTCAAAAGAAACAAAAGCATTTTGAGTGCGGCATTGATCCATTCTGTAAAGCACAGAGATGGAGGAAAGAGAAGTCGTACTGTAAGTAAAAGAAACTAGAGGGAAGAAAGAAGCTAAAGGTGAAAATAAGAAAACTCTCACAAGACTTTCTTCCTCCAGTTTAAAGTATGTAGCTTCCTCTGATTTTCCACCAGTTTCTCAGCTATCTACTTTCCTCTCCTGTATGTATGAATTTCTGATTGCCAATAACTGCCTTCTGTAAGAAAAAATATACTAAGAAATGCATTTGTGTGATGTGATCCTATGGTTTATGTAATACTGATCCTATTTCCACCACTAAAGGAGAAGTACAGCCAAAGCTTGTTTGGCTGTACTTCTCCTACAGATCATTTTGCACTCCTGTGATCCATTTTCAGCTGACCGTGAGCTAAAGCCCTCTATCAGCTGATGTCACAGAGTCAGTTCAGGCTTGGGAAAGATTGCAACCAAATGGTCTGGATCCACCCACGTGCCTGGACTGGCACCCTGCTCAGCCTCTCAGTGAGGCACTCCCATCCCCTGTTATTTGCATAGACAACTGACTTTATTTGCTGATGCCCTCCACCCTCTTAACTTTGTATGTTTTTCCGATTGTGGATGTGTACAGCTTTACTCTGGTCCTGAGTAGGGATGAGCGAACACTTCGGTCTGAGCATAAGTTCGGGCATAACTTTCATTGTTCGGGCGTTCATCAAAGAGCCAAACAAACAGGTCACTGAACAGTGCATTGCAAGCCCTGATTGGCTGAAGCAGTGACAGCTTCAGCCAATCGGGGCACAGAGCACTGTTAGCATCATGATTGGACACTGTCATAATGACTTTATCCAATCATGGCTCCTTCCCGCCCCACAGTATAAAAGTATTCTTTCAATGACAGCGATTTTCAGTGTGATTTTGGTGTGGAGAGAAACAGAATAAGGCTCTGTTCAGTGCTATTAGTTAGTTAGTTAGTGTGCTATACTGTGCTATTTTGCTTGTCAGTGTAGAATATTAGTTTAGTGTTAGTCTAGGGGTATTGTGAGTGTAGTGAGGAGGACCACCATTCAGCTTTGCATAGTGTGCAGCTAGAGTAGGGACAGCTCAGATAGTTTCACTGAAGTGTAGTGAGACCGTGTCATTCATACATACATTAGTGTGGGGACAGATCATATAGTTTCAGTGTGGTGTAGTGAGACCGTGTCAGTAATCTTGACATTAGTGTATAGCTAGAGTAGGGACAGTTCAGATAGTGTCAGTGTAGTGATGGTTGAACACTGTCTATTTGATTGTGTTACTGCCAGTTTAACGTCATTTACTTCTGTGTGCGGTACTGCCAGTTTAACACCATTTATTTCTGTGTGCGTTACTACCAGTTTAACACCATATCGTTTTGTGTGCGTTACTGCCAGTTTAACACCATAAAGTTTGGCGTATGTTACTGCCAGTTTAACACCATATAATTCTGTGTGAGTTACTGCCAGTTTAATGCCATATAGATTTGAGGGCGTTAATGACAGTTTAACGCCATATAGTTTTGCACATGTTAGTGCCAGTTTAATGCCATATAGTTCTGTGTGCGTTACTGTCAGTTTAACGCCATATAGTTTTGTGTGTTACTGCCAGTTTAACGCCATTTACTTCTGTGTGCTTTACTGCTAGTTTAACGCCATATAGTTCTGTGTGTGTTACTGTCAGTTTAACGCTATATCGGTTCGCGTGCATTACTGCCAGTTTAATGCCATATAGTTTTGCATGCGTTACTGTCAGTTTAACACCATATAATTTTTTGTGGGTTACTGCCAGTTTAACGCCATATTATTTTGCATGCGTTACTGGCAGTTTAACGCCATATAGTTTTGCATTGCATGCGTTACTGACAGTTTAAAGCCATATAGTTCTGTGTGCGTTACTGCCAGTTTAACTCCATATCATTTTGTGTGGGTTACTGCCAGTTTAACGCCATATCATTTTGCATGCCTTACTGCCAGTTTAACACCATTTACTTCTGTGTGCATTATTGCCAGTTGAATGCCATATCGTTTTGCGTGTGTTACTGCCAGTTTAACGTCATATAGTTCTGTGTGCGTTACTGTCAGTTTAATGCCATATCGTTTTGTGTGTGTTTCTGGCAGTTTAACACCATATCGTTTTGCATGCGTTACTGACAGTTTAAAGCCATATAGTTATGTGTGTGTTACTGCCAGTTTAACGCCATATAGTTCTGTGTGCGTTACTGCCAGTTTAACTCCATATAGTTTTTTGCGTGCGTTACTGCCAGTTTAAAGCCATATAGTTCTGTGTGCATTACTGACAGTTTAACGCCATATCGTTTCGTGTAGGTTACTGCAAGTTTAGTGCCATATCATTTTCCATGCCTTACTGCAAGTTTAACGCCATTTACTTCTGTGGGCATTATTGCCAGTTGAATGCCATATCATTTTGCGTGTGTTACTGCCAGTTTAATGCCATATAGTTCTGTATGCGTTACTGCCAGTTTAACGCCATATAGTTTTGTGTGTGTTTCTGGCAGTTTAACACCATATCGTTTTGCATGCGTTACTGACAGTTTAAAGCCATATAGTTATGTGTGTGTTACTGCCAGTTTAACGCCATATAGTTCTGTGTGCGTTACTGCCAGTTTAACTCCATATAGTTTTTTGCGTGAGTTACTGCCAGTTTAACTCCATATAGTTCTGTGTGCATTACTGACAGTTTAACGCCATATCGTTTTGTGTAGGTTACTGCCAATTTAGTGCCATATCATTTTGCATGCCTTACTGCCAGTTTAACGCCATTTACTTCTGTGTGCATTATTGCCAGTTGAATGCCATATCATTTTGTGTGTGTTACTGCCAGTTTAATGCCATATAGTTCTGTATGCGTTACAGCCAGTTTAACGCCATATAGTTTTATGTGCGCTACTGCCAGTTTAACACCATATATTTCTGTGTGCGCTACTGCAAGTTTAATGCTATATAGCTTTGTGCGTTACTGCCAGTTTAACGCCATACAGTTTTGCGTGCATTACTGCCAGTTGAAAGCCATATTGTTCTGTGTGCTTTACTGCCAGTTTAACTCCATATCATTTTGCATGCCTTACTGCCAGTTTAACGCCATTTACTTCTGTGTGCATTATTGCCAGTTGAATGCCATATAATTTTGCGTGTGTTACTGCCAGTTTAATGCCATATAGTTCTGTATGCGTTACAGCCAGTTTAACGCCATATCGTTTTACGTGCGCTACTGCCAGTTTAACACCATATATTTCTGTGTGCGCTACTGCAAGTTTAATGCTATATAGCTTTGTGCGTTACTGCCAATTTAACGCCATACAGTTTTGCGTGCATTACTGCCAGTTTAACGCCATATTGTTCTGTGTGCTTTACTGCCAGTTTAACTCCATATCGTTTTGTGTGCATTACTGCCAATTTAATGCCATATAGTTTCATGTATGTTACTGCCAGTTTAACACCATATAGTTCTGTGTATCACTGTACGTTTGGTGCATTATATTGCAGTATATTATAGTGTATCTGTGGAGTGTGTCTGTGTGGTGTGAGCCCTGAAGTTAAAGTGCACCAAACACCTCTTTACATTGATTAAAGTGCATCTATGTACAGATTTCAACTTCTTCTTTACATTTGCTTATAAGCACTGCCCCCTCCCTCCCAAAAATGTCTGTAAGGACAACAAATGCTCCCTTGGCACTGTAAAGGGGCCAACAACAAAAGTGTCCACAGGCAAAGGTGGACCTGGTGGTCAGTCCTCAGGCAGGGCATCATTTCCTCTGTTTAGTGAGTTTGCTATCTAGCCACTGCATGTAGAGGAGGTGGTGGACTGGCTTACTAAACCTTCCTCATCCTCCTCATCCTCTTTTATGCAATCAGAGACAAGTCTGCAGTCCCCTGCAGTTGGATAAACCTGCCTCCTTGTCCACATCTATTCCTGCTATAGCCCAAACATCATTCATTGTGGAGTCAGCTGAGTTATTTGACCACAGCATCAGCCACTAGCTCCTTGATGATGTCCAGTAGGGATGAGCCGAACACCCCCCGGTTCGGTTCGTACCAGAACTTTCGAACGGACCCCACGTTCGTTACGAACGTTAGAACCCTATTGAAGTCTATGAGACTCGAACGTTCGAAATGAAAAGTGCTAATTTTAACGGCTAATATGCAAGATACTGTTCTAAAAAGGGTTTGGGGACCTGGCACCTGCCCCAGGGGACATGGGTCAATGCCTAAAATGTTTTTAAAAATGTTTTGGCGGGAGCACTGATTTTAATGACGATTAAAGTGAAAAAAAAAGTGAAATATTCCTGTAAATATGGTGCCTGGGGGGTGTCTGTAGTATGCCTGTGAAGTGCCACGTGTTTCCCGTGTTTAGAACAGTCCCTGCACAAAATGACATTTAACGGAAATAACACCATTTAAAACTGCTTGCGGTTTTAATGTTATATCTGGTTCCTGCAATATGGTTGAAAATCATTGAGAAAAATGGCATGGGTAGCCCTCCCTGCCCATTACCAGCCTATTTGGGTCTTGTACGCATATTAAGGGGAACCCTGTACCCATATTAAAAAAAGGAAATGCGTGTGGCCCCCAGGCCCTATATACTCAGAGCAGCAGTATACAGGCGGTGCAAACAAGACAGGGACTGTGTAGGTTTGTTGTGTTAAGTTGAATCTGTTTGTAATTTTCAACTGGTACATTTTTAAAGTGTAGCTCCAGTCAAAAAAACGATTTTTAAGCTTTTTGGAAAACATAGGGAAGGGTTATCACCCCTGTATAATTTGTTTTCTCGTCCATCTTTTTTCATCTCACTTGCTGTTGTCTCCTTCCGTTTGCAAGTAGGAGATGTTTGTAAGTTGGATGTTTGAAAGTAGGGGCCTGCCCTATATGCTCTGCAGAAATGGCGGAACAAGGTGTTGGTTTTGCCACAACATTGTAAGCCCTGAAAGTGACTCTTGGTGGGCGCTGGAGCGCCCTGCTGTGAACGATTATATCAAGAATTGTAATTACATGCCATTGTTGAACAGTGGTAGAAAAATTGACCTTTGGTGGTTGTGGTGCTGGTGCCACAACACTATAAGTCCTCACCGTTACTCTGGGTGGGCACAGGAAGGGGCCCTCCTGTGAAATATTATATCAAGAATTGTAATTACATGTCCCTGTTAAACAGGGGCAGAAAAATTTGACCTTAGGCACTGCTGCTGGTGCCACCACACTGCAACCTCTTCCATATACTCTAGTTTTATTGCAGGAATTAGCCCTGCTGCAAAGCATTGCATCAAAAATTGTACTTAATTGCCCCTGTTAAACAGGGGCAGAAAAATTGGGCTGATGGCACTGGTGCTGGTGCCACCACACTGCAACCTCTGCCATATACTCTAGTTTTATTGCAGGAATTAGCCCTGCTGCAAAGCATTGCATCAAAAATTGTACTTAAACGCCCCTGTTAAACAGGAGCAGAAAAATTGGGCCTTAGGCACTGGTGCTGGTGCCACCACACTGCAACCTCTGCCATATACTCTATTTTTATTGCGGGAATTAGCCCTGCTGCAAAGCATTGCATCAAAAATTGTACTTAAACGCCCCTGTTAAACAGGGGCAGAAAAATTGGGCTGATGGCATCAACCAGAACCAGAAATGTTCTTCCAACATATCAGCGGAGGAGGAAGAGGATAGACAATCAACATAACAGGACAGTCACTCAGCATCAGCATAGGCAGTCTTGAAGGGATGTGGTATTTGAAAAAAAATTATTCTGTTACATCAGCTTCAGGTGCTTGGTAGCTGTGGGTGATCCAAGACTGATTCGACTTGATGAAGGTCAGTCGATCAACTGATTCGGTGGACAGGCGCACCCTGTGATCGGTAACAAAGCCACCAGCAGCACTGAAGGTGCGTTCCGAAAGAACGCTGGATGCAGGACAGGCCAGTAGCTCAATTGCATACTGTGCAAGCTCTGGCCAGTGATCCATCCTCAAGACCCAGTAAGCCAGAGGATTTTCGGTGGGAAAGGTGTCCAAGTCTGACCTTGCCCCTAGGTATTCCTGCACCATGTAAATCAGACGCTGGCGATGGGTGCTGGAACCGATCATACCTTGGGGCTGCGGACTAAAAAATTGTCTGAAAGCATCAGTCAGACGGCCACCTTCTCCACCGCTCCTTCTGACCGATGCCTCAGCAACACGTTGTCCAGGAACAGGAGTTTGTAACCTCCCAGTCTCTGGGAACGCGTTGCACAGACCTTTCTGCAAGGCCTCCCGGAGATGTCTCATCCTCTGCTCCCTCTGCGATGGCAAGATAAGGTCGGCAACCTTACCCTTGTACCGTGGATCAAGGAGAATGGCCAGCCAGTAATGGTCCCTCTCCTTGATCCGAAGAATACGAGGATCCTTCCGCAGGCTTTGCAGGATCAGGGAGGCCATGCAGCGTAGGTTAGCTGAGGCATTCGGTCCGGAGTCCTCTGGGTCACTAAGGGCAACATGATCCACAGCTACCTCCTCCCAGCCACGTACAAGTCCACGTGTTTCTTGGGACTGTAAATCATCCCTACAAGACTGCTGCTGCTGCTGCTGCTGATGCTGATGCTGAGTGCCAGCCTCCACCTCCATGCTGACACAATCATCCTCCTCCTCCTCTTCCTCCTCCTCATCCTCTTCCTGTGTGATGGGTGGCACAGCAGGAACACTGTCTGGATAAAGGGGGCCTTGAGAGGCAAGGAAGTCCTCCTCTTCCTGCCTCTGTTCTGCCTCAAGTGCCCTGTCCATTATTCCACGCAGCGTATGCTCCAAGAGGTGGACAAGAGGTACAGTGTCACTGATGCATGCAGGAACCGCACATTGTACAAACTCACGGAAGGGGGCCGAGTCTACCAACTGAAAAGGCAGCAGTTGAAGTGCTAGCAATTTAGCCAAGCTAGCATTCAACCGCTGGGCATGTGGATGGCTGGGAGTAAACTTCTTCCGCCTGTCCAGCAGCTGGGGCAGGGACATTTGCCTGCTATAATCGGAAGTGGGTGTACCACTAGCAGAGTTCCCGGAAGCACTTGGCTGTGACACACCTAATTCTACACCTTCATTCCTCTCAGAGCAGGTTTCAGAGAGGACTGAAGGTCTAGTGGGGTTGGAGATGCCAGCTGATGAGGAGCAAGGAGAGGTCCGCTTTGTTCTTTGGTGTGGGTCTTTGAGGTACGCTTGCCAACGAGCTGCATGGCAGGTCAACATATGTCTGGTCAAGCATGTTGTGCCCAAGCGGCTGATGTTTTGGCCACGTGAGATACGCTTGAGACATATGTTGCAAATAGCAGCGGTGTGATCTGATGCACTAGTCTCAAAAAAGGCCCACACCAAAGAACTTTTAGAATAACGCGCAGAGGCAGCGCTCTGCACAGGCGGAGCTCTGCGGTGTGATTCAGTCGGTGTGCTGCCCCTAAGCTGGCCCCCGGAGGGCATCCTGCCTCGTTGGACATGTGCCTCCTCCTCCTCCTCCTCCTCCTCCCTCCTTCCAGGCACCCACGTGGAGTCAGTGCCCTCATCATCCCCTCCCTCTTCATCGCTGTAGCAAACCTGGCAGTATGCTGCAGCTTGTGGAACATGACTGCCAGATTGCTGTCCTTCTTGAGCATCCCCTCTCTCTGCGCTCACGCTACTGCCTTCCTCTAGCTGAGTGTCATCATCAGAGCCCACAAAACACTGGGCATCCTCCTGGAGCATGTACCCAACACTGTGCTCAAAGAGTTCAGGAGACTCCTCAGGAGGACGTGGTGGGTCTTGGGAAGGAGTCACTGATGATGCCATTGAGAGGAGGGAAGACGATGCGTTGGCAGCTGCTTTGCTACTACCCTGAGACTGGGTGAGAGAGGATGAGGAGGATGAAGAGGGCTTGGTCATCCACTCTACCAAGTCGTTGGCATGTTGGTGTTCAACATGTCCAGCTGCCGAAAAGAAGGACAAGCATGTCCCATGGCCACGTGCTGATGACAATGCACCGCGTCCACGACCAGCACTGTTGTCTCTAGACACAGAGCCTGCTTGCTCTCTTTTATCGGCTCGCACCTGTCTGCCTTTCCTTGCTGGCCTTCCAGACATGGTAATGGCCTGAAGGGAGTTGGGTAAAACAGCAGTTGGGTAGTTTATATTGTGCTGGAGGCACACAACACCCACTAACTCCTGCAGATGCCTTTTTTATAGAACACCAGAGATAAAGGGGTATATACAGATGTATACTGTGCTGTGCTGGAGCCACACACAACTTCCAATAACTCCTTCAGATGGCAATTGGGCTCAAATAGAGAACAGCTATGTAGGTGGATATAGCGGTATGTACTGGGTACAGAGCACGCAGACAGCACGCACTATCTCCTAACACTACTGACTGCAAGCTCTATTATTAAAGATAGATCACTAGCTATATAGGTGAGGTGAATATAGCGGTGTATACTGCGGTCAGGGCACGCAGACAATAACCAGAGAACAGCAGAGATAAAGGGGTATATACAGATGTATACTGTGCTGTGCTGGAGGCACACACAACTTCCAATAACTCCTGCAGATGGCAATTGGGCTCAAATAGAGAACAGCTATGTAGGTGGATATAGTGGTATGTACTGGGTACAGAGCACGCAGACAGCACGCACTATCTCCTAACACTACTGACTGCAAGCTCTATTATTAAAGATAGATCACTAGCTATATAGGTGAGGTGAATATAGCCGTGTATACTGCGGTCAGGGCACGCAGACAATAACCAGAGAACAGCAGAGATAAAGGGGTATATACAGATGTATACTGTGCTGTGCTGGAGGCACACACAACTTCCAATAACTCCTTCAGATGGCAATTGGGCTCAAATAGAGAACAGCTATGTAGGTGGATATAGCAGTATGTACTGGGTACAGAGCACGCAGACAGCATGCACTATCTCCTAACACTACTGACTGCAAGCTCTATTATTAAAGATAGATCACTAGCTATATAGGTGAGGTGAATATAGTGGTGTATACTGCGGTCAGGGCACGCAGACAATAACCACTACACAACAGCAAGATAGAAAATCAGCCGAAAACGATCGGTGTGTACTGTGTTGAAGGTACACAGAACACCCACTGCTTCAGACGCCAACACACTACACGAGGCCGCCGCAATGGCGGCCTTATATAGTGTGGGTCGTGCACTACACAGCCTGAGCTATGATTGGCCACAGGCATCCTGCCTGTGGCCAATCATGGCTCTCCTCGCTGCTGGCGCTGCTATTGGCCAAGCATGCGGGGTCACAGTGCATGCTTGGCCAATCATGAGCCAGCAATGCACTGCGCCATCGCAGTGCATTGTGGGCTGTGAGCGCCACGCGAATTTTGACGCGAACGGACCAAGTGTTCGGATTTCGCCGAACGGACGAACAGCCAATGTTCGAGTCGAACGTACGTTCGACTCGAACACGAAGCTCATCCCTAATGTCCAGCCATTACTGGATTCAGATATTGGTTCTGAGGTTGAAGATGACGGGAACATGAGCCTAGAGAGAGAGAGGAACACTGGTAGACAATGATGAAAATGGAGGAGATGGAGATAATGATGATGATGATGATAATGAGGTCACTAATGCGACTTGGGTGCCAGATAGAGCAGAGGAGGGAACTGAAGTTGAGGAGGCACAACCACAATGAGGTCGACATAAAAAAAAGTAGCCACCCTATTCCATTACATTCTGCAGCTGTTATCTCCCAGCCCACTCCCCAAAGCTCAGCTGTCTGGGCCTTTTTCAGCACATCTGTAGCAGATCGCACTGTTGGCATCTGAAAACTGTGTCTCAGACACATCAAATGTGGCAAAAACACAAACCATTTGGTTCAAACCGAACATAGGGTGTTTGCCTGTTTACCAAATAGCGAACAATTTGGGGAACACTCTTTAAAAGTCTATGGGAGAAAGCAAAAGTGCTAATTTTAAAGGCTTATATGCATGGTATTGTCATAAAAAGTGTTCGGGGACCTGGGTCCTGCCCCAGGGGACATGTATCAATGCAAAAAAAGTTTTAAAAACAGCTGTTTTTTCAGGAGCAGTGATTTTAAGAATGCTAAAGTGAAACAATAAAAGTGAAATATTCCTTTAAATTTCATACCTGGGGGGTCTCTATAGTATGCCTGTAAAGTGGCGCATGTTTCCGATGTTTAGAACAGTTAGAGAGCAAAATGACATTTCTAAAGGATAAAAAGTCATTTAAAAGTATGAGGCTATAATGAATTGTCAGTCCCGGCAATACACATAAAAGTCATTGAAAAAAAACGGCATGGGATTCCCTCACAGGGGAACCCTGAACCAAAAGTTTAAAAAAATGTGTGTTGGTCCCCCCAAATTCCATACCAGGCCCTTCAGGTCTGGTATGCATATTAAGGGGAACACTGCTTCAAAATTTAAAAAAATGGCATGGTGGCCCCCCTCAAATTCATACCAGAGCCTTCAGGACCGATTTTAAGGGGAACCCTGTGCCAAAATTAAAAAAAATGGTGTGGGGTCCCTCCAAAAATCAATACCAGACCCTTATCCAAGCATGCAACAGGCCGCAGGAAAAGAGGGGGGATGAGTGAGTGCCCCCCCCCTGAACTGTACCAGGTCACATGCCCCCAACATGGGGAGGGTGCTTTGGGGTAGCGGCCCCCTAAAGCACCTTGTCCCCATGTTGATGGGGACAAGGGTCTCATCCCCACAACCCTTGCCCGGTGGTTGTGTGGATCTGCAGTGGGGCTTATCGGAATCTGGAAGCCCCCTTTAACAAGGGGATCCACAGATCCCAGCCTCCCCCCGTGTGAAATGGTAATAGGGTACAAATGTACCCCTACTATTTCACAAAAAAACAAGACACAGCTTGGGACAATTTCTTTATTAAAAAATTTAAAAATAAAAGTGTCCCATGAAGTCCAATTATCTTCTTCTTCTCTTGCTCCGACGGACTGAAAAATGAAAAAAAAAATGAAAAAGCTGCATGCCGCCACCGATCTGCCTCCATGGGAGGCACCCGCCCGGTGACCCCGCCCCCTCTGATGCAGGGGACATAGGGGACATCCCTATGGCTCTCCTGTAGCGTTGGGAGGGGGTGGGGTCACCCAGCGACATCGCTCCATTAGAAAATAGCTGTAACCTGAGAGGTGTCATTACGGCGGATGCCTCCCATGGAGGCAGATCGTAGCGGCATGCGGCTTTTTTTTTTGGTCCGTCAGAGCGAGAGAAGAAGAAGATGAATGGACTTCGTGGGACACTTTTATTTTTAAAAAAGGAATTATCCCAAGCCGTGTCTTACATGTGCCTTGCAGTGCTTTATTTTGTCGGTTATTGCGGGGCTTTTCCTTGTGTATATTTATGAGTAAGGCAGAGGGTCTTGAATCTAACTCGATCCAATTGATTGCCATTTGATTTGAATGCGACGTACATTAACACATGGAAAATGCTGCTGCATATAGAAGTATCAATCTCTCAATTTTGATCCTGCAGCCTCTAAATGTCTTCGGGAGGAAAATGAAGAGATGCAGGCCTTAAGAGGTCGCAGGAGGAAAATACAGAGATTGATTCTTCTATTTTTCAATTTACTTAAACTTTTAAATGTACTTAAACGTTTGTGATATATATCTGTAACACTGCACAGCCAAGAGATATATTGAGATTGAGAAAGAGCAAATGTCAGATAAAAGTTACAATACTGACTAATATTATATCCAATGAGCAGTCTAGAGGTGGATAGAGGATGCACAAAGCAGTAAAGCTCAAACAATAAATCAGTAAGCAATCAGCTGTGCAATGATAGATAGAGAGCTGGAGTGTTTGATCCCTGGTTTGGATTAGGTGTCTCAGTTGGGTGCAAAAAAATCTTTATTAATTGCATAGCTTTCTTATAACTGGAAATTCACCCAAAACCTAGTTTTTCCACTCGGATTGTCTAGGCAATTCAAGCAGAAGTTCCCCCCCACCCTTCCCCCTCACACAACATTCTGGAACATGTCACAGTCACAAACCACGGCGCTGATCATGCATGCACAGTGGGCAGCCGGCTGTGTGAAGCCACAAGCTGTCACAGCCAGCGGCCCACAGTTAAAAATTCCGGTTCCAGGGGCTAAAGATCGGTAAAGAAATTGCCCCAGGTGAGGTTGGTGCTGGATCCTTGGACAGGTGACAGAAGTCAACAGCTACAGTTTTTTTTTATTTTTTCAAAAAAAATGTATTTGGAATATGACATTACAATCACATTAAATATTGAACAGATGTCAATAACAGGAGATACATTTTGGAATCGAAGAGATATCCTGTACTAATCAAGAAACAATTAATAACAGTGTCTAACAAATAGTAAATAGTAAGCAAATTTGTTGACGTGAAGTTGTCCTGTCCACTGAGGCTGTGGACCCGTTGCTATAGCATCTTCTGTCGGGTCATAGGTATTTATACAGATTATCGGGTTATATTGATCATTCCGGTGCTTCTGGGGTCTGGTATGTGTTCGATGGTGTCCTTATCATTCGAGTTCATAGGTTGTGTTGATATCATAATATCCGATATTTTTGAAGTTATCATGTGTTTGGGTAGTAGTTGGAGAAGTCACCCATACAACTTTTAAGAGGTATTGTCTTATAAGTTTCCTATCTTCCGAGTTCAGTGTGTGTATTTGCCGGCCTATGGGGATGTTGTATTCCAGCAATCATGATGGTGTCAGTGGTTAAGGAACCTCTTCGGGCAGGTCCTATGTCCTTGGAAGGACAGAGGAGGGAAAGGGGGGGTCTCTCAGTTCCATGATCTTATAAGGGGGGAGGGGGTAGGGTTGCTATCCGTCCGCTGCTCTCTTCCCAGTAGTAGAACGGTGTGTACTGATATAAGGGTTGCTGGTGTAGTGTTGTTAGTCTGGACACTGTGTCCATTTGTCTCATCCAGTGTTTTGAGTTAGGTCAGCCAGGTAGGCTCTGAATGCGGTCATATTCTGCTGTTGTCTTAAAAGTTTTCCAGGTTGCCCATTTAGTTCCCTATTTATGTGAAGTGTCTCTGGTTATATGAATCAATTCCTCTAGTTCTGCTATCTTGTTTATTCTGTGGAGCCATTCTTTGATAGAGGGCGGGGTTTGGGTTGTCCAGTGTATTGGGATACACTGTTTCGCTGCATTGATTAAGTGTATCGTTAAGGATTTGCGGTATGAGTTATGCTGACTAGTGGTGTGGTGAAGAAGAAATTGGGCTGGGTTGAAAGGTAGGTGGTGGGATGTGATCAGCGATATTATTCTGTGTACTTCCGACCAATATGAGTTAATGACAGGGCATGACCAGCAAATGTGGGACAGTGTGCCACAGTCTTGCCGGCATCGCCAGCAGGTGTCAGGAGTCGCAGGGTTCCATTTATGAAGTAGGGCTGGTGTGCGATACCAACGAGATTGTATTTTGTACCCGTTTTCTTAGGTTGATACATTCAAGGAGCCCTTATGAATGTTGAGAAAAATGTTTTCCCATTCGTCTGGTGTCAATGTTGTGCCCAAGTCTCTTTCCCATGTAGCACAGGCTTTTGAGGTATTGGATTTGCATTCCCTAAATAGGAGGGAGTGTGTGTGGGAAATGAGATGGGTTTGGGGTGTTTTTGAGAGGCACAGTTGTTCAAAGGGTGTTAGTTGTCGTGAACAGTTTTTCTGTTTCTCGATCACTTTGATGTAGTGAGTTATCTGTTTGAAAGTCCATGCCGGTATGGGTGGTTTTTGCATTGTTTTAGCTAGTTGTGTAGCTGATTGTAATCGTCCCTTTTCATAGAAGTGTGTCAGTAGGACTTTCTCCTGTGACCAGTGCATTCGAAGGAAGTGTTCGTGCATTCCAGGAGGGAATTCGGGGTTCAGTTTTAAAGGTGTTAGCGGTCCCGGGGTAGATGAAAGGAAAGTTTGCGCACAGATATTACGGAAACATTGCAGTGTTGGTGCTATGAGTGGATGTGATTTGATTTCTGGATGGCTGTAAGAATTCTGGATCCAGGGTATGGATCCGAGTGGTAGTTTTTTAAAGGAGGCTTCTAAGTTTACCCAATATTTATTGGAAATATGAGTGTTCCAGTCTATAATCCTGGTTAGGTGGGTAGCTTTATAGTAGTTGGATAAATCTGGTAGGCCTATGCCTTCCAGGTGTTTGGGTAAAGAGAGTTGGGAATAATTGATTCTCAGCCTTTGAGTGCCCCATAGAAATTTACTGCAAAAGCTCTTATAAGACTTAAAGAAGGCTTGGGGGAGACCTATTGGTAGGGTTTGTAGGATGTAGAGCATTCGTGGAAGGACATTCATTTTTAGTATCGAAGCTCTGCTGAACCAAGAGAAGATTGGTAAGATATATTTGCGATATAGGTGTAGACTAGGAGTCTCACTCACAGTGTTCGGTAGGGTTAGTTTCCAGTGTAGGCTAATCAGGTTGGTCAGGTAATCGTCAAGTAGTAAATTCGTATTGGAGGTCGTCCAGTTAGCCGAGGTCAAGCAGTATAATATTCTGGGATTAGTCAAGGGGGTGGTACACAAGAAGGTGTAGTCGTCAGGGATAAGCTCCTGGGTTCAAGGTGGGTTAAACAGTCTGTCAGCTAACTCTTGTATTATGGGGCTCTATTGTCCTGTGTCTGGGTCGGTAGGAGGGAGGGAGGCTTCTGGGTCCGGTGGTTTTCTTGGTCATCACAGTAAGGTAATGGTAAGTTTGGTGTCTTCAAAGTGGTACTTATCTGTCCTGTGGTCCATAAAGAGTGTTTGCAGTTATCTTCTTATGCTCTTCTCTGTCTCCTGTAGTCAGGGGATGCTGTAGGGCTGCTGTTTCGCAGATCTCTTGCTGCTTGTGGAGGTGCAGGCGGAGGGTGTAGTCTGCGGCGGCGGCTTATGCTAAAGTTTCCTGCTTCAGTGACTCCGTCCATGGATTCTGCTCTGCGTAATGGAGGTAGACGGAAGTCGTTGTACCAATCAGGTACCTCCACTGGTGGTATGTTGAGGGTGGCACAAAAGTGATCCAAGTCTTCCGGTACTCTAAGACTGGCAGTATGGCCATTTGCAGAGGCCGATAGGCAGAATGGAAATTTCAATCTGTACGTTAGGGCTCTTGCGCGCAGTACATCCAGTAATGGTCTTAGTTCCCTTCTTCTTTGCAGAGTTATTGTGGACAGATCTTGAAAAATCTTTATTTCTGCCCGTTGGTGTAGTAATCTTCCTCTCCCTCTAGCTTTTCTCATTATTTCCTCTTTCACAGCAAAGTCTGTAAGGCAGCATATCACGTCTCTCAGTGGGTCTGCTTCTCTCCCTCTTGGGCGCAGGGCTCTATGAATACGTTCCATTGTAATCAGAGTGTCAGACGGCCTTTCTAGTAACCCATTAAAGATTGCTGTCACTGCTTGGGTGAGCTGAGGGGGGTCCACCGTCTCAGGGAGGCCTCTTACCCGCAGGTTATGGTGTCTTCCGTGGTTATCGAGGTCCTCCATGTGTCTGTTGATTTCTCTGAGGTGTATCGCGTGGGACTCTGTTATCTGTTGGACCTGACATAGTGAGGCATCATGGCGGGCCTGAATTTCTTCCACCTCCTCAACTCTCAGTATCATTGATTGAAAGTCATCTCTTAGGTCTGATATAGCCACCAATAGCGTGCCACCAACAGCACGTAGGTCAGCTAAGCTAAGAGCTTGTGCCGCCGGTATATCGTGAGCTGGGGCTTGTGGGCTGCGGCTCCGTGATCTGTGTGGATATCTGCCAGCGGGGGTAGCTTTGCACGCTGCGGCCTGTGGTTCCTGCGTGGCGCCTCGTGTTCTAGCCCGCAATATCTCAGGAATATGTTGACTGAGGAGGGGTTCTTGACTCCTAGGGGAGCGGGATCGTGCCGCGGATGTGTTCGGCGGTGTGCTCCCCATACTTGCCGCTGGTAATAGTGTCTATTGAGCAGATATCAGGACCTCTGGGACCGGGAGCTCAAAGTTAGGCGTCCATCTCTCTTCGGTGCCAAGCCACGCCCTCCAACAGCTACAGTTTTTGTAGCTGCTGAATTTTAATTTTAAAAGGTGGTCAAGCCCTCCATGGTTGAGCCCTTAAAACATTATAAAAAGAGATAGTAGTAAACATAGCAGTACACAATTTTCACAGCTCTGAAATTATTTTACAAATGTTAAAAAATGAAAAAAAAAAATTAATTTAAGAGGTTCCAAAGGACCCCTACATCAGGGCTTACAAACCTTTTTTGGAAAAGGGATCGACAACAACTAAGCTGCTTCTATGTCTCTAAAACACTTTAAATTAAAGGCTATTAATTATCCAGATAGCCCTTATGAATGGGTTCTCTAGGGGTTGTCTGTTGTGTTTTTTTTTTTGTTTTTTTTTTGTTTTTAACCAAAGCTTGTGATCAATAAACCAATCTTCTTCCTGCCTGTGCAAAGTGGCAGGAGACTGGAATTTACATGACTAGCTGAAAAAAAAAATTAAAAAAATTACCGAAGCTTTGTCTTACCGGCCAAACATAAGTATTTATTTAAATTGTATAGTTAGCTGTTTGCCTGGAGTTATTCTTTAGTCAGTTTAAAGACTCTTTCTTTTGAAAAATAATGCTGAATGCCGTGGGCAGCTTTGTTTTTTCTCACCCCTGTCCTTTTAAAACAAAAAGATGATCAATCCTCCTGACTAATATAATTTAGGGTGCTTTGACGGTTCCTTTCTAAAATAATATTTTCTTTGATTAACTTTTGATATATTTTCACTCTCCACTCCTCCGAATGAAACCACATTTAAAGAGTATTTATTCTAAGTGGTCCCAGACTAGCTTCCCTAATTAAACCAGCAGCCACTGTTAACTGGGTTGATGCAAAAGATTTAATTACTTCATCCTCAAAGGTGTCATTGGGGATGTTTTTGTGTTAAGTGGTAAAAAAAAAAAAAAAAAAAAATCAAACCACGGTTGATCATTATGTTTGTCTTTAAATTCCAGCAAATGAAGAGAAATTACAAAGTGATGTGCCATGTAGCCATGTAGTCATATTATTTAAATGACCTCTTTTCTAAGAGATTTTCACAACCAGAAAGCACCGCACTAAACCTCCACGTCACCTGCATTTGATGTCTGAGTGTCATTGTGATGATATTGGGCAAATTGTACATTTTTTAGGTGTCCTTCCAGAAGAGATTCTTTGAACACTTAATATAAAGAGCTTCAGAGAAATCTAAGTCTCAGATTCTAAATGACCAAAAACAGCAACAAAAAAGCCATTGAATAAGATATAATTAATTAACAGTGATAAAGTACAAACCTTCATTCAAGGATTGAAAAACTTTTTTGTTAAGCTAAATATATTGGACAAATATAATTTTGTCATGAGACTGCAGATTAGGAAGAGTTTCACGCTAGTCTGTAAAGGTCTTAATTCACAAGGCTTTAAAGAGGCCATGTCAACTTGCCCATGCAAAGTAGAGGGGTTGATTTACTACAAGAAAATAGACTGTGCACGTTGCAGTTGCTCCAGAGCTTAGTAAATGATCAGAAACTCTGCTGACTCCCATCATTCAATCATGCATTTTTTTTTCTTGCATGCGATTGGGTATTCTTTGCAAAGTGAAGCTTTACCTCTTTTACTAAGCTCTGGAGCAACTGCACTTGCAGAGTGCACAGTCTATTTGCCTTTAGTAAATCAACACCAAAGTGACAGGGGTTGATTTATTAAAGTCAAGTAGACTCTACACTTTGCAAAGTGCAGTTGCTCCAGAGCTTAGTAAATGAGGGGAAGCTCTGCTGACGTCCATCAACCAATCATGTGCAAGCAAAAATGTTTTTTTTTTTTTTTTCCCTGAACATTATTTGATTATACTTTACAAAGTGAAGCTTTACCTCATTTACTAAGCTTTGGAGCAACCGCACTTTATAAAGTGCAGTCTATTTGCCCTCATAAATCATCCTTGCAGTGTCCACACACTAAGGCCCCTTTCACACTGGGGCGGTTTTCAGTTTTATAGCGCTAAAAATAGCGCCTGTGTAGCGCCTGAAAAAACCGGCCCCTTTCACTCCAGTGTGAAAGCCGGAGGGCTTTCACACTGGAGCGGCGAGCTAGCAGGACGGTGAAAAAAAGTCCTGCTAGCCGCATCTTCGAAGCGGTGAAGGAGCGGTGTATTCCTCGCTCCTAAACCGCTCCTACCCATTGAAATCAATGGGACAGCGCGGCTATACCGCCGGCAAAGCACTGCTGAAGCGGCGCTTTGCGGACGGTTTTAACCCTTTTTCGGCCGCTAGCGGGGGTTAAAACCACCCCGCTCGCGCCCGCAGACCACCGCTAAAACGACGGTAAAGTGCCGCTAAAAAATAGCGGCGATTTACCACCGACGGCCGCACCGCCCCAGTGTGAAAGGGGCCTAAGGAAAGTGGTTACACCCCCCCGATAGTCAGTACTTGGAACTAACGATCAGTTGCTGGACTTGAGTATTGTCACGTAGAAGGAAATTACATGCTCCCGATATCCAGAAGCTCTAGGTATTGGGGCCATCTGCAAAAGATGACAAGAAATGAGGGAGCACTGGTGAAATGAGTATAACTGGGGGAGGATGGCCTTTACAAAGGACAAAGTGACAATGACTTTTTAACACGTAGATAAAGATCTTTATTTTTCACCTTGCGAGTTGCGACTGTAAATTTCAAATCTCATTGGACTGAAAACAAGTGTACCTTAAACTAAGGATTCTTATCCTGATGTGTTTATGAACTGAGCCTATTATGTGTTATTATTATAAGGTATTGTCAATGTGGGGATGAGGACTCTGATATGAAAGTGGGGAGGAGTTAAGGACTCTGATGGGAAAGTAATGGGGGTAAGGCTAAGGACTCTGAGGCAGACTAAGGACTATTGTCATGTTCCTGGTCCTGAAGCCGAAATAATGAAAGGACTCTCCTTGAGTGCTCAGTGACCCTGAAGGTAGATACAGGGAA
Organism: Lithobates pipiens; assembly: GCF_037356315.1. Lineage (NCBI taxonomy): Eukaryota > Metazoa > Chordata > Amphibia > Anura > Ranidae > Lithobates > Lithobates pipiens. The sequence continues at coordinate 44,021,815 of NW_027507686.1, read as the reverse complement.
CATGAAGCCCAAAGAAGCAGGGATTGCTGGCTGTGCCACAGATGAGAGTAGAAGGTGTGGAGCTCTCTCTGCAGGAATATTCCAGATGAGGTGAGCAGTAGGACCCAGAAGAGCTGAAGGTTGTGCCGACTGCACACAGCAGGAAGCAGGTTGCAATGGCAAGTTGGTCTTTGGTCTTTGGGCAAGTCTTCTCTAGCTTGTTCCCTAAAAACTATGATGTCAAAGAGGGTAACTGAGAACTCGGATGTGCAAATTGCATTGTGATGCAAAGGGGTGACACTGATGTGAATGAAGGGAACTTTTAATGTGTCTTTGATATATTAGGCATCTTTTTCTTTTTCCCTAAAGTGCAGCTTAAGGGCTTCAAAGAAGCTGCCAGATGCTTGCATAAAGTTACTGTACACATTCAAATGTTTGTATTATTTTAACTAGATATTAGTGTAGTTATTTGGTTGTTTTCCTTATCCTTAATGATCAGCTCACATGTTGTGGCTGCGGTTTGTAATGTTATGGCTGATCGATTGCCCTATGTCCATGTATTCATTCACCTAGCTTGTTCCCATTTCACTAAAGGGACAGGCAACTTTTTGTTCAGGGTCCCAGAATGTTCAATCAACTCCTCTCCATTTCCTATGACACTGTAGTTCCTTCAGAGGAAACATCCGTTCTTTGACTAAGTACATAGGGCATTGATCAACCTGTGCAGAGCCACGCCGCATGCCTGCTTGAACAGAAACAGAAACTTCTAAGAGCTTGTACACACGGTCGGACATTCCGACAACAAAATACGGATTTTGTCCGAAACTGGTGTTGCATACACATGGTCGGACAAAGTTGTCGGAAAATCCAATCGTTCGGAACGTGATGATGTTCGTTCGTTACGACGGGACTACGTTCAGGCTAGTAGCCAATAGCTTTGGTCTTGTAATTTGATCTGAGCATGCATGGCACTTTGTCCAATCGTAATTCTCTGCAAACAATCGGACAAAGTCCGATCGGATCATGTTGTCGGAAAATTTTACATCCAGCTCTCAAACTTTGTTGCTCAGACATTCCGACGGAAAAAGTCAGATGGAGCCCACACACGGTCGGACTATCCGACAACGCGGTCCAATCGGACATTTTCCGTCAGAATGTCTGACTGTGTGTACAGGGGCTAACACTTGAAGTGAAGATGTACTCTACTATAGGTTGTGTGTATGGGCCAACAAATGACACCATGAATCTACATGATCAATGCACATCTTATGCAGGTAAGAAGCTTTATAATGCCTTCAAACCATGGCAGATACTTAATTTACACCACATTGCTCTTTTACATACTGAAGCTCATACAGTATCTCACAAAAGTGAGTACACCCCTCACATTTTAGTAAATATTTTATTATATATTTTCATCTGACAACACTGAAGAAATTACACTTTGCTAAAATGAAAGGATATAATAAAATATTTACAAAAATGTGCGGGGTGTACTAATTTTTGTGAGATACTGTATGTACAAGGCCAGAAGGTTAACAGTCAGTGGAAGAGGGTAAGAGAGAAATTTTGTAGGATTCTGCCCCATCTCCTGTGTCATATACCAGCAGGGGCGGACTGACAACTCATGGGACCCCCGGGCAATAGGAGATTATGAGGCCCCCGGGCAATAGGAAATGATGGACCCCCCAGGCAATCGGAGATTATGGGGCCACAAAGTATACACACACACAGTATTCAATCAAACAGTATACACATACATGTACACACAGTATACACAGACATGTTTCTATTGGCTGAGAAGGAACTGAAGAGGTGGGGCAGCTATAATCTCAGGATTTTTAGACCAAAAGGATGTCGGTAAGAGACATTTCAGAGACAGATGTAAAAAAAACACAGATTTTTACATACTGTCCCTGGTTCTACTGAGGCTGGCAACCCTGATGGGGCCCCCTAATGCCCGGGGCCCTCGGGCAGTGCCCGAATGACCAAATGGTCAGTCCGCCCCTGTATACCAGTCATATGGTTATGATAGAAGTTTTTATGTAATCCATAACCAAGGAACAGCAACAAAGCCTTTACCACTCCAGCATAAAAAGCATCACCTTTGAATGTTGCCTAAACACAAGCATCCTTCACTAATGATACCACCAGCCTTGCAAAATGTTGGCTGCATAAAAATAGTATTTGTGTTGAAAGCTGACCTTTTCTAAGTGAATTCGTAAAACATTTGCTCTTTCACAATATATCTCTGAGAGCAAAATCTCATATTTGCTAGAGGTTAATGGATTCCACAGAAGATACTAATGTTTAACCCCCCCCAAATATTGTGATAAGGACTGGAGCTCCAGTGTTTCCAGCTTAATGACATTTTACCGTTCTGAAATTCAATGCCTTTCTTATGTTTGATATTTCCTTTTTATCATAGAAATGAAAAACATATATTTTTTTGAGAAAAATCGTGTAAAAGTCGCTAATGCACTATCCACTAAAATGATACTTTGAAGTAGGCAGAGCATGTCAAATATTGATCTGAAGTTCCCAAATGCACTCCAGAGCTGTAATTTGCAAAAGAGACATATTGACCTGCAGAGGAAAATCTGGTCTTCAGAGTGTGACAAAAATACTCTTAGTTCAACTTTAGATGGCATAAGAACTAGGAAAAAACATGTGCAGTTACAAATTGAAATCTAGAAATGAAAAGATGAATGATTCTGTTTTTAAATAATGAGAAAGCCAGTACAAGTGAAAAGCTAGTTACATCATTGCACGGGGTAAACTTTTCAACTCTGAATAAAAAAATGTACACAGTTTCAATGTCTTTCTGAACTTTTCTAGTTAGGGCTGTATTAACAAGGACTATAGAAAGCAGTGGCTTGTGGGCAGTGACAGCCCATTCATTAGGGGCAAACTGGCCCCAATCCATGCGCCTGGCCCCCTAATCTACATGCAGGGCGCACATGATTAGAGCCTGAGGCTCTAATTGGCTTAAAAAAGGGTGCACTCAGGGCAAAGAACACTCCGCCCTGAGCCCACCCTGTTGTCTGACATTAACAAATTAACATTTGCTAACGTCTTCCTGTTTCTCCTCCCGGGGGAGGGAGGTGCTCGGTGTTGCCAATGTGCGGTGGTAGGCTGGAGCGATGGGGGGAGGTCTGTGGCCAGGTCTGTCTGCACTCCCCCAATGAAAAAAAACCTCTCTAGCTATCCACACCAAACTGAGCATGTGCAGCTTGTCCCCTACCCTCTGTACTATCCGAAGATGGTTTGGGGACAGTGGAAGAAGGGGAGGAACAGAGGAGGTAGGTTCAAACACCCATGTTGCACAATGCAGGGGATTAACACCTTAGGTTCCACGGTGAGTAAAACAAGCATGCTTATATACATATACAGACTGATTTTACTGTTGTGGGTTTAGTAACACTTTAAGCACAATAAAATACATACTCCTCAGTAAACTACTTGCTAAAGCTCTCACCCAAGCGCTTTCAGTGCATACCAGTTTCAATGCTTCTGGCTGCTACTTACTCAGTGTTACTTCCCTGAACTACCAGTCTTCACAGGAACATTGGACAGTGTAGCTTGAAGAAGGGAGAAGGACAAAGGTGCAGGAGACTGCTTTGCTAACCTCAGCTACAGGGCTGTGTGTTTCTATTGGTGTACGCAGTGTAGTGAGACACATCTCCAGCCCCTGCATGCAAGGGTGGCTCCATGGGATGCTGCAAAAGACAGGAGACACCCTGAAACAAGAAACCTGGGGCAGCTGTCATGATACCAGCTTAAACAGGAGCATAAGCACGGGTGACAGTTAAAGAAGCTGCATTCTCAGTACGTTTTTAAATCAGCTCCTAAAAGTGCTTAAAACAAACAAACAAACAAAAAAAAATGTATGTGAATATGTACTTATTTAAAAAAAAATCTTCAAATGTATTTTAAATGCAATTCCTACATGAACTTATTCCACTCTCTAGAGCCCCACACAGATAGGAAGGGGCTCACTAGGAGCCAGTGAAGTGCCCTGTATTCACATGTTGACAGGAGAAGAGATATGACATCATCAGTCTGTTGTTCACCTTTACTGTCAAATCACAGGCCAGGGGCAAAGAGCTGCCTAGTTGTGTTGCTTAATTTTAGCAAAGAAAAGACTTTTGCCATGCTTGCTGTGTAACCTGTTTGGATTGTGTAAATCTCAGAAATGGTAATCTCTCAACTGGATGGACTGAGATACTGTACACATCCAATGATAGGAAATTAAACATTTTTTTTTAAAGGTAGGATACGTTTTCTAGGGAAGCAAACCCTGTGCTTCTGCCTTTCTCACCTAGGGAAATATGATGTTCACCCTACCCAAACTTCTCTAAGTTGCCTACATCATGCATACTAGGAGGCTTCGGGGCTATATAGAATACACATGTGTATGAAGCATCACCGGGTGCTGGCTACCAGGATTCAGAAGAGACAGCTAGCCTGCTGATGGCATCAGCAAAAAAGATGGTGGTGCAGGATCTGCCGGCCTTCAGCGGATTTCTGAATTTACTGGGTGAGTAAGTATGTTATTCACCCTTAATATGGGTGAGCCTGTGACCCTCACCTCTCCATGCCTATGTCCAGGCTCATAGTTGGTTTGTAAGTAAGGGTGAGCTCGATGTTCAATATGCAGTGTTCGTGGCAAATTCGAAAGACGCCGGAACACCGTTTATGTCTATGGGACACTAACATGAAAAATCAAAAGTGCTCATTTTAAAGGCTTAGGCCTCATGTACACTGCTGTTGGTAAATGGCTGTTCAGAGGCAGTTGGATACTTTGAACTCATGCAATATTATCTTATGTGTACATGTTTGTTTAATGTTGTTTTTAGGCAGTAGAGTTTAAAGGCCTTTTTTGGAAAGCAAAAAAATGAGTTCAGACGCTGAGTTTAGAGGCATTTCAAGCGCCAAACGCTTCTAAACTCGGCTAAACGCGGTAACTCACATTTAGCCGTTTTTCGTTTACAGGCGCTTTTAATTTTTGCCTATTAAAGTGGAGGTCCACCCTAAAGTGGACCTTCCGCTCATCGGAACCCTCCCCCCCTCCAGCGCCACAATTGGCACCTTTCAGGGGGGAGGGGGGTGCAGGTACCTGTACAGTACAGGTATCTGCACCCACTTCCGGGATAGCTCTCTGCGGAAAGGGGCGTAAGTCCCCCCGCTGCCTGGTCGGAAACACACAGATCCCAGAGGCAGCGGGTTCATCCTTATTGCACAGCGCGACTCGCGCATGCGCAGTAGGGAACTGGGAAATGAAGCCGAAAGGCTCCACTTCCTGATTCCCATACCCAAGATGGCGGCGGCAGCACCCGAGAGACGATCGAGAGATCGGCTTCGGGTGCCGACATCGCGGGCGCGCTGGACAGGTAAGTGTCACTATTTTAAAAGTCAGCAGCTGCAGTATTTGTAGCTGCTGGCTTTTAAAAAAAAAAAAACGCGGAGTCCCGCTTTAAATATATTATTAAATATAAAAATAGATATATTATTTCAAACACGTTTCAATGCAAACGTGGCTAAACGTGTATGTAAACGTGGCAAACTGGACTTTTTAAACGTGGGTTACTATCTGTCAAGTTCAATTGTTCAGGAGAGGTTGTAAGAATGTCCCATGTACATTAAACCTTATATGCAAGTTATTGTCATAAAAAGTGTTTGGGGATCTGGGTCCTGCGCCAGGGGGCATGTATTAATGCAAAATAGTTTTTTAAAACCTGTTATTTTTTAATAAAGGACTGTTTTTTGTCTTTTTTACCATTTTTGACACTTTTTTTGTGAAATGGTAGGGGTACAATGTATCCCATTACCAATTCACATAGGCTGGGAGGCCGGTATCTGGGGGTCTCCTTGTTAAAGGGGGCTATCAGATTCCAATATGTCCCCCGCCCGCATACCCCCCACATCAACCGGCAAGGGTTGTGGGGGTGAAGCCCTTGTCCTCATCAATATGGGGACAAGGTGTTTTGGGGTTAGACCCCAAAGCACCCTCCCCATGTTGAGGGCATGTGGCCTGGTACAGTTCAGGAGGGGGGGCTCTCTCTTCCCCCCTCTTTTCCTGCAGCCTGCCAGGTTGCGTGCTTGCATAAGGGTCTGGTATGATTTTTTGGGGGGACCCCTACACCATTTTTCTAATTTGGCGCAGGGTTCCCCTTTATTTTCATATCAGACCTGAAGGGCCTGGTATGAATTTTAGGGGGGCCCCCACGCAATTTTATTTTTAAATTTTGGTTCAGTGTTCCCCTTAATATTCATACCAGACCCAAAGGGCCTGGTAATGGACTGGGGGGAACCCATGCTCTTTTTTTCTATGAGTTTTATCTATATTGCCGAGACCCGACAATTCATTATAGCCGTAATCAGTTTTAAATGACAATTTTTCCTTTAGAAATGTCATTTTGTTGTGGTACTGTTCTAAACATGAGAAAATGTGTGAATTGCAGGCATACTATAGACACCCCCCAGGCACGAAATTTAAAGGAATATTTCATTTTTATTATTTCACTTTAAGCATTAAAAAAGTCACTGCTCCCGAAAAAACTGACATTTAAAAAAAAAAAATTGCATTGATACATGTCCCCTGGGGCAGGACCCAGGTCCCCAAACACTTTTTATGACAATAACTTGCATATAAGCCTTTAAAATTAGCACTTTTGATTTTTCATGTTCGTTTCCCATAGACTTTAACTGTGTTTGTGTGTTCTTCTGAATTTTTTTGTCTGTTCTCATGTTCTGGTGCGGACCGAACTGGGGGGGTGTTCGGCTCATCCCTATTTGTAAGTATGAGTGGGGGACATATTCTTAATTTTTCATTTAAATAATTACTCAATTCAATATTTATTTTGAACATTTTTATAGACATCTATCCTGCATATGCATCTGAAGAGTGGCACTTTAACCACAAAACGTGTCGAGCCCCCCCTCCCCCCTGTACATCTTTCAATTGTTACCATTATTATGCTTCATTGGATCATACCAATTGAAATATTTTTTTTTTACTGTGGAGACGCGCAGCAATGAGTCTGGCATTCCTATTATGTTTTTACTGTGAACCATTATGTCATCATATTACTATGTATTATGTGATGGAATGAAGCTTTTTTACTATGTTGGTTATTATGTTATTATGTTAAGATATTTGGTCATAATCTATGGTATACCCACCAGACATTATTATGCTGTGATGCCTCCCTGGCTGCATGTTTCATATAAAGTCTGAAATCTTGCTCCTATATATTTCCAATTATCGGGGATGGAGGTACATTCATTTGGCCTCATATAAAGTTCCAAACCCCTCTTTTCCTTTTTTTAAAGCCGTTACATTTGTACAGCGTTCACCGACTCAGTTAATTAGATACTTTAATCAACCAAGACAGCAACCAAAAAATATATTTTCCTACATCACTAACTTTCCTGCTGATGTTACACAATGCTACTGCTCCAAAGAAATACATAAAATAAGATATACTGTATATATACATTACCTCCTCCAGCATTGTGCATCTGCGTTATTCCACCCCACAAATGGTTAAATAAAACATTATTTTACCCAATCAAAGCTCATAGAAATTTTGCTAAGCAGCAGATCAAGTGGGCAAATCAATCATATTGTCTGTGGTTTGACTAACATAGAAAGGACTGGTGTTTGTCAGACAGCATGCTGATATATTTTGATTTTAATTCCCTTAAAGTGGTGTTCCCACTATAAAAAAAAAATTAAGTCAGCAGCTAAAAATACTGCAGCTGCTGATTTTTAATAATCGGACACTTACCTGTCCTAGGGTCCAGCAATGCGGGGGATCGAAGCCCTGTTCGTCCCCCCTCCGTTCGGCGGGCACCTGCTGCGCATGCGCACGCCATGGATGGCCTGTCACCTGACCCAGATGCTTGACAGAGGGAGAGGAAAGAGGTGATCTCCCTTCCTGCGCTGAGGGAAGTGATGTCAGGAGCCCAGGCACTGGAGGAGGCAGATTTTCGAGGGACCACATAGCAACAGGGAAAAAAAGGTAAGTAAAAAAAAACTATTTTTTACAAACTTTTTTTTTTAAGTACATTAATTACATTTTGTTTTTTTGGGTGGAATACCACTTTAAATTGCAAATAAATGTATTTTAGTTTTTTTCATACAGCTTCAGAGAGAAATAAAATGTATCCCTTTCAGGGTAAAATGACAATGTCTGTAAAAGTCCTTACCCCCGACTCACCACTGAAATCTCTCTAGAACTCACCATGCCATGCTCCTTCCTCCACCTCAATGTACACAAAATACATACGGTAGCACTTACAGTTATATTGGAGCAATGTGATTTCTTGCCCTTACAGCTATATTGGAGCAATGTGATTTATTGCCCTTGTGATGTATTTGGGCCTAGTGGCAAATGAATAGTCGAGGACAGTGCCACATCATGGAGAGGTTGAGGTCATGGCTTCCTCTATGTTCTGACACCAGATAGCAGTAGATTCCTTGCTGCGATGAAAGAAGGAAGGGTGGGGAGCAATGGTGAGGTGATTATTAATAAAATAAAGTATACTTCTTTATTCTCATATATTTAATAATGAATAAGCAATATCAGAAACCCAACTGGACTTCAGCCAAAGCAGAACCCATGCTCAGTTTTCTTAACCACTTCCATACCAGGCCTATTCTGGAACTCCTCTCCTACATGTAAAAATCATATTTTTGCTAGAAAAATACTCAGAGCCCCCAAACATTATATACCGTATTTAATCGGTGTATAACACGCATGTTTTTCCCCTGAAAATCAGGGAAAAATCGTGGGTGCGTCTCATACGTTGATCCCCCGCCGTTTCTCAGCTTTTCTGGCGTTCTCGGCGGCTTTCGGCTATTTTGGGCTGCACTCGGCCGTTCTCCAAGTGTGGCCGAAAGCTGCCGAGAATGGCCGAGTGCGGCCCAAAATAGCCGAAAATAGCCGAAAATAGCCAAAAGCCGCCGAAAACGGCCAAGAGCTACCGAGCGCAGCCGAGATACACAGGACATCCGCTCTGTATCTGGGCGGTGCTATTTTAAACGGCAATCCGGCAAAGACGCTGACAAGGCTGCAAATGACTGACAAGGCTAAATGCAAGGCTGCAAATGACTGATAAGGCTGCATTAATGGGCATTTGAATGTAAGTTATTTTCCTTAAACTTCCCTCCTAAAAGTTTTTTTCTTTAAAATTCCCTCCTAAACTTGGGATGCGTGTTATACGCCGATAAATACGGTATATTTTTTTTTTAGCAGACGCCCTAGGGAATAAAATGGCGTCATTGCAACTTTTTATCTCGTATGGTATTTGCGCAACAATTTCATGATTTAAAAAATAACAAAACAGTAAAGTTAGCAATTTTTTTTTATATAATGTGAAAGATGAGAGATCGGGAAAAAAATCCACAATCTCATGCTTACCAGCCACGATTGTGGCTTTGTTTACGTCATAACGTCGCGTCCCAGGCTTCCGATGGTCATAGAGATGGCTGGTGACCATCTGCTCATTTAAATGAAAAGTGGCCAGTTATCTGCTAGTCAAGCAACTGCCAGCCTGCCTTCTGCCAGTTCAGGGTCTGCTGCACCTGTTGCCACCTTCTGTCCTGGCCATCCACTCCACTCCTTGTGAAGCATCAGCTACCTACCTACACAGTCTGCTGGACACCTCATAGGCACTCATACCTCACTATGCTCTTGCACTCATACCTCACTATGCTCTTGCACTCATACCTCACTATGCTTTTGCACTCATACCTCACTATGCTCTTGCAGCCACTTCCTCACTATCAGAGGTCCCTGAGTCGGAGCTGTAAAATAGGCCTCCATTTTCACATCAGGCTCTACAACCAGATCCACTGCTATCAGCATTGATCCTTCAGACCATGTGTTCATCAGGCTCATTTAGCCTTCAATCACAGCACCATACTGTACGGGGCCACTCCTGGCCCCTAGGTAGGGTTCTCCCAGCAACTTGGGTTCTCTCACACTTCTCTTGAACTCAGACTCCCCCCAGCCCACCTGTAGACTCGCTAATCACCCAAGCTTTCTCAACCTTTCTGAACTTGTAGCTGCCCTGAGTCTCTGGTGTTGATTTACTAAAGGCAAATAGACTCTGCAATTTGCAAAGTCCAGTTGCACTCTGCAAGTGCAGTTGCTCCAGAGCTTAGTAAATGAGGTAAAGCTTCACTTTGCAAAGAATAACCAATCACATGCAAGGACAATTTTAAAAACAGCATTTTTGCTTGCGCGTGATTGGATGATGGAAGTCAGCAGAGCTTCTGCTCGTTTACTAAGCTCTAGAGCAACCGCTCTTGCAGAGTGCAACTGTGCTTTGCAAATTGCAGAGTCTATTTGCCTTTAGTAAATCAGCCCCTCTGAGTCTTGTAGGTAAGAAGTCCCACCAATATAGTGTCTCATCTCCCAATAAGGTCACCCCTCCTGGCTGAAGCACACCAGCTGTATCTCTCTATATGCGATAATCTCATTTAGAACCTCTCGGATGGAACTCAAAGAAATCCCATCATGGTTCTCTTTCCTATCACTAGGCCTCCATCCGCTGATTATTGCAAATCTGCCTGTGTACATTTTATTGCCTGTGCTATTCACATGCATAATTTGGCCATCTAATTGTGTTTACAAGCCAGGACAAACAAAGCATGTGGACATAACTTCCCATTTCTAAAAGCAAACAAACGGAAGATATTGAAACATTCCTTTCACTTTATAAGCTGTATTAATATTTTACCACATTTACAAATGCTGAACAGATGCCAAGATATTTCACGCTGCCAAATGCTGCTTTTATTTTACAGCACATGTTGAACATTCTGTTTAAAAACGAATACATCTGTTTGATTTTCTTCTGCTCTCTTTTGTAATTTTGAGTTTTTAGGGGATTGGCGTAATCTGGCAGGCGGCAAATTTGGGATTTGAGCTGTAAATATTTCTCAACACACATTTTTTTTTTCTATATGTCTAAAATGTGTAGTCAAAAGCTTTAAGGAATATTGAAATCTGTTTATTATTAAATGAAAATCTAGAAATACAAATCTGTAGCACAAAAAAGCAAAAAAGCAAAAACATATTTGCATTTTTTTAACCACTAGGCATCCACGCTATAGCCGAAAGACGGCTACAGTGCAGCATCCAATTGCCAGGAGGGCATCCCTAGACACAGCCAATCACAGATCGTACTAAATGGCCAATTACAGCGGCCATTTAGCACTCGATCGGAGTGTCCAATGAGAGATGATCTCATATGAAAACATATGAGATCATCTCTCATTGCCGGCTCTGCCTCCTCACACAGAGACCATGTGTGAGGAGGGAGAGCTTCCGTGCTGCAGCTTGTGAGTGTACACAAAAAATAAATAAATACAGTGCCCACAGTTCCTGTCAGTGCCATCTGTCAGTGCCACCTGTCCCCAGTGCCAACTGTCCCCAGTGCATCCTATCAATGCCATCTGTCCCCAATGCCACCTGTCTCCAGTGCCATCTGTCATCAGTGCCACCTGTCAGCATCATGTGCCATCTGTTATCAGTGCCACGTATCAGTGCCATCTGTCATCAGTGCCACCTATTAGTGTCACCTGTCATCAGTGCCACGTATTAGTGCCATCTGTCATCAGTACCACGTATTAGTGCCATCTGTGATCAGTGTCACGTATTAGGGCCTTAATCAACAATACAAAACTCCAGCACTAAAAAAATGTCAGTCTTATTAAAAACAACCACCTATCAGAGTCAGATCAAAAACAAGTGATTTCAATTGATTTCCAGTGCAGCTGAAATAACTTCTGGAGAAAGGTTCACATAAATACGATTTTAAAATCAGAGCTCAATGGAACTCAACACAAATGAATTAAAAATACAAATTTAATTAATTTATTTTTAATTCATTTGTGTTGAGTTCCATTGAGCGCTGATTTTAAAATCATATTCACGTATTAGTGCCATCTGTCATCAGTGCCACATATTAGTGCCATCTGTCATCAGTGCCACATCAGTGTCATGCGCCATCAGTGCCATGTATCAGTGCCATCTGTCATCAGTGCCACATCAGTTTCACGTGTCATTGTCCTGGTGCTCCAGGGCCTTCAAAAGTGTAATAGGTAGTCAACAAGTTAGATGTGTAATTTATGCTCCTAGAACACATGATGGTGCTCTCTGCATGTTGGGCCTCTCTATGTGGCCAGGCTGTGAAAAAGTCCCACACGTGGTATTGTAATACTCAGGAGGAGTAGCAGAATGTATTTCGGGGTGTCAAAAGAATTGTGGGAAAAAAATGACAACTTCAAAAACCCCACCATGCCTCTTACTAAATACCTTGGAATGTCTACTTTCCAAAAAGGGGTTATATGGGGGGTATTTGTACTTTCCTGGCTTGTTCGGGTCTCAAGAAATGAGATAGGCCACCAGTACATCAGATGTGATCCATTTTTTATGATTTGTAGCACAGCTTATAGACTCTTTAACTTTCACAAAGACCAAATAATAGCCACTTATTTGGGTTATTTTTGCCAAAGATATGTAGCAGTATAAATTGTCGCCAAAATTTATGAAGAAAAATGTATAATTTGCAAAATGTTATCACAGAAACAAAGAAAATTTTTTTTTTGTTTTCCAAATTTTTTTTTAATTTATAGCACAACAAAAAAATAATCCAGAGGTTATCAAATACCACCAAAAGAAAGCTCTATTTGTATGAAAAAAGGGACAAAAAATTAATTTGGGTACAGTGTTACATGACTGAGTAATTGTCATTGAAAGTGTGAGAGCACCGAAAGCTGAAAATTGGTCTGGTCACGAGGGGGGTTTAAGTGCCCAGTAGGCAAGTGGTTATCAAGCTACAGTGAATTAAAAAGATTGTTATGTTGTAAACACCATTTAGACTGTTGTGGTGCCTCAGTGCAAAATATTTCCAATGACAAAGTGAATTGCATTAACCACTTCACTTCCGGAAAGGTCAAGCTCAAGACCGGGGCTTTTTTTGTTATTCAGCACTGTGCTACTTTGCTCAGTCATGCCGTAGTGTACACTTATGGTGGTATTTAACCCCTTCCCTGCCAATGACATTTTTACATTAATCAGTGCATTCTTATAGCACTGATCATTGTGTAAATGCCAATAGTCCCAAAAATGTGTGTAAAGTGTCTGATGCGTCTGCCATAATGTCAAAGACCCAATAAAATAAAAGATAGCTGCCATTACTAGTAGAAAAAAATATATATAGTAAATGTAGACGCTATAACATTTGCGCAAACCAATCAATATACGCTTATTGTAATTTAAAATATATATATATATATATAGAAAAATACATATCAGCCTAAACTGAGGAAAAATATATATTTTTTATATACTTTTGGGGGATATTTATAATAGCAAAAAAAAAAATATTAAAAGTAAAAAAATATTTTTTTTTGTTTATAGCGCAAAAAATAAAAACTGCAGAGTTAATCAAATACCACCAAAAGAAATCTCTATTTGTGGGGAAAAAAAGGACTTCAAATTTGTTTGGGTGCAACATCGCACAACCGCGCAATTGTCAGTTAAATTCTTCTGGGGCTGAAGTGGTTAACAGCATTGGGCGGAAGAGACATTTAACATCACTTCCACCCTCCAATGCTATGGAGCCGAGCGGGGGCTATCTTCCCCTCAATCCGCATCCAGGCAATTAAGGGGAACGGACAATTTTGAAAAAAAAAAACGCAATGTTTTTTACATTTTGCTAAAATATCCCCCAAAAATATATAAAAAAACTATTTTTTTCCTCAGTTTAGGCAGATACGTATTCTTCTACATATTTTTGGTAAAAAAAAAAAAACAATAAGCAATACAATAGCGACACAATAAGCGACACAATAAGCGATTATTGATTGGTTTGCACAAAAGTTATAGCGTTTATAAAATAGGGGATAGTTTTATGCCATTTTTATTAATCATTTTTATTTTATTTTTAAATGGCGTGATCAGTGATTTTTTATTGTGATTGCGACATTATGGCGAACACTTTGGACATTATTGACACATTTTTTGGGACCATTGTCATTAATACAGGAATCAGTACTATGCAAATGCACTGATTCCTGTGTAAATGACACTGGCAGTGAAGGGGTTAACCACTAGGTGGCAGTGTAGCGGTTAAGTATGCCCTGGGGCGTGTTTCTGTGGGGGGGGGGGGGGGGGGGTGCGTGGCTGTGTGTGACATGTCACTGATCTCGGCTCCTGATCACAGGGAACAGAGATAAGTGACACTGTCACTAGGCACAACGGGAAGATGCTTGTTTACATTAGCATCTCCCTGTTCTTCCTCCCTGTGAGGCAATCGCGGGTATCCCCACGGCGATCGAGTGTGCTGGACCCGCGACCCGACTCATGGAGCTTTCCGTGGGCAAGGCCGTCTCTTAAAGTGCAACGTACAAGCCCTTCTGACAACGTATATTGGCGTGAGGTGGTCGGCAAGCGGTTAAAGGAGAATTTTTTTTATTGAATTTTAGTGTAAATAAGAGATCTGAGGTCTTTTCAACCCCAGATCTCATATTTAAGAGGTCCTGTCATGTTTTTTTTTTTTTTTTTCATTACAAGAGATGTTTGTAACCTCTGAGGGAATTTAGGATGGAAAAGGACCTGGGGGTCCTAGTAGATGATAGGCTCAGCAATGGCATGCAATGCCAAGCTGCTGCTAACAAAGCAAACAGAATATTGGCATGCATTAAAAAGGGGATTAACTCCAGAGATAAAATGATATTTCTTGCGCTCTACAAGACTCTGGTCCAGCCGCACCTAGAGTATGCTGTCCAGTTCTGGGCACCAGTCCTCAGGAAGGATTTACTGGAAATGGAGCGAGTACAGAGAAGGGCAACAAAGCTAATAAAGGGTCTGGAGGATATTAGTTATGAGGAAAGGTTTTGCGAGCACTGAACTTATTCTCTCTGGAGAAGAGACGCTTGAGAGGGGATATGAATTCAAATTACAAATACCGTACTGGTGACCCCACAATAGGGATAAAACTTTTTTGCGGAAGTGAGTTTAATAAGACACATGGCCACTTATTAAAATTAGAAGAAAAGAGGTTTACCTTAAACTACGTAGAGGGTTCTTTACTGTGATGATAATTCCCTTCCACAGGCGGTGGTCTCAGCGGGGAGCATCAATAGTTTAAAAAAACTATTAGATAAGCACCTGAACAACCGCAACATACAGGGATATACAATGTAATACTGACATATAATCACACACATAGGTTGGACTTGATGGACTTGTGTCTTTTTTCAATCTCCCCTACCATGTAACTGTGTATATGTATGTTTACATTCCTTGTAATTGGAATAAAAGCGACCCATACATATATATATATATATATATATATATATATATATATATATATATATATATATATATATATATATATATATATATATTTTTTTTTTTTTTAAAGATAGTGTCAAAATAAAAATGAAAACATAAAATAAATAAGAAAAAATTTTTTTTTCAAGCGACTGTACCATCGAGCTCGCGCGCAGAAGCAAACGCATACATGAGTAGCGCCCGCATATGAAAACGGTGTTAAGACCACACATGTGAGATATTGCCAGGATTATTAGAGCAAGAGCAATAATTCTAGCCCTAGACCTCCTCTGTAATGCAAAAACATGCAACCTGTAGAATTTTTTGGAGATTATTAAGGGTAAACGTTTGTCGCCATTCCATGAACAGACAATTTTTAAGCGTGACATATTGGGTATCATTTTATTCGGTGTAACATTATCTTTCACAAAAAAAAAATAAAAAAAATTGGGCTAACTTTACTGTTGTCCTATTTTTTATTTAAAAAAAGTGTATTGTTTCCCAAAAAAAAGTGCACTTGTAAGACCGCTGCGCAAATACGGTATGACAGAAAGTATTGCAAGGACCACCATTTTATTCTCTTGGGTGTTAGAAAAAAAATATATAATGTTTGGGCATTCTAAGTAACTTTCTAGCACAAAAAAAGATTTTAACTTGTAAACACAGAGTCTAAAAAATAGGTTTGGACCTTAAAGTGGTTGTAAACCCTTATAATCCACTTTTTACTATAGGTAGGCCTATAAAAAGGCTTACCTGTAGCTACCCCTGAGCCCACGATACCCAGAAGTAACTCCCAGAGTTGTGTACTGGGACCGCTGCGGGGGGAGGGGGGCTTCAATCCAAGGTGAGTATTTCATAATGAGCTAGTATGCTATGAAAACTAGCTCATTATGCCTTTATCTTGCAGTTTTTTTGTTTTGTTTTTAGTGGGTTTACGACCACACATTTGTGTCATTGCAGTTATTTATGTAAAAAAACACAGGTAACTGCACCTAGCTGGAATGGGCCCTAAGTTTATTGAAAAAAAATTCACAAACCAGTGTGTGTTCCCTGTGATCACCAGCTTCTTCTAGTGGCCATAATGAAGTAATTTCCTGATTGGGGTATTTCAGACATTATGGTCATCAAATGGAGCTTATAATCATATAAAATACACATATTTGACACATTACAGTAGGGGTGCCCAACCATGTGGCCCACGGCATCCTCTGATGTTGCCCGCCACCTCCTGCTCTGGGATGGCTGGTCGGTAGGCCCAGATCGCAGGTTCCCGATCCCGCCATTCCCAAGTGTCAGAGTAAAGAATGAATCTGGTGCTAAAAGAAGCAGAGCCAAAGCTTCCTATATAGCGCCGGCTCCTGCCACAGGCGGAGTGATACCAAATGTACTCTGTCTGTGATAGGAGTGATTCAGGAAGCATCAGCTCTGCTTTCTATTGCAGCCGCATGCTTCCTCTAGTATCGGGTCCTATAACACTAATGTTCAGGGATGGTAGGTCAGGAACCAGCCAGCAATACCCACCAGCAGTATCAACCAAAGTACCCGCAAGCAACTCCCGCCAGCAGTACCAGCAAGCAGTACCCACCAACAGTACCCACCAGCAGTATCAACCAGCAGTAACCGCCGGCATTACTCACCAGCAGTACCAGCCAGCAGTACCCGTCAGCAGCACCAGCCAGCAGTAGTATCCCTGGAAGACAGCCAGCAGCAGCCACCAGCCATACCCACCTGGGACACAGCAGCAGCCAGTGATACCAGCAGGATTCCTGAGGAAGAAGTGAAGATTGAGGTCAGTTGAGGCGCAGGTAAACTGCAGTGCATCAGTATGAATGCAGCCTTAGGCCCCTTTAATGTGATCCGTTCGATCGAGTCTGCATGTCTGTTTTTCAGGTGGACCCAATCAGACCCTCCATTCCCCTCTACAGAGTGGCAGATGTAAACTAACTTGTGTTTGTTTACACCCACTATCTCCAATCTGATCCACTAAAAAAACCAGGAGGGGATACCTTCCCTTCTGTTGGGGGAGATCGGATCAAAAGGTTGGGCACCCTGCATTACAGGGTTCATTTACAATGGCTGTGTGAATGCTGAGGCATCTGCACAGTACACCTCAGCCTTTCTTACACAAAGGAACATGAAGAAGATAAGAGGAAGGAAGGAAGGAAGGAAGGAAGGAAGGAAGGAAGGAAGGAAGGAAGGAAGGAAGGAAGGAAGGAAAGAAAGAAGGAACGAAAGACGGAAGGAAGGAAAATTAAGGAAGGAAGGAAAGGAGGCAAAAAAGGTAGAAGGAAAGAAGGAAGGAAGGAAAAAGAAGGTAAGAGGAAGGAAGGAAGGAAGGAAGGAAGGAAGGAAGGAAGGAAGGAAGAAAAAGGAAGGAAGAGGAAGAAAGGAAAAATAATGGAAGAGGCAGGAAGGAAGGAAGGAAGGAAGGAAGGAAGGAAAAAGGTAAGAGGAAAAAGAAGGAAGAATGAGGTCAGTTGAGGTGCAGGTAAACCGCAGTGCATCAGTATGAATGCAGCCTTAGGCCCCTTTAATGTGATCCGTTCGATCGAGTCTGCATGTCTGTCTTTCAGGACCCAATCAGACCCTCCATTCCCCTCTACAGAGTGGCAGATGTAAACTAACTTGTGTTTGTTTACACCCACTATCTCCAATCTGATCTACTAAAAAAACAGGAGGGGATACCTTCCCCTTCTGTTGAGGCAGATCGGATCAAAAGGTTGGGCACCCTGCATTACAGGGTTCATTTACAATGGCTGTGTGAATGCTGAGGCATCTGCACAGTACACCTCAGCCTTTCTTACACAAAGGAGCATGAAGAAGATAAGAGGAAGGAAGGAAGGAAGGAAGGAAGGAAGTAAATAAGGAAGGAAGGAAAATTAAGGAAGGAAGGAAAGGAGGGAAAAAAGGTAGAAGAAAAGAAGGAAGGAAGGAAAAAGAAGGTAAGAGGAAGGAAGGAAGGAAGAAAGAAAAAGGAAGTAAGAGGAAGAAAGGAAAAAGAATGGAAGAGGCAGGAAGGAAGGAAGGAAGGAAAAGGGTAAGACGAAAAAGAAGGAAGGAAGGAAGGAAGGAAGGAAGGAAGGAAGGAAGGAAGGAAGGAAGGAAGGAAGGAAGGAAGGAAGGAAGGAAGGAAGGAAGGAAAGAGGGAAAAAAGGTAGGAAGGAAAAAAAATTAAGGAAAAAGAAGGTAAGGGGAAGAGTGGGAAAAAAAGGAAGTGGAAGGAAGGAAGAAAGGGGGGAAGAAGGAAGGAAGGAAGGAAAGAAGATAAGAGAAAGGTATGAAGGAAAGGAAGGAACAAAGAATGAATGATAACAGGAAGGTAGGAAGTGGTGGACAGGCTTTATGTGCGTGTGAGTGGAGCAGACTGGACACAACCTCAGCTTTGATGGCCTTAAGGAGTTAGTCTTTTCTCCATAAATACCTACTAATTGCAGGTCGGGTTGTTTATTGCTTAAAAATAGCTTTCATTTGAGCCAATAAATACATATATGTATTATATCAACACCATCGCTGTTGTTGAAGGGTAGCCTGCTAGGTTGGTGTCCCTACCCCCCTCCCCCTCCTTCTTTTTTGTTATCTGGTATATGTTTGGTCTTCTCCTTATTAAATTTGGAGGAATGCTAGAGTACGAATATATGTTTTGAAGTGAAGCTATTGGCTGCTTCCCTCTGGTTCATATACTTGAACACTATATATGGTGTTTTTTGATGCTTAGTGGACTCCTCTGTGAACTCTACTGATAAGATAGTGAGACCCACTCCTTCCAATAACCCCTGAATGTGTCCTGATGAAGCAGTGAAACGCATTGATGCACATGGGCTCACTGCTGTTCACGTGGTGCAGAATCTCTTTTGTTGCACCATGTACTCTCGTCCATTATATGACATGCATTTTTAATGTTTTTTATTTTTTTTATTTATTTTTTGTTTTTATTCTATTGCCTTATGAATTGTTATCTCTATCTATCTATCTATCTATCTATCTATCTATCTATCTATATATATATATATATATATATATATATATATATATATATATATATATATATATATATATATATATATATATATACTTCAACTCTCAACCAAAAGTGCCTCTAAAGTCCAACCTTGGGACAGGAAGGAAATATGGTAGAAAAAGGAGAGGACAAAGTAATAGCAGCAATAGTTGCCTTAAATGGTTTTAATCAGTTATAAATGTTATAAAGTTATAATCAGATAAATGTTGATAGGGAAATGTCCTATAGCCCCTATAAAGCACATTAAATCAGCCTTGATTTTATAGTCATGCATTGATAATCACACATGAACGTTTTTTTCTCCATGAGTTTAGCTGGCAGGAGCTCCAGAGGACACTGAGATTGATTACAACAGAAAGTGGAGACATACTGTATACTTACCTGTCCTCAGTGTGTTTTTTTGAAGGCATTGTGAGTTTCCATCTTTCATCTATTCATCTAGTGACCTTATTCAGGTCCTGGAGAAATCACTTCTTCAAAGTCAGAAACACCGCCGTCTCCATGCTGGCTCACTGTGGGTCTATTTCAAGAGGTGATGTTGATCTCTTAGTGTTTTTCTCAGTGAATAAATGTTGCTTTAGTTTTTTTTTTTTCTTTTTTGTTTACTTGACCAACAAATAAAAGGTTTATTTTCTGGACTTTTCACTTACTTTATCCAACTTACTTAAAAATATAAAGAGCACTGTGTGAAGTGCAACAAGCTACAACAAGGATTCAGCATTCTTTTTGCATCATACTAAATACAGTAAGCAGAATACTGATTGGCTGATAGAGGTGTCTGCTCTTTGCATGTTGACTCTGCCACTTGGCCAGGAAAAAATACACATGGTTGAAGAGATTACATGATGAATTGCATGGAATGCTATGTTTAATGCAAAAGTTCTCAAATGGGGTGTGAGCTGGGCTTTTCAAGGGTCTGCGCCTATTATTTTTGCACAGTTAATGCATCTTCATGGTGCAGGCAGACCAGCTGCCAACATCATAGAAATGCATGACTCTCACTGGCGGTATTTAAGACCACCCTTGAATGCAGAAGAGGACAGAAGTGCGCTTCTATTTCCATCTTGTTTCATAGTTAGTAAGGTTGAATAAATACACCAGTCCAACCTGAGTGAGTGTCTACAATTCTCCCTATCCCTGTACATTGCACACTCCCATTGGTCCCTACCCTCAAGTAGCCCACAATCCAAGGTCCCCATTCATATACTAGGGCCAATTTTGTACAGAAGCCAATTAACCTACCCGCATGCCTTTGGATTGTGGGAGGAAACCAGAGTACCTGGAGGAAACCCACGCAGGCACAGGGAGAACATGCAAACTCCAGGCAGATAGTGTCGTGGTTAGTATTTGAACCAGTGACCCTTCTTACTGCTAGGTGAGAGTGCTAACTACTACACCACTGTGCTGCCCGGCTTCCCATCAACTGGCATGCTGCCACAATTATGCTGTGATGAAGATCACAAGGTAGGACACTGATGTGAAGGTGGGGACTGAAGACTCTGATGTTAAAGCAGAACTAAACTGTATCTGAGCACCACAAACCCCAAAAAACTATTTAATTAAGTTTAACATTCAAAGCAAACTCACCCATCTATCCATGCCTCCATTCTTTATTTTGTTAATAAATCACTTTGCAACCCCCCAGCATTTCTAGTCATGGCCATCTTGAGTAAGGGCAGATCTTGGTGCCAAAACACTGGTGCCCTTTACATCTGTGATGAAGGGGTCCTGAGTCATTCCTTTTTTTACTATTTTTTTGTGATGTGATCATGCTTCAATAAAAAATGTTTCGACTTTACTTAAGGATCTGTGGTGTGCTGCCAAATATCCTCATTGTGGCTTTCTGATCCAGTGCCTAGCTGGTGGTTGCTGTGAAATACCCACAAGGGGTAGGACTATAGCGGCACTGATATGGAGAACCACCTAGCCAACTAGCTGGTGGTTGCTGCAGTACCCCAAAATGTCAGGTCACCTTGAGGCGAGGTGACAGATGCACACCGTAGGGATCAGGAGTGCACCGCAAGGTTGTGGATCCTAAGGCTGACTGCTGCGGATGGGAGACAGATCCCAGCGGGGGATAGAGCGTAAGATTCCCTGGGGCGCGGAGTCTAAGAGCCAGCAGGTGTTCACCAGAGCCTCTAGTGGTGAGGATGGACTTGGCTGCAACTGGCTCCAGGTCACGACCCCCAGGGTCCCCCAGCTCGCACCCACAGTAGGCAACAGGATGATAGGGATAGTGAGGGATAAAGCCAAGGTCGGGGCCACAAGCAGACAGGAATAGTCAGGGACACGCCAATAGGTCAGGATCACAGGCAAACAGGGATAGTCAAGGACACGCCAAAGTCGGTAACAGAACAACAGAAGAGCACACGGCAGGTAACAGGAAGCTAAACACACAAAGGAATACACAATGGTTGATCAGCAGGGTTGGCCTGCAGTGCACAGGTTAATATAGAGTTCTCTGATAGGAGCTAGGGTGGAGTCATGCCAGAGGATGGATTACAAAAGCAGTCAGGTGAGGGTCAGCTGGTCTCTAGAGATGAACACATGGAAACAGGTAAGCAGACAAACTCTATTGCATAACCATGACACTCTAGAGCTTTCTCCAAGTATGTGTGCAATGGGAATATGGATTATTAAATTTGCGTGTAAATTGCACATGGCAATCAGAAATCGCAATGAAAATTCACACCCCGTACCACTTTAAATTTGCACCGAATTTGCAGCATATAAGTGTGAACCGGCACTGAATACAAAGCATTCTCTGATTGGATTAGAAGAGGTGGGCAGTAATATCAAAATCTTCACCTTGCCCAATCAGGGAACACTTTGCATTAATTGAGAAATGGAAAATGTTATTTTAATGTCACCAGAATGGTGCAGAGCAGTTGCTCAGCATGGAACTTGGAAACTAGCGACAATCACTGTAGTAGAAGGTGTCTAATACAGTGATTTGCAACTTCAACAGGTTCCAACCCTCATCCAATCTACAGAAAAAAATAATGAATTTGGAGTCATTGTTCACTTTAAGGGACACTGTTTTACACTTTAAAAAAAGGAATAAAAAGGAAAAATGTTTATCAATTCAGCCTGCAGAATACTAGCGCTTTCCATTATTCTCTGAATAGCTGTATACTTCACATATGGAGAAAAGGATTTTTAATCGAGCCCCGAGGGTTAACAAACAAGTGAAGTAAAAGCAGAGCAATTAGCCAGCTATTCATTATGAGGGTTGTGATACGTATAAGATTATATTGTCTCTCCCATTATTGTATTGTTAGCACAGGGAAGTCAGATCCAATGCAGACCTATAAGTTGCAATCAATACTTCTTAATCTGGCTGTGGAAATGTCAAGGGGAAATCAGTTGGAGTCTTTAATATGCGAAGAAGAAAAAAAAAAAACGTAGGTACTATGTGTGCTCATTGTCTCATCCTCGATCTGTCATTCTCACTTGATAAAGACGTCTCCTTTTGCGAAATTGTACCCATACAGCATTTTTTTTTTCTTTTTTAGATGGAATAAAAAAAAAAAACTTTAGTCTACAACCGTGATCACCCAAAGGCTTTGCAGGGTAACTAAAGTTCTCAGTTGCAGAAGCGACACACGAAGATCTGATTAATTGGCATGCAGGTGCCATCAATTGTGCTATAGCAACAAAGGAGGCTAAAAAAGTCGAAGAACGCAGCAAATTGAGCTGTTGGATTTGGCTGGGTGGCTGAGATTAAACCTGAGCCCTGTCAGCCACTGTGTCAGTGCACTTGGCATCTAAAAATGTAGCTAAAAAAAAATAAAAATAATACATTAATAATGGCTTGGTATTCTTTCTTTTATGGTCTTACGGAGCCAAGTGTACGCAGCGGTATCTATGAGATGAGCCATTGAAGGCACAGATGCACAGCAGAGCCACCTACTGGGCTTTGTAGGAAAGCGCACATTGCTGTTAAAGGGAAACTACAGTCAAGTTTATAATCCACAGTAAACTGTGATCATGTGAACGCTTGCACCCTTATTTAATAAATAAAAAAAATAGCAGGCTTTCCTACTGTTCTTATTATGGATGGCTTTATACAACATTACAATAGCAGTTATTGAAAGCGGAGCTATGTCTTCATCTTTAAAGTGTATCTGTGTTATATATTGTAGTTTTCCAATCTTTAAATGTATTGGCTGCATTTGTTTTCTTTCCTCTAGGCTTTTTCCTTTATGTTCACCAGGTGATCCGGCTAGTAATACAATACCTGTGCTAGGATTTCTCCACTCTGGATAGAGGAGCAGAGGAGAAACCCAGGCACAGCAGCATTGTCAACCTGGGGAAAGGGTAGTGTAAAGCCTCAAACACATGGGCTGAATGCCCAGTGACATCAGTTGGTTTTTATTGATCATGAGCATGATCCCCTCCCTTCGGGGGCTGGGCCACAGGGCAGTATTCCAACATGATAACGACCCCAAACACACCTCCAAGAAGACCACTGCCTTGCTAAATAAGGTAAAGGTGATGGACTGGCCAAGCATGTCTCCAGACCTAAACCCTATTGAGCATCTGTGGGGCATCCTCAAACAGAAGGTGGAGGAGCACAAGGTCTCTAACATCCACCCGCTCCGTGATGTCATCATAGAGGAGTGGAAGAGGACTCCAGTGGCAACCTGTGAAGCTCTGGGGAACTCCATGCCCAAGAGGCTTAAGGCAGTGCTGGAAAATAATGGTGGCCACACAAAATATTGACACTTTTGGCCCAATTTGGACATTATCACTTAGGGGTGTATTCACTTTTGTTGCCAGCGGTTTAGACATTAATAGTGTATTGAGTTATTTTGAGGGGACAGCAAATTTACACTGTTATACAAGCTGTACACTCACTACTTTACATTGTAGCAACGTGTTATTTCTTCAGTGTTGTCACGTGAAAAGATATGCTAAAATATTTACAAAAATGTGAGGGGTGTACTCACTTTTGTGAGATACTGTACATGAAAAAAGAAAAAAAGGAATAAAAAACAGACTGAGCTCAACCTCAATATGAAAAAATGTGCAATGTACCCCTATGTAAATGTA
Organism: Lithobates pipiens; assembly: GCF_037356315.1. Taxonomy (NCBI): domain Eukaryota; kingdom Metazoa; phylum Chordata; class Amphibia; order Anura; family Ranidae; genus Lithobates; species Lithobates pipiens. Next base: position 43,997,407 of record NW_027507686.1, on the reverse strand, counting down.
TATTATATGGGGGGACCTGGCAAATTACTATATTAAACATTAATAATCCAGAAACTACAAAGCCCACTATCCAACCAATAAAATCAAATCATAATTGGCCAATTATAAAAAACACAACCATGGCAGCTGCAGGAAAATTGTGTAAGCACCCCCTCCCCAAAAAAAGGGGAAAACAAAGAAAAAATCTGATGTCAAGTGTTCACGGGTGTGTGAGCCCCAGTGGGGGGCACAGTCTACATAAACCAAATAAAAACATAAAAACTTTTCCTCCAAATTATATGACTTGACATTCTTCATGATTCCTAAAAGGATCCCTTAGCAGAATATATTCCAGGACTGGCATATAGTTGAATATTGTTCAAAGATCTTCTCATGGACTGTAAGGGGAAGCGATTCACACACACACACATATATATATATATATATATATATATATATATTATATTATATTCCTTTGGGCATGAGACCAGCCCACATATGAACAATGTGATGGGCTAGCTAATGGAATTTAAAGTCCATGAGGGTGTCCTTCAATAAAATGTGTTATAAGACCAACTCCAATATAGATATTGGCCTTACACCCCCCCCCCCCCCGTTCAGTTCGCACCAGAACTCCCGAACAGAGAAAAAGTTCTGACCCATACGGTGAACTCTATTGAAGTCTACGGGACCCCAACATGAAAAACCAAAAATCCCCATTTTAAAGACGTATATGCAAGTAATTGGCCATAAAAAGGGTATGGGGATCCTGGTACTTCGCTGGGGGACATGTGTCAATGCAAACATTTTTTTTAAAGGAGGCGGGGCAGTGATTTTAATGATACTTAAAGTGCAACAATAAAAATGAAAAATTCCCTCAAATATAGTTCCGGGGGGGGCTTAGTCTGCCTTTAAAGTGGTGCATCTGTACCATGTATAGAACAGGCTGTAGCAAAACTGACATTTCTAAAGAACAAAAAAATAATGATATCCAAAATCCATACCAGACCCTTATCCGAGCATGCAGCTTGGCAGGTCAGGAGAGGGGGGGACAAGTGAGTGCCCCCTTCCTGAAACATACCCTCAACATTGGGTGGTTGTGTGATTTTGGGCAAGGGGTCTCGCTCCCCCCACCCCAAAGCACCTTGCCCCCAAGTTGATGGGGACAAGGGCCTCATTCCCACAACCCTGAGCTGTGATTGTGTTGGGTCTGTAAGTGGGGGGCTTATCTGTATCTGGAAGCCCTCTTTAACAAGGGGGCCCCCAGATCCTGCCCCTTCCCCCTATGTGAATGAGTAGGGGATACAAATTACCCCCTACCCATTCACCAAAAAAGGATAAAAAATAAATAAAAACACAGAGACAGTTTTTGACACTTCCTTTATTAAAAAATAAAAAAACAGTGTCCCCCGATGTAAATCCATCATCAATCACAACACCTGATGCACAGCCGGACCCGAAAAAGAAAATGAAAAAATTTGTTCTGCAGTCATCCAACGCAAACACCTGAATGCTTGGCTTGCCATTTGACAGTTCTTATATATATATAGGGAAGGGCAGGGACACCTGGCGATGTCATCTGCTGGCACCACGCCCTTTTGACATCACCGACCCAGCATACACCTATCTGTGATGTCACAAAGGGTGGTGCCACCAGGTGATGTGGCTAGGTGGCTCTGCACCTTACTTATATAAGTAATACATTAATTTAATAATAAATAAATAAATTAATTAATTAATTAATTAAGAAATAATAATTGAATAAAGAAATTGTCAAAAACTATCTATTGTGTTTTTTACTTTTGGACATTTTTTTGGTGAATGGGTAGGAGTACAATGTACCTGATACCCATTCACATGGAGGGGTGGGATCTGGGAGCCCCCTTGTTAAAGAGGGCTTCCAGATTCCGATAAGCCCTTCACCCGCAGACCCCGACAACCAATGGCCAGGGTTGTTGGTAAGAGGTCTTTGTCCCCATCAACATGGGGAAAAGGTGCCCCCAAAGCACCCTCCACATGTTGATTGCATGTGGCCTGGTATGGTTCAAGAGGGGGGAACGCTCGCTCACCCCCCCTTACCTGGCCTGCAGAGATGCTTGCTCGGATAAGGGTCTGGTATGGATTTTAAGGGGTGCCCCATGTCAATTTGTTTTACATTTTGGTGTGGAGCTCTGCTTAAAATTTATGCCAGACCCGAAAGACCTGGTATGGATTGTGGGGGGCCCTGCTGTTTTTTTTTTGTTTTTTTTTTCAATTTGGCATGGAGTCTACCTTAAAAATCTATACCAGGGCCTGGTATGGATTTTGGGGGGGACCCAATGCCATTTTTTTTTTAATTCTGTCATAGGGTTCCCCTTAACCACTTCAATGCATATATGCATATATTACATACAGTACACTGACTGCACTGTATATATATATATATATATATATATATATATATATATACAGTGCCTTGCGAAAGTATTCGGCCCCCTTGAACTTTTCAACCTTTTGCCACATTTCAGGCTTCAGACATAAAGACATAAAATTTTATTTTTTTGTGAAGAATCACCAACAAGTGGGACACAATTGTGAAGTGGAACGAAATCTATTGGATATTTTAAATTTTTTTAGCAAATAAAAAACTGAAAAGTGGTGCGTGCAAAATTATTCGGCCCCTTTACTTTCAGTGCAGCAAACTCACTCCAGAAGTTCAGCGAGGATCTCTGAATGATCCAATGTTGTCCTAAATGACTGATGGTGAATAGAATCCACCTGTGTGTAATCAAGTCTCTGTATAAATGCACCTGCTCTGTGATAGTCTCAGGGTTCTGTTGAAAGCGCAGAGAGCATCATGAAGACCAAGGAACACACCAGGCAGGTCCGTAATACTGTTGTGGAGAAGTTTAAAGCCGAATTTGGATACAAAAAGATTTCCCAAGCTTTAAACATCCCAAGGAGCACTGTGCAAGCGATCATTTTGAAATGGAAGGAGTATCAGACCACTGCAAATCTACCAAGACCTGGCCGTCCCTCTAAACTTTCAGCTCAGACAAGGAGAAGACTGATCAGAGATGCAGCCAAGAGGCCCATGATCACTCTGGATGAACTGCAGAGAACTACAGCTGAGGTGGGAGAGTCTGTCCATAGGACAACAATCAGTCGTACACTGCACAAATCTGGCCTTTATTGAAGTGTGGCAAGAAGAAAGCCATTTCTCAAAGATATCCATAAAAAGTCTCGTCTAAAGTCTGCCACAAGCCACCTGGGAGACACACCAAACATGTGGAAGAAGGTGCTCTGGTCAGATGAAACCAAAATCCAACTTTTTGCCCACAATGCAAAACGATATGTTTGGCGTAAAAGCAACACAGCTCATCACCCTCAACACACCATCCCCACTGTCAAACATGGTGGTGGCAGCATCATGGTTTGGGCCTGCTTTTCTTCAGCAGGGACAGGGAAGATGGTTAAAATTGAGGGGAAGATGGATGCAGCCAAATACAGGACCATTCTGGATGAAAACCTGTTGGAGTCTGCAAAAGACCTGAAACTCGGACAGAGATTTATCTTCCAACAAGACAATGATCCCAAACATACAGCAAAATCTACAAAGGAATGGTTCACAAATAAACGTATCCAGGTGTTAGAATGGCCAAGTCAAATTCCAGACCTGAATCCAATCGAGAATCTGTGGAAAGAGCTGAAAACTGCTGTTCTTAAACGCTCTCCATCCAACCTCACTGAGCTTGAGCTGTTTTGCAAGGAAGAATGGGCAAGAATTTCAGTCTCTCGATGTGCAAAACTGATAGAGACATACCCCAAGCGACTTGCAGCTGTAATCGCAGCAAAAGTATTAACGCAAGAGGGCCGAATAATTTTGCACGCCCCACTTTTCATTTTTTTATTAGTTAAAAAAGTTTCAAAAATCCAATAGATTTCGTTCCACTTCACAATTGTGTCCCACTTGTTGGTGATTCTTCACAAAAAATAAAAATTTTATATCTTTATGTTTGAAGCCTGAAATGTGGCAAAAGGTTGAAAAGTTCAAGGGGGCTGAATACTTTCGCAAGGCACTGTATATATATATTAATACACTGCCTGCACTGTATATATAGTCTACACTGACTACACTATATATATATATATATATATATATATATATATATATATATATATATATATATATATATATATATATATATATATATATATATATACTGTCTGCACGCCACTAGCTAACCTGCCTAATCTAGCTCAAGTTCTCTCAATCTCCACATGTCACACTACATACGACTGCTGTGTAAGCAGCCTTATATAGTATGGGTCGTGGACTAAGCCCCCTGAGCCATGATTGGCCAAAGGCACCCTGCCTTTGGCCAATCATGGCTCTCAAAGTAGATTACACTATGATTGGTCAAAGCATACAGGTGCATGCTGTGGCCAATCAGCAGTAATCAATGTACTGCGCTCTTGCAGTGCATCATGGGGCGCTCGGTGGCGCTCAAATTTGCCTCAAGCGCCCCATATGTTCGCTTTGTTTGCAAACACCCGATGTTTGAGTTGAACATCAGGACCATCCCTAGTGCAGATGTCTTCTCATAAGATTCCTGTTTACTAAGCTAAGTAACGATTCAGAAAATAATCTGCATGAATACTTACACTGATGTAGCTTTGCTAGTGAGATACACTCTCATGTGGCATGTCTGAACATTTTTCCCTGCTAGGAAAAGATCTAAAGAGAAAAATGAATTGTTGTTCTACATGTTCTTGAGCTAGATGGATGTAATCCCAATAGACCGTGCCATCTGATGGATTGATCAGGTGGTCACTAAATGCATCATTTAGCTGTCTAAATAAAGACTTTTTATTTTTCTACTACACAGTTTAGTGTTGTATCTGTAGATCTGACACAATTCCCAAAGGAGATTCATTATATATGGCAATAAAAGAGTGAAAGATAATTCCATAGTGACATCCTCTTTGTACTTGCTTGCAAAGGGCATTGAAAAAAAGCATCACCATACTTTTTTTTTTTTTTCTAAAGCCATTGAAAGCTGTAAGAATAAAAAAGAAAATAACAAAAACAAAGAACGTGGATAAAATATAACATTGAAGTTCTTTTGGCCATGTGTAGCGTCACTGGGTTAACAAAGTTATTGCTTGCTAAATCAGAAAAAAACTGCAATATAACAAAGTGGTCCTCAAGCCAGCAATTTATACACCTAAAATTGGGAAGCCGATTGAACGCTCTGTGTCAGATCATTCCCTAACAATTGTGACCTTTGAGACTTGGTGACAAAGATGAAAGCTGTCATTGGATATCAGTTTGAGACCCATACATTGAGCTCTCAAATGTAGCTATACACCAGAGAGACCTTATTTTTAGAAGGTACCATTTAAAGCTTTGCAATACAACTTTTCATTTATCTCACATCATGACTTTTTATCTTTAACCTTTTCTTAGCTGAAAGGGCAGGGGTGTTGGAACTGCCATAACCATAGAGACCAAATACATACTTATATGGGTACGTATTTGAAAAGGTTGCATAAAAATACAGATCCCTCAAATGTATGTGAGTTTTATGTGTTCGATCCAGAGGGGGTCAAAAATCAAAACCAATAGGAATTTAATTAATCAACTTGCTGAAAAAAGGTACAAAAAAATCCTCCCTAACCCTAAATCCCTGGATCAACCTTTTATTAAATTCAAGAATTTCCATAGCCCTGTATACTATGTTGACTGAGAAAGATAGTTACATTTTTTTTTAGGGCTGTTACGGATTAAAATTTTTGTGTTTGATTAATCGTTTTTTTCTTTTTAATCGATTAATCAACTTATTTTGATTAATTAAGTAATACGCACATACAGATCCAACTACTTTTAGCTGATCTCCTTGCATTGCAACTCTGCATTAGTCAGTGGTAAATGTGGCATACACTATATACACGACACTAGTTAGTTTCCACAATCCGTGACTTAACTTCACAGTTCACACAAATACGTTTTAAATTCAAACTGTAGCACTGATGTAAGTAATATTTTTTTCCACAGTAGAGTGACAATCCCTCCACCTCCGGTCTAACTAATCACTCTCACCTCGTGGCATGGACCCCTGTGCAAGGTCATGGGTAGAAAGAAAAGATCTAAGTGCTAACTGCTTAAGTATAAGATTTAATTTTTGTGTTAAACACAAACTACTCACATAAAGATGAAAAAAACACAGCATGTAAAGCCGACAATCGGGTTGGTTCCGTAGGGCAGCAGCGGGTGATGTCATGCGTAGCTCCTCCCCTGTACGCGTTACGTTCAATCAGAACTTTGATGTCACTGGACTCCTCCCTTCCCCATTAGCAGACGGAGGCACTTGGGGAAGGGGGAGGAGTCCGGTGACATTGATGTCTGTGACGTCACCGGATCTCCGATGGAACTCCCCGAAGGCTGGTTATTATACCACTTGGTTTTTCACACCCTTGACAAATTGAATTGTTTCCTTTTTTGTCTACTTTCATTTATATACATGTCCTACTAATACCATCCATATACTACACTATAAGGGCTCTTCTCATTTTCCAGTGGACTCTTTGGAGCTTGGCTTCCTCCTTTCTTTGTATACCTTTGAGGAGCATCACCCCAAGTGCATTAGAGGTTGTTTCCTGTTTCTGGTGGTGAACCTGCAAACTTTTTGGGCAAGAAATCATCATTTGTGAACCTTGTGAATCCCAGTACTTTACCGTAAGCCAATGGCAGCAGCTAACTGTCCAAAGTCCGGCCCGCGGGCCAATCGCGGCCCGCGGTCTGGTTTTGAACGACCCGCCCGGTTGTTTAAACACATATATCTTTTGTGGCCCCCGGGGCCACAAAAGATATGTAGTCCGGCTGCCTCGGAGGGAGGAGGCGGGACGAGTGCTGTGCACACAGGAGGAGAATTTCCTGTTTACACGGCAGCTGTAATAGGAAGTCCCGTCTCTGCCATTGGATGACTGTGCTGTCCATCAAAGGAGGCGGGACTTTCTCTTAAAGAGGCCGTTGTGTAAACTGGAGATTCTCCTGTAAGATGTCTTTGGCGCTCGTCCTGCCCTCCATGGCTGCACTGATGGTAATGGTAGCTGCATTCCTGGCAATGGTGAGTGAATTCCTAGCAATGGTGGCTGCATTCCTGGCAATGGTGGGTGAAATTCCTGGCAATGGTGGGTGAAATTCCTGGCAATGGTGGCAGCATTCCCGGCAATGGTGGCAGCATTCCCGGCAATGGTGAGTGAATTTCTGGCATTGGTGGGTGCATTCCTGGCAATGGTGGGTGCATTCCTGGCAATGGTGCCTGCATTCCTGGCAATGGTGGCTGCATTCCCAGCAATGGTGAGTGAATTTCTAGCAATGGCGGGTGAATCCCTGGCAATGGTGGCTGCATTCCCGGCAATGGTGGCTGCATTCCCGGCAATGGTGGGTGAAATACCTGGCAATGGTGGCTGCATTCCTGGCAATGGTGGCAGCATTCCCGGCAATGGTGGCAGCATTCCCGGCAATGGTGGCTGCATTCCCGGCAATGGTGGCTGCATTCCCGGCAATGGTGGCAGCATTCCTGGCAATGGTGGGTGAAATTCCTGGCAATGGTGGGTGAAATACCTGGCAATGGTGGCTGCATTCCTGGCAATGGTGGCTGCATTCCTGGCAATGGTGGCTGCATTCCTGGCAATGGTGGCAGCATTCCCGGCAATGGTGAGTGCATTCCTGGCAATGGTGGCTGCATTCCCGGCAATGGTGAGTGAATTCCTGGCAATGGCGGGCGAATCCCTGGCAATGGTGGCTGCATTCCTGGCAATGGGGGCTGCATTCCCGGCAATGGTGGCTGCATTCCCGGCAATGGTGGCTGCATTCCCGGCAATGGTGGCAGCATTCCCGGCAATGGTGAGTGAATTCCCTGGCAATGGTGAGTGAATTCCCTGGCAATGGTGGTTGCATTCCCGGCAATGGTGGCTACATTCCCGGCAATGGTGGCTGCATTCCCGGCAATGGTGGCAGCATTCCCGGCAATGGTGAGTGAATTCCCTGGCAATGGTGGGTGAATTCCCTGGCAATGGTGGGTGAATTCCCTGGCAATAGTGGGTGCATCCCTGGCAATGGTGGGCGCTGCATTCCTAGCAATGGTGAGTGAATTCCTAGCAATGGTGAGTGAATTCCTAGCAATGGTGGCTGCATTCCTGGCAATGGTGGGTGAAATTCCCGGCAATGGTGGGTGAAATTCCTGGCAATGGTGGCTGCATTCCTGGCAATGGTGGCTGCATTTCTGGCAATGGTGGCTGCATTCCCGGCAATGGTGGCAGCATTCCCGGCAATGGTGAGTGAATTCCTGGCATTGGCGGGTGAATCCCTGGCAATGGTGGGTGAATCCCTGGCAATGGTGGGTGAAATTCCTGGCAATGGTGAGTGAATCCCTGGTAATGGTGAGTGAATCCCTGGTAATGGTGGCTGAATTCCCGGCAATGGTGGGTGAATTCCCTGGCAATGGTGGGTGAATTCCCTGGCAATGGTGGGTGCATCCCTGGCAATGGTGGGCGCTGCATTCCTAGCAATGGTGAGCGCTGCATTCCTAGCAATTGTGGGTCTGCAGATAGACACTGACCCTTGTTTTGCTTCACAGTTCTTTATTTAAAATTTTACGTTTTTTTTCCTGAAGCTTCCCTCTTAAAGTGAAGGTGCGTGTTATACGTCAATAAATATGGTGTATCCAAATAATACACTTGAGTTCATCTATTCACCACACACAACCACAAAGGCAAGAGAATTCTTGTTGGGCCGTGTATTAGTGCTCGGATGGACACGCTTAGACCGAATTTTAATGGTTCAAAGAATGTCAGGCAAAATGGTCGGCCCTCACGCATGTTCACTTCATCAAATCTGGCCCTCTTTGAAAAAAGTTTGGACATCCCTGAGCTAACCTGAACTTATTATCTATAAGGTTACTCAAGGTCAATTGTATCAATTTGAGATAAAAAATTTGTGTTTTACTATAAACAAAGTTTCACGTGCCAAAATTAAGATAAAATAAGAAAATAATGCAGAATACATCTGAAAAGTGTAAATAAATATATAACACTTGAAAATCTCATAGTATTGAAAATTAAAGTGGTTGTAAACCCTTACAGACCACTTTGATTTACAGGTAAGCCTAGATTAACCTCCCTGGCGGTACGATTATTTCGGATTTTAGGTGCTAAAAGCGGTACCATTATTTTGCATGAAAATTTGGCGTTTTATATTGTAGTCCTGCAATTCTTAGGAATAACTCTCTTAAATCTGTCCAAACCAGAGTCTAGCAGACATCCCGGGTATGATAAAGTTTGAAAAATTAAATCATAAATTATAATATAATAAATAATTATAAATAATTGTACCAAATAATAATATAACAATAATAAAAATTATTCAATAATGTAATCAAATCAAAAACACTGAAATTTGCTCAGTTGCAGAATTGTCACTGTCATTACTTTTCAGTATTTGATGACGGATCTCCCCACAAATCGCTATCGCTCAATTCTGCGAGTGATTCTAATTTATTATGGCTGTTTTCTAGCTGGTCTAAAATCATTTTTGATGTACAGTGACAGTTTTGGTTGCTATGGGCAATCTCCAGTTTCCAGGCATAAAGAACAGTTTTTATTATATAAAACTGCATGCAGGACACTGGGCAGACCACTAGGGACAAAGGGGATGTGAAATTATTACATACAGCAATGTAATCTGTAAGATTACATTATACTGTATGCTTACTGTTTGTTTCACTTTTTGAATTTGGCGCCGATCTCCGTGCCCGTGCGTCGCAACGCTCGCAAGGGCACGGAGATCGGCGATGTGATGCATCGAGCGAGACACGGCTCGCTCGTACAGCGGGGAGACAACGCTGGATCCGAGGGAGAAGGTAAGTAAACCTCCTCCTGGATCCAGCGATGCAGTCCCGAGTCTGACTCGGGGATACCGCTTTTGGTATAAAAAATCCACCCCGAGTCAGACTCGGGAATACCGTCAGGGGGGTTAAGGCTTACCTGTAGGTCCAAGAAATATCGCCTAAACCTACATGGTTTAAGAGATATTTGCAAAAAGACAGGCACCTGCAGGCGCATGCACCATAGACAGCGGCGCACAGGCGCATAGGCGCACTGAGCAGCGGCGATATGCCATTAGTGGCGGCTCCCATGCATGGAAGTGACGTCATTGCGTCTCCGGCCAATCACAGCTGTGGGATCACGATACACGCAAAGAAGATGGACGCTCTGTGGAAGAGGGGGCAGCGGTGACATCGCTGGCTCCTGTGGCAGGTAAGTGACACATAATGGGCAATTATGCGATGCATAGTAGCCCATTATGCTTTACCTTTGCAGGGAAACAAAGAGGAAGTAAACCCATCAGGTTTTACTTCCTCCTTAAGCCTCATACACACTATCAGACTTTCTGCTGATTTTTTTCCTTCAGATTTACCAAAGACCATGTAGTAGAAGGACCCTGCCTGATTGCATACAAATTGAAATGCCTAAGGTTTGACCTCATATTATATGGTTTTGGTAAATCTGATGGAAAAAAATCAGCAGAAAATCTGATAGTGTGTATGGGGCTTTAGGCTTAACAGGTCTTGAAGCAGCCTGAAGAGGAATTCTGGCATAGAATCAGACTGTGCTGAGTGTTGGTAATTTGCTTTGTTACTTTTATGCTACAAGGGATTAGGACAACCCAATGGTGCCAACACCCTAGACGCTTCCTTTTTTTCTTCTTCTTGGCTTCCTTTCTTTATTTTTATTTTTTTTTCTCCGTTACATAACATTGATTTTGCCTTTCAGCCTAGCATTCTTTGTGTCTGTATAAATAAACAAGAAATCATCTTATGTAGTGATTTACTTGTGCCGCACTTCTAAAGGTTTTATATACAGATTTAATAAAACATATTCCTCTTGTGTATTTGGCTTTCAAATAAAACAATGCGTCTGATTCATAAAAACAATGACGAGCCGCAGAAAAACTGAAAAAGACTGTGTTTGTATGTGTGAACATGATATTATTGAAAAAAATAACAATGAATAGCCTTTTGTTTATTTCATTGTTTGTACCTCTTATACACTAGTTTTTCTGTGTAGGACATGAACTTTGGGTGTTTTTTTATATTTGGTATTTGGAAAAGTACAGCATATAACAGGAAGGGCCGGTGCTAGACTATTTTGTGTCCTAGCTAGGCAAGACCAGCTACTTCCACAAATGTGACAACAAGTAGGGGCAAGCAGTCCTGCCTAATGCCCCGTAGACACGTTCCAATTATCGGACCACAAAAGTCGCTTTCGGACAGATCGTTCGATAATCTGATCGTTAATACGCAGCTTTCGACAGCCGATCACAACAGTCCATCCAACCAAATCCGAAGGGACAAACAGGAAAACTTTGGTCGGATGACAGCCCATCGTACAACAATCGTGTAGCCAGTACAGTATGCGTCCGATAAAAGTCATTCGACAAACACCGCGCATGATCGGAAACACGAAAATAAACCAGAAGGACACACAGGTCACACGTATTTGACATCATTTAAAGTATGTAGCTACGAACGACGGAAGATTTTTCCAGAATCGTACGACAAAAATCTTACACACATTTTGCACTGTTGTATTCGATCTTAGTTGTATACAACAAAATGTGACCGATCTATCTTACGATAATCGGAACGTGTGTATGGGGCATTAGGGATAAGTCCCTGTGCCCAATATGACATACACTCACCGGCCACTTTATTTGGTACACCTGTTCAATTGCTTGGTATTACCAATTGCTAATCAGCCAATCACATGGCAGCAACTCAATGTATTTAGACATCTAGATGTGGTGAAGATGATTTGCTGAAGTTCAAGCCGTGCATCATAATGGAGAAGAATGGGATTTAAATGACTTTGAACATGGCACGGTTGTTGATGCCAGAAGGGCTCGTCTGAGTATTTCAAAAACTGGTCATTTACTGGGATTTTCACGCAGAGCCATCTCTGAGTGTGGAGTAAAATGCCTCGTTGATGCCAGAGGTCACAGGAGAATGGGCAGACTGGTTTGAGATGATAGAAAGGCAACAGTAACTCAAATAACCACTCGTTACAACCAACGTATTCAGAATACCTTTTCTGAATGCACAACACATCGAACCTTGAAGCACATGGGCTACAGCAACAGAAGACCACACCGGGTGCCACTCCTGTCAGCTAAGAACAGGAAACTGATGCAATAATACATACAGACTTACCTGCGTATTGTTGCTGCCCATGTCCATCCCTTTATGACTACAGTGTACCCATCTTCTGATGGCTCCTTCCAGCAGGATAATGCACCATGTCAGAAAAAGCTCAAATCATCTCACCACTGGTTTCTTGAACCTGACATTGAGATCACTGTACTCCAATGTCCTCCACACTCACCAGATCTCAATCCATAAGAGCACCTTTGGGATGTGGTGGAACAGGATACTCACATCACGTATGTGCAGCCGGATAATCTGCAGCAACCGCGCAATGCTATCATGTCAAAATGGACCAAAATCTCGTTGGAATGTTAACAACATTCCTTTTTGAATCTATGCCACAAAGGATTAAAGCAGTTTTGAAGGCAAAATGGGGCCCAACCTGGTGCTAGCAAAGTGTGCCTAAAAGAGTGGCCAGTGATTATATATATCCAGTATAAAATATATAATACACTACCGATAATAATGATACTATCTGCCACATGCACACCCAGCATACATTAGGCATGACATATTCAGAGGGGAGTAGAGGCAATGGAAGCAGATCAGTGTCCTGGCAGAGGTGTGGACAAGGCTAGGGCTTGTAGTTCTCCAGAAGGTGGACGCAGATGATATTAACTGTTTGAGGCACACTAGTCATTCAGGGTACTCTTCCGCTATGATGTCACCAGAGATTGGTGAGCACATGCCGTCACTTCACTGACAGCTCCAGTCACCTAGCACCACACCACTCAGGTCAGCTAGGTAGCCAGCCTGCTCCGAAAGTGATTTTTTAGGCACAGCAGCACTTCCAGGAGGCAGCTTTCAGCTGGGCCGAGAAGGTGTGCAGATACGGCTATGGGGACTTGTGTGCTCCATGAGTGAGGGGGTGCTGTGTACCAGGGAGGGGGGCGATGTACCCACCTCTTCCTCCTCTACCTGCTCAACTGTTCTCCGACTCCCTATAGCCGGCTCAATGTCGCTCCCCTCCTCACGCGCCAAGCTGCTGCTGACCTCTTCAGCTCCCATGCCAGGGCATCCACCACAGGTGTTGCCTTCTCCAGATTGGCCAGCAGAGAGACAGTCAGTGCCCCAGCCCCATGCAGGGTGGTGACTTTCAGTCCCTCGTGTTCCCCGGCCAGGCTAGTAGGGAAACCAGCTGCCATAGCTTCATATTTTGTTCTTTATCTTTGAAACTCTTTACTTGTGATGTAAAAAAACTGGAGGACTATATTGTAGGTTTACTACAATTTTTGAACTGCTATCTTCATGTCCTTTGGCTGTCCCCTTCTGGAGAATTTCCACTTCAACAAACTGTATGGAAACTTTTAATTGTATATTACTAGGTTTTCCAATATGGGATACTGTTCACATGTGCTCCTGATAAAGATGCTTGAAGAATTTGAAACACATTTGCGATAACATATGGATGTTGAATTGAAATAAGATTTGTGAACTTTGCAACTGTATCTATATGTGTTTGAGCGAGGCATCCAGTTCTGTGTACACTGTGTAATTCTTATGTATGTGCATTGGATTATGTTTTTCTTTAATAAAAAGGGTGCTTTTTCTATTAGAGATTCTTCTCCTTCCACTTTATGTGGCCACTAAATATACTTGGTGAGTGATTACCTGGAGTATCAAATAGATGAAGAGACATCACAAAAAATTGGTACAGGGTGCTTACCCAGGGCTGGTGCAAGGATTTTTGACACCCTAGGTGAAACCTAATTTTTCTGCCCCCCCTGGCTCCACCCCTGACTCCACCTCCTTTGCCCTGCCCATGAAACACATGTGACCTACCTGGCCGTTACACTGACCTACCTAAACCGACCTACCTAACCACTACACAGACCTGCCTGCCCCCTACACTGACCTGCCTGCCCTCTACATTGACCATTATCCTGACCAACACACTGGCCTACCTGACCACTACACTGACCTACCTGACCTTTACAGTGTCCTGTCCTGACCCCTACACTGACCTACCTGACCCCTACACTGACCTACATGACCACTACACAGACCAAACTGACACATACACTGACCTACCTGACCCATACACTGACCTGCCTGCCACTTACACTAACCTACCTGTCCCCTACACTAACCTACCTGTCCCCTACACTGACCATTATCCTGACCAACACACTGGCCTACCTGACCACTACACTGACCTACCTGACCTCTACACTGTCATGTCCTGACCCCTACACTGACCTACCTGGCCCCTACACTGACCTACCTGACCACTACACAGGCCTAACTGACACAAACACTGACCTACCTGACCCCTACACTGACCTGCCTGCCCCCTACACTGACCTGCCTGCCCCATACACTAATCTAACTGATTCTACCATGCAAGCCAGCTGTTGGGATTCAAGTAAATTATGATGTCATACATTGATAAGGAAGACATTAAAGAGGAAGTAAACCCTGATGAGTTTACTTCCTCTTTCATTCCCTGCAAAGGCAAAGCATAATGGACTACTATGCATCGCATAGTAGTCCATTATGTGTCACTTAACTGACACAGGAGCCAGTGAAGTTGCCGCTGTCCCCTGGAGTCCGCCGCATCCATCTTCTTGGTGGGGTCTCGCAGCTCCGCCGCTGTCATTCGGCGAAGCCGCGATGACGTCACTCCCACGCATGCGCACGGGAGCCGACACGCGCGGCAGCTCCGTCGTTGAGAATGCCGCGCTCAGTGCGCCTGCACGCCGCTGTCTACGGCGCATGCGCCGTAGACAGCGGTGCCTGTTTTCGGGCAAATATCTCCTAAACCATATAGGTTTAGGAGATATTTCTTGGACCTACAGGTAAGCCTTAATCTAGGCTTACCTGTAGGTCAAAGTGGTTTGTAAGGGTTTACAACAACTTTAAGCACCTGAGGATTTCCTTGTTTTGTCTGCGCTTCTACAACTGCACTGGGGTCACATTAACTGAATGAGGTATAGAAACAGAGAGAGAAGAGAAACACAGAAATACTAGTCAGTACCAGTGTGCAAAGGTATATAGAATAAATCATCTCAAATGTTGGGTGTCCTACGTTTGTCGATGCCGCTGCATTATGTAAAACCATTTGTTTCTTTTACATTTTAGAATAGGGTGAGATTGTACATAATTTTAAAGAGTGCCTCAAGATTGTGCATTATTTTAACCACTTACCGGACAATGCGGCAGGTCGGCTGGTTCCCGCAAGTCGCTGTAGGTGCACATGGGCTCCTTTAGGGAAAGAGAGCCAGAACGGGGATCTGTCAAAGAAAACAGACAGGTCCCCGTTCTGATAGTGATTAGGAACAGCGATCTCTCTCCTCCTTCAGTCAGTCCTATCCCCCCACAGTTAGAAACACCTCCCAGGGAACGCATTTAGCCCCTTGATCGCCCCCTAGTGTTAACCCCTTCCCTGCCAGTGACATTTACACAGTAATCAGTGCATTTTTATAGCACTGATCGATGTATAAATGTCAATGGTCCCAAAAAAGTGTCAAAAGTGATCTGTCCTCTGCAATGCTTCAGTCCTACTAAAAATCACAGATCGTCGATATTACTAGTAAAAAAAAAATAATAATAAAAATGCCATAAATCTATCCCCTATATTGTAGACGCTATAACTTTTGTGCAAACCAATCAATATATGCTTATTGTGATTTTTTTTTACCAAATATATTTAGAAGAATATATATTGACCTAAACTAATGAAGAAATTTGTTTATGTTTTTTGGGGGGGATATTTATTATAGCAAAAAGTAAAAAGTATTGTTTTTTTTTTTTTAATTGTTGCTCTTGTTTTGTTTATAGTGCAAAAAAACAACGCAGAGGTGATCAAGTACCACGCAATTGTGAGTTAAAGCGACGCAGTGCCGTATTGCAAAAAATGGCCCTGCCATTAAGGGGAAAAATCTTCCGGTCTGTAAGTGGTTAAAGGGTGCCTTGACTGAAGAAAGGTTGAGAAACACTGGCCTAGAATATGCTACATACTCCAGGTGATATATACCGTACTTTTTCACACACATAGTATACCTGAAGGTTTCTTTGGCATACAGACCAGTGTGCCCTCTACTGGATGCAGGTCCTGTATATAAAATATTAAATACATGAAAAATATAAAAAAATTAATTAAAATTAAGTAATAAATAAAGAAAAAGGTCATAATAAAAAAAAAAAAAAATGTATGGAAACGTTCCATTAATGTGATGTTAATGCTATATATTTCCTCATTCTTTTACAAGGATGCCTGGGGCTCTCAATAAAAATCAAATTTCTTGAAATATCCATTTAAAGCCTTATCTTGGCTGTATGGAACAATTACATTGTCAAAAAATGTCCTTACAATATGATATAGAGCAATTCTTATAATCGGGTAATTTTGCATAGAAATGTAAAAAAGATAATGATTGCTTAAGTACAGGACCACACTATATTAATGCATTAAGATGCCATATATCCTATTGAAGAAGCACTTAAAGGAGATGTGGGACCTGTTGTAAAATGTTCTTTAATTTATGTTGGCATTGCAGTCAACATGTAGCGATGAATGGAAACAATTATAAGGACATTTGAGTTCTTTTGAAACAGCTCATATTGAAACTAAAGTTGAATATTAGCAATAGCAAAACTAAAATGTATAGTCATGGGCATAGCATAAGGGGTCTTAGGGGTCACAATTGCAACCTCGCCCCTAGCTCCAGGGGGCCAGTGCAGCCTCCCTATCACATTATCATATCCTCCACAAAGTCCAGCTGTGATTTGCCCGAGGGCCCCACAGCCACGCTCCAGTAACAGGCTTCCACTTTGCCTTCCACAGTCCACACCCTTCCTTCTCATTGGCTGGGGAGAAGCTGTGAGCCCTTTCCTGAATGGAGAGGAGCACGAGGTGAGAATAGCCCATGATGGGGAAGTGTCTGTGCTGTGTGCTGGCAACATGGAATCAGGGCCGGCGCTCCCACTAGGCGAACTAGGCAGCCGCCTAGGGCGCACTGCCGCCTAGGGGCGCAACCACAGCCGCTGGGTCCCCTCAGGAAGATCGGATTCCCCCTTGGTGGGTGGTGGCTGGTGCGGTGCGGAATATAACCAGAGGTGGTTCTATCTGGCGGCCGCAGATTCGCTGGGCGGGGAGAATATGCAGGCAGATCCCCCCCCATTCCCCTGAGCCAAAGGCGACCATGCCGATGTTACAGCTCTCTGCCCGCCCCGCCTTCCTCTCTTGGTGATGTGCAGCCATTGGAGGAGCAGGGCGGGTGGCATTGTGCACAGAGAGAGACAGCCAGGGTTGATCCACCTAGGCCCGGACTGGCCATAGGACACTCACTGGGCCGAGGCCGCCGGGCCACTTGTCCTGGAGCTGGAGGATCCTAAGCAAAGCTGCTCCTGCAGCCCGGCCTGCTTAATCAGCCTCTCTGCGGCCGCCGGAGCCCGGGGGTGGAACCGAATGATCAGCTGATCTGAACGGGGAGTAGCTGGAGGAGGTTCCCCGTGCAGGATCCTGGGACTGGTGATGACGACCGATGCCCGCTGCCTGACATGTGGAGTGAGCTGGAAGGAAGTGCCCCAAGGTAAGAACTTGTCAGGTGGTGGGGGAAGCGTTGGGGATGAGTGCCCCAAGTCAGACCTTATCACTGGTGTGTGTGACTCCCTCCACCTTGCTGCACCCACCTCCTGGCTCATCACTCCTTCTGACTCCATCCCTCCACCTGGCTGCACCCCCTCCTGTCCACCTGGCTGCACCCCCTCCTGTCCACCTGGCTCATCCCTCCACCTGGCTGCACCCCCCCCTGTCCACCTGGCTGCACCCACCTCCTGTCCACCTGGCTCATCCCTCCACCTGGCTGCACCCACCTCCTGTCCACCTGGCTCATCCCTCCACCTGGCTGCACCCACCTCCTGTTCACCTGGCTCATTCCTCCACCTGGCTGCACCCCCCTCCTGTCCACCTGGCTGATCCCTCCACCTGGCTGCACCCTCCTCCTGTCCACCTGGCTCATCCCTCCACCTGGCTTCACCCTCCTCCTGTTCACCTGGCTGCACCCTCCTCCTGTCCACCTGGCTCATCCCTCCACCTGGCTGCACCCCCTCATGTCCACCTAACTCCATCCCTCCACCTGGCTGCACCCCCCCTCCTGTCCACCTGGTTTATCCCTCCACCTGGCTGCACCCCCTCCTGTCCACCTGGCTGCACCCCCTCCTGTCCACCTGGCTCATCCCTCCACCTGGCTGCACCCCCCCTCCTGTCCACCTGGCTCATCCCTCCACCTGGCTGCACCCCCTCCTGTCCCACCTGACTCCATCCCTCTACCTGGCTGCACCCCCTCCTGTCCACCTGGCTCATCCCTCCACCTGACTTCATCCCTCCACCTGGCTGCACCCCCCCTCCTGTCCACCTGACTTCATCCCTCCACCTGGCTGCACCCCCCTCCTGTCCACCTGGCTCATCCCTCCACCTGGCTGCACCCCCCTCCTGTCCACCTGGCTCATCCCTCCACCAGGAGTTCTGGTGCTAAAACTATTGAATTCATTTTAGATTTTTTTTTTGGGGGGGGGGGGGGGGAGTAGCTGGCTGCATGGAATGGTAACCAAGCTCAGTGAGGCAAGAGGAGGAGAGTGCCGTCCTGTAGCCACGCCCGGACCGCTGTCACTGGTGAGATAAGACACCGCTCAGTGTCTCCTAGTCACCAGCTGGGATTCTCTGTACCCCCCCCCCCCCCACCCGGGGATGTTTGCTTACCCCACTTCCCTGACCTTTCCCCAACACCTGCCAACACTGACAGAGAAGCCTTCAGAGATTGCTAAAACAAATCCCCTAACACCTCCTGAGGGGCTGCAGGCTCCAGATTTTGTGTCACATGGCTTTGACCCCCCCTCCACTCTGGATGCTATGCCCGGCTGCTGAGCTCCTTTCCCATTACAGCACTCTATACTGCTCCTCCTCAGCAAGACTGAAATCACATTCCTTTACAACACAGCCAGTCAGCCATGATCTGCCCAGGGTGTATATGCCTACTGCAACTACACTGCTGTTCTGACCAGAGAACTTCACAGGTCAGAACAGCAACAGACAGACTGTGTGTAAAGGAATATGATTTCAGTCCTGTGTAGTGTTTGGGGGGGGGGGGGCTGTATACAGTGCCGGGGTAGGAAAGGAGCTCTGCCAAGTGACCTGCCAAATTTGATCCGTGTCCTCTGATTCTCCAGTGGTGATCCCTGTCCTCTGATGTAAGGAGGAACTCTGGGGACTCAAAATTCTTAAGCCACTTTGAGTATTTTGGCGTGCGGTGGGTGTATCTGCACACACAGTGGAAGCGGTGGGTGGTAGTGGATGGGGCCCAGGTCAACTTTTGCATCGGGGCCCACAAGCTTCAAGTTACGCCTCTGTGTATAGTCAAGGAGGATGTAACACCAGATATATTTTTTCATGTGTATGTAAACCCAATCATGTGAATTTCTTTCCTGCAACCCGTGTTTGTAGAAAATAATTTACACTCTGTATGGCTGGCCTTAGAGTCAAAATAAGTATATCATTCAATTTAAAACAAATAGCCGTGTAGCCACCCTGGCGGTATGATTATGTCAGAGTTTTGCGTCTCAAAGAGGTACAATTGTTTTGCATAGAAATTTGGCGTTTTATATTGTAGGCCTGTAATTCTTAGCAATAACACACGTAAATCTGTTCAAACAAGAGTCTAGTAGACATCTTGGGTATGATAACGTTTGAAACACAAAATCATAAATTATAATATAATAAATAACTATAAATAATTCTAAAAAATAGTAATATAATAAGAATAAAATGAATTTCCCCACAATTCACTATCACTCATTTCTGCAAGTGATTCTAATTTACTATCGCTGTTTTCTAGCTGGTCTAAAACCACTTTTGATGTAAAGGGACACTTTTTAGTTGCTATGGACAATCTCCAGTTTCCAGGCAGAAAGAACAGTATATATAATATAAATCTGCATGCAGGGCACTGGACAAAGCACTAGGGAAAAAAGGGATGTGGAATGATTTCATATAGTAATGTAATCTGTAAGATTACAGTGTACTGTATATGTTATGAATTTTAAATTTTTTTAATTTGCTGCCGTGTTCCTCCCCCATGCGCAGGGAACGGAGCGCGGCACACAGAGGCATCGGGCAGAGGACACAGCAGGGGGACATTGCAGGATCCTGGGGGCACGGTAAGTACACTGCACCAGGACCCTGCAATGCAATCCTGAGTGTGGCTCGGGGTTACCGCTAATGGTACTGAAATTTAACCTGGAGCCACACTCTGGAAAACTGCCAGGGAGGTTAATGAGGACAGGGGGGATTTACTGAAGGCAGATAGACTTTGCACAGAGATGCACTCTGCAAGAGCATTTGCCCCGGAGATCAGTAGATGAGGAGAAGCTGACTTCAATCATCCAATCATGTGAATGCAAAAAAAATAAAAATAAAATCATGTGATTGGGTACTCTTTGCAAAGTGAAGCAACACCTAATTTACTAAGCTTGCAGAGTGCACAGTCTATTTGCCTTTAGTAAATCAACCCCATGACATTGTGAGTCAACAAGGAAAAGTTTTCAACCCATCAAACCATAAAGAAGATGACTAAATCAGACTCATTGCAGGCTATTTATGAAGTCAGTGTATGTTATGTTTACTGAACTATCCTTAAAAAAAAGGAAAAAGAAGGTGGGGGGCATTGAACAAAGACGCAAGGCAATGGAGTTGGGTAAAAAAAGGAGCGTAGGAAGGAAGGGGTAAGAATATAAACTGATGTTAGATATGAGGCCGCGTACACACGCGGGGACTGTTCGCTCAACTTTGTCCGCTGAACAGTGTTTCGGCGGACAGTCCGCTCGTGTGTGGGCTTCAGCGGACAGTTTCAGCGGACAGTCTGACGAACAAAGTTTTTCGGAAATTCCGTAAAACTGTCCGCTGAAACTTGGTTTGAGCGGACAGTCCGCCCGTGTGTAGGCTTGTTCGTCAAACTAAGTCTCGCGCATGCTCAGAAAGAATTTACACGCCGAAGGTTGCATTGCAGTGTATAGGACGTCGTTTTCTAGTCCCGTCGTACGTGCCGTTCACGTCATCGCACACGGTTTCAGCGGACTGTTCGTTCGTCGTGTGTGGCCAAGTCCGTCCATGCTAATTTTGAGCGGACTGTCCGCTGAAACTGTTTGACGAACAAAGTTGAGCGAACAGTCCCCGCGTGTGTACGCGGCCTGAGTGTACGATGAAGGTGAAGTGAAAAATAAAGAAATTGGAAGTAAAAATTAGCTAATAATGAAATGCTGCTATGATGTTATAATATGCTTGGGAATAATATGTATTTCTTTTTTTTTATGTTGTTTTGTTTTTAGTCGGTGTTGTTTGTTTTTATAAGTTGTAATAGGAAACGTATGTGTTAAAGAGGAAGTAAACCCTTTAAAAAAAAACAAAAAAAAAACACCCTGCAGGACAAAGGCATAATGAGCTAGTATGTATAGCATACTAGCTCATTATGAATTACTTACCTGAGATCGAAGCCCTCGAAGCGACCCTTGTTCACCTTCTCCGTCTCTGACATGTTGACTCGGCGTGTCTTCTGGGTATCGCTGCTCCGGCGCTGTGACTGGCTGGAGCAGCGATGATGTTACTCTCGCGCATGCGCACAGGTGCCGCCACTAATGGCATGATCACCGTTAGAAACTGCATGCATAGTGTGCTTGCGCCCGATGTCTACGGCGCATCGGTGGCGCTATTTCTGCAAATATCTCCTAAACCTTTTAGGTTTGGGAGATATTTCTTGCACCTACAGGTAAGTCTTAATCTAGACTTACCTGTAGGTTAAAGTGGTTGTAATCGGTTTACAACCACTTTAACCACATAAGCCCAGGACCATTTTGCTGGCCAAAGACCAGACCACATTTTGCGATTCGGCACTGCGTCGCTTTAACTGACAATTGCGCGGTCGTGCAACGTGGCTCCCAAACAAAATTGACATCCTTTTTTTCCCATAAATAGAGCTTTCTTTTGGTGGTATTTGATCACCTCTGCGGTTTTAATTTTTTGCGCTATAAGCAAAAAAAGAGTGACAATTTTGAAAAAAAAACACATTATTTTTTTACTTTTTGCTATAATAAATATCCCCCAAAAATGTATAAAAAAACATTTTTTACCTCAGTTTAGGCCGATACATTTCTTCTACATATTTTTGGTAAAAAAAAAAAAAAAAAGGGTAAGCAATTATTGATTGGTTTGTGCAAAAGTTATAGCATTTACAAAATAGGGGATAGTTTTATGGCATTTTTATTAATATTTTTTTTTTTACTAGTAATGGCGGCGATCAGTGATTTTTATTGTGACTGAAAACATTATGGTGGACACACCAGACATTTTTGACACATTTTTGGGACCATTGTCATTTATACAGCTATCAGTGCTATACAAATGCACTGATTCCTGTGTAAATGACACTGGCAGTGAAGGGGTTAGCCACTAGGTGGCAGTGTAGGGGTTAAGTGTGTCCTAGGGGGGTTTTGCTAACTGTGAGGGGCGTGGCTGTGTTTTACACATCACTGATCTCTGCTCCAATCACAGGGAGCAGAGATCAGTGTCACGGTTGCTAGGCAGAATGGGGACATGCTTGTTTACTTTAGCATCTCCCCGTTCTTCCTCCCCATGAGACGATTGCGGGTATCCCCGCGGCGATCAAGTCCATGGGACCCGCGATCGGACTCACGGAGATCACGACCGGCCCACGCGCGATGGCACAGCGACAAATTTAAAGGGACGTACCTGTACTCCCATTTGCCTGTTTGTGTCATTCTGCCAACATACATATATATATATATATATATATATATATATATATATATATATATATATATATATATATATATATATATATATATATATATATATATATATATATATGTATATATATATATATATATATATATATATATATATATATATATATATGTGTATATATTTGTATATATATATATATATATATATATATATATATATATATTATTTTTTTTTATTTTTTTTAATTGCCAGTCTTTTTTTGTTTATAGCACACAAAATAAAACAAGAAGAGGTGATCAAATACCACCAAAATAAAGCTCTATTTGTGTGAAAAAAATTGCATAAATTGTATTTGGGTACAGCATTGCATGACCTTGCATTTGTCAGTTACATTAATGCAGTGCTGTATCGCAAAAAATGGCCTGGTCCTGAAGGGTGGTAAATCTTCTGGAGGTCAAGTGGTTAATATCGCTTTAAATGTTTTCTGTTTTTTAATGTTTTAACTACAATTTATATACATAGAGCCTCACCTTTTTGTAACATTTTATACATAATAATAATAATAATAGCATTATTATTATTATTATTAGTAATTCCAGGTAGCTCTAATACAAAGAAAAAAAAATGCATGAACAAAACTGCATAGAATAAATTCTACTTGAATATTCTCTTGTATTCAGCCACTACAGAGTCTGATAAAGAACATGCTGATATATATTGTCTGCTGCTGCTACATGAAAATTTTAAAGCAGAGCTGTCTGATGTTTTTATTTTTTTTTTTTATTTTTTTTACAGAGAGAATAAAATGAAATTAGAAAATTCGAAAAGATGATCTTAACTGTGCTTTTTCTTTATCTTAAAAAAAAAAAAACTGATCAGAAATGCTGGTCATATTGCATAATATGACCGGTGTATAAATGGTCACTATGAATTCATCTATGCCTTTATATTCATTTTTATGTTGTTTGCACTGTGCTGGCATATTTTAGTTATTTATAAAGAACATATGCCCATTAAAGCAGAGCTAAACCCATCGATTTTAATTGAAAGCACAAGATGAATAACTGTCACAGTTGCTTGTGGACTAAACGGCCGAGCCATCAAATATAATAACTGATCATATATGCAATACCATGGCAACTGAAGATCAAACAGAGATTCAATGGCAGCTTCCATGGCTTTAAAGGATAGGAGGGTTTAGTTCTGCTTTACTTTAAAGTTCCACTTGGGTCAAAGAAATAAATATGGACTCAGTAATCATGAGATTTGAAAAGAGCATAAACTCACATACAGAGATCAATAATAGATGATCCTGCCGGAAGTACAGTGCCTTGAAAAAGTATTCATACCCCTTTACATTTTTCACATTTTGTCATGTAAAAACCAAATGTAAAGTGGCACATAAAAGTGGAAGGAAAGTGATAAATGGTTTTCAAAATGTTTTACAAATAATTTTCTGAAAAGTGTGGCGTACATTTGTATTCAG
This sequence comes from Lithobates pipiens, assembly GCF_037356315.1. Classification (NCBI taxonomy): domain Eukaryota; kingdom Metazoa; phylum Chordata; class Amphibia; order Anura; family Ranidae; genus Lithobates; species Lithobates pipiens. The sequence goes on along the minus strand of NW_027507686.1, from coordinate 43,972,938 downwards.
CTCCCTTTACTCTGATACCCCTAACTAAAATCTAGTGGAACCAATTGACTTCAGAAGTCACCTAATTGTCCACCTGGGTGCACTTTAACCACTTTCAGACCAAGCCATTTTGCTGGCTTAAGACCAGACCACTTTTTGCGATTCGGCACTGCGTCGCTTTACCTGACAATTGCGCGGTCGTGCGACGTGGCTCCCAAACAAAATTGTCGTCCTTTTTTTCCCACAAATAGAGATTTATTTTGGTGGTATTTGATCACCCCTGCGGTTTTTATTTTTTGCGCTATAAACAAAAAAAGAGCAACAATTAAAAAAAAACGCATTATTTTTAACTTTTTGCTATAATAAATATCCCACAAAAATATATATAAAAAAATGTTTTTCCCTCAGTTTAGGCCGATACGTATTCTTCTACATATTTTTGGTAAAAAAATCACAATAAGCGATTATTGATTGGTTTGCGCAAAATTTATAGCGTTTACAAAATAGGGGATAGTTTTATGGCATTTTTATGAATAATCTTTTTTTTTACTAGTAATGGCGGCAATCAGCGATTTTTATTGTGACTGCGACATTGTTAGCGGACACATCGGACATTTTTGACACATTTTTGGGACCATTGTCATTTATACAGCAATCAGTGCTATACAAATGCAGTGATTCCTGTGTAAATGACACTGGCAGTGAAGGGGTTAACCAGGGGGTGGCAGTATAGGGGTTAAGTGTGTCCTAGAGGCATGTTACTGACTGTGGGGGGCTGGGCTGTGTGCTAGTAAACACTGAACTCTGCTCGAATCACAGGGAGCAGAGATCAGCGTCACTTGTTGCTAGGCAGAATGGGGAGATGCTGTTTACATCAACATCTCCCCATTCAGCCTCCCCGTGAGACGATCGCGGGTATCGCCGCAGTGATCGTGTCCGCGGGACCCACGACCGGACCCACGGGATCCCGACCGGCACGCATGCGATAGCAGGGCGGCAATTTCAACTGGACGTACCTGTACGCCGGTTTGCATGCCCGTGCCATTCTGTCAACGTCATTGTGCGCCAGTCGGGAACTGGTTAATCTCAGTATAAATACAGCTGTTCTGTGAAGCCCTCAGAGGTTTGTGGGAGAACCTTAGTGAACAAGCAGCATTATGAAGGCCAAAGAAAACACCAGACAGGGATAATTTTGTGGAGAAGTTTAAAGCAGGGTTAGGTTAAAAAAAAATATCTCGAGCTTTGAACATCTTACGGAGAAATGTCCAATCCATCTTCCAAAAATCGAAAGCAAACCTACCAAGACATGGCTGTCCACCTAAACTGACACTACACTACACTACAGTGACAGTGAACAGTATTAATGTCACTGGTGATGTCAGTGGTAGTTAGTAAGTACCCACTCAGTGTCAGCTAATGTCAGATTACCCACCGCACTATCACAGTTCCACTATAAGTCGCTGATCACCGCTATGGATGGGCGAAAGGTTTGGCCCGCGCATAAGTTCGGGCTGAACTTTAGTTGTTCGGATGTTCTGTAAACACAGAACAATATGTGGTGTTCGGAGCAAATTCGAAAGCCGCCAGAACATCGTTAAAGTCTACGGGGCACTGACATGAAAAATCAAAAGTGCTAATTTTAAAGGCTTATATGCAAGTTATTGTAATAAAAAGTGTTTGGGTACCTGGGTCCTGCCCCAGAGGACATGTATCAATGCAAAAATGTTTTTTTCAAAAACAGCCATTTTCTTGGGAGCAGTGATTTTTTAAAATTCTTAAAGTGGAACAATAAAAATAAAATATTACTTTAAATATCAATCCTGGGGGGTGTCTATAGTATGCCTGTAAAGTGACACATTTTTCCCGTGTTTAGAACAGTGCTTGCACAAAATGACATTTCTAAAGGAAAAATTTAATTCAAAACTGATCGCAGCTGTAATGAATTGTCGGGTCTCGGCAATATAGCTAAAACTCATTGAAAAAAAAAGGCATGGGTTCCCCCCCAGTCCATTGTTAGGCCCTTTGGGTCTTATATGAATATTAACCACTTGCTTACTGGTCACTTAAACCCCCCTCCTGTCCAGCCCTATTTTCAGCTTTTAGCGCTGTCACACTTTGAATGACAATTACGCGGTCATACAACACTGTACCCAAATGACATTTTTATATTTTTTTCCCCACAAATAGAGCTTTCTTTTGGTGGTATTTGATCACCTCTGTGGTTTTTATTTTTTGTTAAAAATTTTGAAAAAGACCAAATTAAAAAAAAAATGTTTTTATTTTTTTATATTTTGTTATAACATTTTGTAAACAGGTAATATTTCTCCTTAACCACTACAATACAGGGCACTTTCGCCCCCTTCCTTCCCAGCCCAATTTTCAGCTTTCATCGCTCTAGCGCTTTCAGTGACCATTGCGCGGTCATGCTACACTGTACCCAAATGAAATTTTTATCATTTTGTTCGCACAAATAGAGCTTTATTTTGGTGGTATTTATTCACGACTCCGTTTTTTATTTTTTGCGATATAAGCGCAAAAAAGCGGAAATTTGGAAAAAAAAACAATATTTTCTTTTTTCTATTTTAAAAGAAATCCAATAAAATCAAATTTTGTCATAAATTTAAGCCAAAATGTATTCTGCTACATGTTTTTGGTAAAAAAAAATTCCGTTAAGTGTATAATAATTGGTTTGTGTGATCACGGACATATGTACGCAAATGATCATGTACATATGTGTGCAGGTGATCACGTACATATGTGTGCACATAATCATTGGGACAAGTGATTTTAGTGGGACATATGTGGGGGACATGTTTTTATTATTAGGGACATGTGTTTTTATTTTTTGGGGACATGTATGTTTTGGGGACATGTGTGTTATGGGGACATATGTGGGGACTGTGTTTGTACTGTGTGGTGTGTTGTGTGGTGACACTAGACTGAAGATCAGTGAGTAAAAAGCTGTAAAAAACAGCTCATACTCACTGATCATCAGCCGGCTGCAGCAATCTGCTCTCCTCTCCTCAGCGATGACTTCCGTGTGAGGAGAGGAGGAGCCGATTGCCTAGCAACCGGCTGTTTGTTTACATCACATGACGGCCGTGATTGGACACGGCCGTCATGTGATCAGGAGGGCCAATCACAGAGCCCTCCTGCCGATCTGAGATGCGCCGTGTCCCGGTGACACGGGCGCATCGAGATCGCGCCGCTGCGCGGGCACGCGCGCGCGCGATCCCGCTCCTCCTGATGGACGTTCCTGAACGTCCTATCAGGAGTAGACGGCTCCCACCCGGCCGTATATGTGCATTGGCCGGGTGGGAAGTGGTTAATAGATGTACGCTGATGAGGCGGCAGTGATGGGCACCAATAGGTGGCAGTGATGGGTACTGATTGCTTACACTTATAGGCAGCATTGCTAGGTGATACTGATTGGCACCACTGGTGGGCATTGATAGGTGGCACTTGAGGGCATTGATAGGTGGCACTCATCGGCATTGATAGGTGGCACTGGTGGGCACTCTGGGCACTGGCAGGTGACAATGACAGGTGGCACAGGCAGGGGCTACTGAATGGCACAGAGGAGGCATCTTTGCTTCCTTCCTCTTCATGACCGATGTCCCTTTAACATAAGCTGGTGATCGGCTTTATTTTCTCAGAGAAAAAAAACGATCACTGAGCTTTTGTTTACATCATGTGATCAGTTGTTATTGGCTGACAGCTGATCACATGGTAAAGCGGGGACCGGCTCCTTACTAGGATCAGTGATCAGCCGAGTCTCTGTGACTCGGTGATCACAGCACGCTCCCCGTGCGCCCTGCAAGGCGCGGGTGGAGTGTGTGCACAGGGGAGGATGTCCTATGACGGCCTCCCAGAAACTGAGGTCCGCGCTGTAGCCAGCATTCGGCTATGGCCCGGACCTCAACTGGTTAAGGGGAACCCCAAACCAAATTTTTTTTTAAAGTTGTGTGGGCGTCCCCCCAAAATCCATACCAGACCCTTATCCTTAGCTCTCTCGCCCCCCCCCTATTTTCCTGTAGCCTGCCAGGTTGCAGCTCAGATAAAGGCCTGGTATGGATTTCAGGGGGACCCCCCACACAATTTTTTATTTTTTTTCATTTTGGTTCGGGGTTCCCCTTAATATTCATACAAGACCCAAAGGGCCTGGTAATGGACTGTGGGGATCCCATACCCTTTTTTTTCAATGAGTTTTATCTTTATTGCCAAGACTCGACAATTCATTACAGCCGCAATTGGTTTTAAATGACAATTTTTCCTTTAGAAATGTAATTTTGCTGTGGTACTGTTCTAAACACGGGAAAACTGCACCACTTTACAGGCATACTATAGACACCCCCCAGGCATGATATTTAAAGGAATATTAAATTTTTATTGTTTCACTTTAAGTATTAAAAAAATCACTTCTCCCGAATAAACAGCTGTTTAAAAAAAAAAAAAATTGCATTGATACATGTCTCCTGGGGTAGGACCCAGGTCCCCAAACACTTTTTATGACAATAACTTGCATATAAGCCTTTAAAATTAGCACTGTTGATTTTTCATGTTTGTGTCCCATAGACTTTAACAGTGTTTGTGTGGTCTTCCAAATGTTTTGCCTGTTTGGTATGTTCTGGTGTGAACCGAATGGGGGGCTCATCCCTAATCACCACCTTTAATAAGAATAACAAATATATAATAAAAATTCCAGAATATACACCATGGTTTGTAGACAATATAACTTTCACACAAACCAATCAATATATACTTATTGTGATTTTTTTTTTTTACCAAAGACATGTAGCAGAATACATTTTGGCATAAATTTTTTAAGACATTTTATTTTTTATTATTTTCCATTGCAGTGTTTCTCAACTCCAGTCCTCAAGGTGTCCCAACAGGTCATGTTTTTGGGCTTTCCATTATTTTGCACAGGTGATTTAATCAGTTTCACTGCCTTAGTAATTACCACAGCTGTTTCATCTAAGAGAAATCCTGAAAACATGACCTGTTGGGGCACTTTGAGGACTGGAGTTAATAAACACTGTTCTATTGTATATGTTTTATAGCAGAATGTAAAAATACTGATGTCTGTGGATCTTAACCACTTCAGCCCCAGAAGGCTTTAACCCCTTCATTACCAGGCAATTTTTTGCGATACGCACTGCGTTGCTTTAACTAACAATTGCACAGTCGTGCAATGGTGTACCCAAATAAAGTTGATGTCCTTTTTTCCCACAAATAGAGCTTTATTTTGGAGGTATTGGATCACCCCTGTGGTTTTTATTTTTTGTGCTATAAACAAAAAAAGACTGACAATTTTGAAAAAAAAAAAACAATAATTTTTACTTTTTTGCTATAATACATACCCAATAAAAAAATGTAAACAATCTAATTTATTCATCAATTTAGGCCAATATTTATTCTGCTACATATTTTTGATAAAATAAAATTCCAATAAGCATATATTGATTGGTTTGCACAAAAGTTATAGTGTACACAAACTATGGGATATATTTATGGAATATTTAATTGTATTTATTTTTACTAGCATTCAGCAATTTTTGATTGGATTGCGACATTGCGGCATACACTTTTTTGGGGACCATACAGTGGTCAGTGCTAAAAAATGATGCGCTTTCACTGTATAAATAATGCTTCATATTCCCATAGCACACATTCCTGGATGAGCCCTCAAGTTTGGGTGCTGCACCAACAACCAGCAGGAGCCCTTTGTCAGGCATGTGATGACGAAAGGGTCCTGCGTGACTCCGAAACGTTGCACTCTCCTTGTGTTGTGATCATGCAATAAATTACCCATTTGGACGCTATTTATGTTGTTCAAAGTTGTGCTGGCAAATATCTTCACTTTCACTGTATAAATGACACTGGCAGAGAAGGGGTTAACATCAGGGGCGGTAAAAGGGTTAAATGTGTCCCTATGTGTGCTTTCTAACTGTGGGGGATGTGCTTTGACTAAAGGAAAACAGAGATCTGTGTTTCTGCTCGGTAGAAACACAAGATCACCATTTTCCCCTCTGGTAGAACGTTGGTCTGCCTTGTTTACATATGCAGACCGCCATTCTGCCTCTCTTCAGAATGTTCGGCAGGGCCCACTGACTCCTACTGTGTCCAATTACAGTGGGAGTGGGTTGCTGGCAGCGTCCCAGACCCAATGCATGAAATCAAGTACACACAGGGCTGGACTTACCATTGGGCTTGACTGGGCTCAAGCCAATGGGCCCCCGCCCAATAGGGGGCTCCGCGGGCCCAGCCAAGATACATAGCCGAGTGTACTCGGCTCGGCTCCGCTCACAGTCACGCCCAGGCCCGCCCTATGATGGACATGACACAGGGACTACTCTCGGCTCCACTCAGGACTGCAAGAGGACCCAAGAGCCACTGAGAAGATTTGAGAGCCGCGAGAGCCGCCGAGATACACAGTACTCTGTATCTCGGCGGCACCATATTTAAACTTCAAGACTGCAATGACAAAGCTGTAAATGACACTGGGGCAAGGCTGAAAATGACAAGGCTACACTGACAAGGCTGCAAATGACACTGACAAGGCTGCACTGACAATGGACAAGGCTGCAGATGGATGGGAAAGGCTGCAGATGGACACTTTTTTACAGAGGTTTTTATTGTATATGGCACATTTTGTACAATCAGGCTCACTTGATTCAACACAGCAAGAAGCAAGAAGCAAATTGTGGCAAGTGGTAGTGATCGATCGCCAATCATCCTTTATTGCTCCCACTGCTTTAAACTGATGAACGATGCCATCTGATTGGCTAAAGGGTATAAATGGACCCATGTATTCTATTTTTGTTATTTTTTGCAAAATAGCCTGTTATTTTCCTGTATTGGTATTATAGGTATTATGCCCCGTACACACGAGCGGACTTTTCGACATCCAAACTCCGACGGACTGAGTCCGGCGGACTATCCGATCGTGTGTGGGCTGCAACGGACTTTAGCGAAGCTAAAGTCTGACGGACTTTAGAAATGAAGCATGCTTTAAATTTTCCCGACGGAACTCCGCCGGACCCGGTCCCCTTTGAAAAATCCGCTCGTGTGTGTGCTACTCCGACGGACTAAAACCGACGCTAGGGCAGCTATTGGCTACTGTCTATGAACTTCCTACATCGAATCCAGTCGTACGTCATCACGTTCGACTCCGTCGGAGTTTGGTGTGATGGTGTGTGGTCAAGTCCGTTCGGTCGAAAAGTCCGCCAGAACTCCGTCGGAACTCCAGCGGAACTCCGGCGGAACTCCTTTGGAGGTCTGTCAGACTTAATTCCTCTCGTGTGTACGGGGCATTAGTGTATTACATCAATGTTGTATTAGTCAGATCATAAGAAAATTAGATGATGGTCATAGGAAGTCATGTCATTGGATGTATCAATGAGCATAAACTATGTCATGTCCAAAGAGGTATATAAATGGCATGAAAAGTTGTATTAAACTCTCAATGTAATGAGTTTCATTGGTTAACCCTGTGCCCTGGTGATGATAATGAATCTATCAGTGTGTGCAGTGTGTATCTTGTTGGGATTTCAAAATAATCCCTTTCCACACTCTGTGGCTAGTTGGAAAAAAAGAAGAGCATAGAACGAGTTTCATGCTTACCTGTACTAATGCAAGCACTGCCAAACTCTACTGTCTTCCAGGAAAACGTAGCCCTTGTACCCACGGTCAGACATTCTGACAACCAAATCCGTTGGATTTTGTCCGAAACTGTTGCATACACACGGTCGGACAAAGTTTTCGTAAAATCCGATTGTACATAACGTGATGACGTTATTTCGTTACGACGAGACTACGTTCAGGCTAGTAGCCAATAGCTTTGGTCTAGGAATTTGATCTGAGCATGCGTGGCACTTTGTCCAACGGAGTAGGCTACACATGATCGGAGTATGTCCGATCGGAGCATTTTGTCGGAAAATTTTACGGACAAGTTGGAAAACTTGATCTATCGGATACTCCGACGGAAACAGTCCGATGGAGACCACACACAGACGGATTATCCGACAAAACGGTCCGATAGGACACATTCCGTCGGAAGCCTCATACACACGATTGGATTGTTGGCCAACAAAACGGCGGACTTTTGTCCGAAGGGCGTTGGCCCAAACTTGTCTTGCATACAGACGGCACACAATTGTTGGCCAACAAATATGAACGTAGTGATGTACTATGATGTTTTTCAGCTCTTTAGCGCTCCCTTTGGGCTCCTTCTGCTAATTTCGCGTTATTATGCCCTGGATTTTTTCCGATGGATTTTGGACCAAACTTGTCTTGCATACACATGGTCACACAAAGTTGACGGAAAACCCGATCGCTCAGAACAAGGTGGCGTAAACCACGCACGACGGGTCTATAAAGAGGCCAGTAGCCAATACCTTTTGTCTCGTAATTTATTCTGAGCATGCGTGTAATTGTCTACACATGATTGGAATTTAAATGATCCGAGTTTGTTGTCGGAAAATTTTAGATCCACATCTCAAACATTGTGTGTTGGAAATTCTGACGGAAAAAGTCAGATGGAGCCCACACACGATCAGATTTTCTGACAACATGATCCGGTCGCACATTTTCCATCAGAAAGTCCAACCGTGTGTACAGGGCAGTAGAAGTTTGGTGGATGTTGATTCGCACTTTTCTTTTCTCACTTTTCATTTTGAACTTTTCAGTTCGTTTCTGAACGGCTGTTCATCAACCAAACATGTTGCGAAATTCGAGGAGCTAACTTGTTATTTATTATTGTCCTTGGAGTTATTGCTTTGACATTATTTTTTTGATTGAATAATGATTTGATTTGGTATATTTTCTATATTTTTGGATGCATAGAATGCACTTTTTGGTTAAGTTCTATTGGCAGATAGCATGTCTAATTTTATTTTATTTTTTTTATTATTGTTTTTTAATACAAACATTTTATTGGAAAAAGAACAAAAAAGGCATATACAATAATCGATCCATACCATAGATTAGACAACATAGTAATTAAAGCCATAGCTGTAGAGAGACATAACAGAGGTCAAGTGGCGCGGATAAATGTAACAAAAGTGCATACAAAGTGATCGCCTGATGAATTTATGCAGCTTGCTCTTTCTTAAGCTCGTGTGGGAGTTAGTTTAACAATGAAAAAATATAGCATACTAAATGCTACCCACACTTCCACACAGAGGGGTAGAACTATTGCATCTAGGTTGTTATAAAAAGTATTGACATGCCACCAAAAAAAGAATAAAAACACAACACACAAAAGAAAAAGATTGAACTCAAAAACTGGGAAAATCAACATCAAAAGGTACGGGCAATCAAACTACAGGCTGCTGTCAGTGCTACCGGTAGGTTGTTTAGGTTCAATGTTATTCCAGATCTATGTGTAGAGAACCATTCAGGGAGTCCAGGACCTCCATTTCAGATCATATATATGCAAAGTGTCCATGATCGTATAGAAAACCCTCTCCATGAGTTGTATAGCCGCCATTCTCTTGAGAACTTGGTCCCAGGAAACCCTAGGTGAGCGCCAAAATAAGGCTATCGACCAGTGCACCACGCTAAAGAGGGAAAGTTTTTGGTCGGAAGGGGTGGAACCGGGGATGTCAGCATAGAATGGGCACATTTGGTTGGTTAATGTGATGGGGGTATCCGTGATCTCTGCTACCCTTGTAGTCACCCTCTGCCAAAGGTCTCTGAGAGCCAGACATCTCCAAAATATGTAAAGATGGGTCCCCGAGTCAGGGCAACCCCTGAAGCAAGTTCCAGGAATGGTAGGGAAGAATTTATGTAATTTGGCAGGGGTGTAATACCACCTGGTGTGTAACTTCACCACCGTTTCTTTCACCGCCTCAGACCTTGTACATTTGTGCTATTGGTGATTCTGTTAGACCATTCTTCTGGGGAGGCAACTACTCCTGTCTCTTGTTCCCAGCTAAGTATGGCTGATGATTTTTCAGAAAGGCCCAAGCCAGCTAGTGAGGAATACAGCATGGAGATCATGCCCCTATCTCTGGATTCCGGTCCACAGATGCCCTCAAAGGAAGTGATTGCAACCATGGTAGTTCTGGGATAGTTGGAGTTGTAGAAGTGCCTAATTTGCAGGTATCTGAAGAATTCTGAATTAGGGAGGGCGTGGGAGGCTTGAAGAGACAGGGAAGAGTTACAGTGGTGTGAAAAAGTGTTTGCCCCCTTCCTCATTTCCTGTTCCTTTGCATGTTTGTCACACTTAAGTGTTTCGGAACATCAAACCAATTTAAACAATAGTCAAGGACAACACAAGTAAACACAAAATGCAATTTGTAAATGAAGGTGTTTATTATTAAAGGTGAAAAAAAATCCAAACCATCATGGCCCTGTGTGAAAAAGTGATTGCCCCCTAAACCTAATAACTGGTTGGGCCTCCCTTAGCAGCAACAACTGCAACCAAGCGTTTGCGATAACGTGCAATGAGGCTTTTACAGCGTCCTGGAGGAATTTTGGCCCACTCATCTTTGCAGAATTGTCCTAATTCAGTTACATTAGAGGGTTTTCAAGCATGAACGGCCTTTTTAAGGTCATACCACAACATCTCAATAGGATTCAGGTCAGGACTTTGGCTAGGCCACTCCAAAGTCTTCATTTTGTTTTTCTTCAGCCATTCGGTGGTGGACTTGCTGGTGTGTTTAGGATCATTGTCCTGCTGCAGAACCCAAGTTCGTTTCAGCTTGAGTACACGAACAGATGGTCGGACATTCTCCTTCAGGATCTCTTGGTAGACAGCAAAATTCATAGTTCCTTTTATCACGGCAAGTCTTCCAGGTCCTGAAGCAGCAAAACAGCCCCAGACCATCACACTACCACCACCATATTTTACTGTTGGTATAATGTTCTTTTTATGAAATGCAGTGTTCCTTCTACGCCAGATATACTTGGACACACACCTTCCAAAGAGTTCCACTTTTGTCTCATCGGTCCACAGAATGTTGTCCCAAAAGTCTTGGGGATCATCAAGATGTGTTGTGGAGAAATTGAGACGAGCTTTGATGTTCTTTTTGCTCAGCAGTGGTTTTCTCCTTGGAACTCTGCCATGCAGGCCATTTTTGCCCAGTCTTTTCCTGATGGTGGAGGCATGAACGCTGACCTTAACTGAGGCAAGTGAGGCCTGCAGTTCCTTGGACGTTGTTGTGGGCTCTTTTGTGACCTCTTGGATGAGTCGTCGCTGCGCTCTTGGGGTAATTTTGGGAGGCCGGCCACTCCTGGGAAGGTTCACCACTGTTCCATGTCTTCGCCATTTGTGGATAATGGCTCTCACTGTGGTTCGCTGGATTCCCAAAGCTTTGGAAATGGCTTTATAACCCTTTCCAGACTGATAGATCTCAATTACTTTCTTTCTCAATTGTTCCTGAATTTCTTTGGGTCTCGGCATGATGTGTAGCTTTTAAGGATCTTCTGGTGGACCTTACTGTGTCAAGCAGCTCCTATTTAAGTGATGCCTTGATTGTGAACAGGTGTGGCAATAATCAGGCCTGGGTGTGGCTATAGAAATTGAACTCAGGTGTGGACAACCACAGTTATAGTATGTTTTAACAAGGGGGGCAATCACTTTTTCACACAGGACCATGATGGTTTGGATTTTTTTTCACCTTTAATAATAAACACCTTCATTTACAAATTGCATTTTGTGTTTACTTGTGTTGTCCTTGATTATTGTTTAAATTGGTTTGATGTTCCGAAACACTTAAGTGTGACAAACATGCAAAGGAACAGGAAATGAGGAAGGGGGCAAACACTTTTTCACACCACTGTAAATATCCCATTGTTATGTAGGGAAGCATAGGTGACCAAATTGTTCATGGCCCATAGTTTGAAGTTGTTCTGGTTTTGGAGTGCTGCAGGGAATGCAGGATTTCCAATGAACGAGGCCAACCTGGGGTTAGGAGGTAGTAGAAAGAATTTCTTTCTATACAGGGCCCACAGGCGAAGCGACTGACCTAAAACAGAGTTTAGTGTGGAGATCTCTTTAGTATAAGTCGCTGTTTTCTTTTTTTTAATGCGCAACAAAAAAATTGCGTCCGATGGAGCATAAACATGGTCGGATTTTCCGCCAACAACCTGTCGTCACACATTTCCCATCGGAAAATCTGATCGTGTGTACGAAGCTTTAGTATCCAACCAATTTTTGTGTGTGATGGATGCCCCTCTGCTGCCTCCTACATCACTAACATGTCCTATAGCAGTGATGGCGAACCTTGGCACCCCAGATGTTTTAGAACTACATTTCCCATGATGCTCATGCACTCTGCAGTGTAGCTGAGCATCATGGGAAATGTAGTTCCAAAACATCTGGGGTGCCAAGGTTCGCCATCACTGTCCTATAGAAGGATAGGTATTTGTTTTTACCAATTCTTTCTCTTGCAAACCACAGAGTTCAATAGCATGGTCACCAGGAGGGGTTATGCATTAAATATTATTTTTGTAGGCAATACTTAGTTGTATTTATTTATTTTTTCTAAGTACGAGCAGAGTCACTTTATAGCCAGCTTCGCATTGAGTTTCCATGAACATATTTTGATGTATGGCACGTCAGCCTTCATGCATTAGTAAATTCCTGTATATTCTGAATGGCAACCTAGTGCACTAAGGATTTGTGTTTAAGCCTATCACAACGCATAGTAAAGTACCACCATTCATTATTATTATAAAGTACCACCCTGGGTTTTTGTTTGAGTGAATTTTATTGGATATCATTATATTTATGGTGCAATTTTGTGGGGTAGAGAATCTCAGGCTTTGTATGCTTACATTTTGTAAGGTTTTATGGTGTTAATTCATTGGTACACAGGGGTGTGGGTCCATTTGTGTCCACCAGATGGAGTGTAATAAGCCATTTTTGAACTATTTATACTTTTTATGAGATTTATAATATTTAATTGGAAATACACTTATTATATTTTTAAGATTATATATCTTTATTTTGAATATTATCATTTATTTTTGTTATTTTTTTTTATTTTTATTTTTGGCATTGTGCATATTGGATGATACTGTCTGATTGATACTGTATAGAGAAGAGTGCTATGGGTCCATTGTAACCCTTTTTGTGTGGGGTGGGGGTGGCTCACACAATTTCCCCGCAGCTGCCTTGGTTAGGTTTTTAATAATTGGCCAATTATTATTTTATTAGTTATATCGTGGTTTTTTGTATGTTTTAGGTTATAGGTGTTCAATAAAGTTTAGAGATGGACGAACTTCCGATGGGGCGTTTCGTGAACGCGAACCGCGAATGCGGCCGGAAGTTCGCGAACTGCAAAGTTCACGGCGGGTCCCATTGACTTCAATGGCAGGCGAGCTTTGAAAACCTACAGGTCATATTTCCAGCCACAAAATAATTACTAGCTGTGCACACATAGTCCCACCACATGGCCACTGACATAACATATGTATGAAGTGAATCTGGGATCAACAACTACAATCATTCTTTTCTTATATGTGAAATTTTGACAATTCGGGACTCAGGAGTGCATGAAGGCAATGGAGGAGAGGGAAGGTCAGGGTAGGCTATGAAGAGGGTGCAGAAGATGATCACCAGCACCATGATAGAGTGCACTGACACCAGCACTGTGATATAGAGCACTGACACCAGCACTGTGATATAGAACACTGACACCAGCACCGTGATATAGAGCACTGACACCAGCACCGTGATAGAGTGCACTGACACCAGCACGTGCTATAGAGCACTGACACCAGCACAGTGATATAGAGCACTGACACCAGCACAGTGATATAGAGCACTGACACCAGCACCGTGATATAGAGCCCTGACACCAGCACTGTGATATAGAACACTGACACCAGCACCGTGATAGAGTGCACTGACACCAACACAGTGATATAGAGCACTGATAACAGCACCGTGATATAGAGCACTGACACCAGCACTGTGATAGCGTGCACTGAAACCAGCACAGTGATATAGAGCACTGACACCAGCACTGTGATATAGAACACTGACACCAGCACTGTGATAGAGTGCACTGATACCAGCACCGTGATAGAGTGCACTGACACCAGCCCCGTGCTATAGAGCACTGACACCAGCACCATGTTAGCGTGCACTGACACCATCACAGTGTTATAGAACACTGACACCAGCACCGTGATAGAGTGCACTGACACCAGTACCGTGATATAGAGCACTGACACTAGCACCGTGATATAGAGCACTGACACCAGCACAGTGATATAGAGCACTGACACCAGCACTGTGATAGAGTGCACTGATACCAGCACCGTGATAGAGTGCACTGACACCAGCACCGTGCTATAGAGCACTGACACCAGCACCATGTTAGAGTGCACTGACACCAGCACAGTGTTATAGAACACTGACACCAGCACCGTGATAGAGTGCACTGACACCAGCACCGTGATATAGAGCACTGACACCAGCACAATGATATAGAGCACTGACACCAGCACTGTGATATAGAACACTGACAGCAGCACTGATACCAGCAACTCGCTGCAGAAGAGGGTGCAGATCGAGAGGATGAGGAGGGTGCAGAAGAGTAAGGCTAAGTGAGCCACTCAACCAAGTCTGGTGCGTCCTTTGACGTAATCGCACGCACCTTCTGCAATTTGCTACTTTGGCTCAGGTCTGTTGCTCCTGCCCTACCCCTACCACCCCTGCAGAAGGGCCTGCCACTTCCTCTGCCTGTCATTTTTTAAATGACCCTGTGACAAAAGTCTCTAGAGCAGTGCAATATCTATGTGGAAGAAGGTATATAACACCCCGCTTCAATATGTCATTTTGGGGGCCACTGGTCTATCACACCAGTTATAATACTTTTTTTTGGATTGCGTTTGTCACTCTTTGTAGTATCGCTGCAGAAACGCTCAGCAGTCACAATGCTGCACAGTGGAAATGCACTATACTATGCTTTCTATATGTGCAAGTATTTTATACGTGTATTACACACCTATATGCTGCACACCAAATAGTACACCTATACCAGTCCTTACAAGGACCTTTGTGAACCGAGTAGCTAGTGATGTGCAGACTGTACCCTACACTGATAAAGGACTGCTGCAGAATAGGGCAGCAGTAGTGCAGCAGCACCCTATATATTGTACAGCTATACCAGTTCTTACAAGGTCCTTTGTGAACCGAGTAGCTAGTGATGTGCAGACTGTACCTCAGTCCCTACACTGATAAAGGACTGCTGCAGAATAGGGCAGCAATCTGCAGCAGTGCACCACAACCCTATATATTGTACAGCTATACCAATCCTTACAAGGACCTTTGTGAACCGAGTAGCTAGTGACGTGCAGACTGTACCTCAGTCCCTACACTGATAAAGGACTGCTGCAGAATAGGGCAGCAGTAGTTCACCAGCACCCTATATATTGTACAGCTATACCAGTCCTTACAAGGACCATTGTGAACCGAGTAGCTAGTGATGTGCAGACTGTACCTCAGTCCCTACACTGATAAAGGACTGCTGCAGAATAGGGCAGCAATCTTCAGCAGTGCACCACAACCCTATATATTGTACAGCTATACCAGTCCTTACAAGGACCTTTGTGAACTGAGTAGCTAGTGATGTGCAGACTGTACCTCAGTCCCTACACTGATAAAGGACTGCTACAGAATAGGGCAGCAGTCAAGTATAATATTCTTTCTATATTTGGAAGAAAGTTTATTATACGTGTACAACCCTATATACTGTACTACACCGATGCCATACCAGTCCTTAAAAAGGACTTTTGTGGACCTAATAGTAACAGCTAGTGATTAAAAAGACTGTCCCTGCTGCACACAGCGTCCTGTCCCTCTCTGCACTGACAAAAGACAGGCTGCTGCAACAATCACTAGCACAGCAGTGCACTCAACCCTATATCCTGTACTACACCTATACCATACCAGTCCTTAAAAGGACTTTTGTGGACCTAATAGCTAGCGATTTGTGTCACTACAGTCTCTCCCTGCTCCACACAGCAACCTCTCCCTATAATGACACAAGAAAGAATGTAAAATGGCCGCCGGATCGGGTCTATTTATAAGTTAGGGGGAATGTCCAATTGTCCATGTGCTGAAATGTCTCCATTGGCTGTCCTGTACCCCATGATGGATGTATCATCATAGGTCAAAGTTCTTTCACACTGTAAACACATATGTCCACCGGGCGAACAGCGGCAATAGTCCGCAGATCGGGCGAATTGCGAACACGCAAAATTTGCCACGACACGACCGCCGGGCGAACAGTTCAACCATCCCTAATAAAGTTATTTGTCTTTATGTGTGTCATGCTATTTTGCTGGGTCTCTTACATTTTTCAATCCATTTAGGGGTACATTTCACTTTTGCATATTGAGATTGAGCTCAGTCTGGTTTTTATAATTTTATTTTCTTCAGTATGGGTCCATCACCGCAACTGCTATTTTAATAGGGGGTGCTTCAGGGAACCCCAACTTACCCAACCTCAGATCCTTGGCGATTCCCAGTTTTTACATCAACTCAATAGACATTATGCTCTTTGGCAGGTTTTTTATCCTGGGGATCGTCAGTACACATTCTATTCAGTTCCCAATTGCATACATTCTCGTCTAGACTACTTTTTTGTCAACAACCCTACACTTAGAATTATCGAATCCACATGCATACTTCCGATTTCTTGGTCTGGTCATGCCCCCTATTCTGCTCACATTATCCCTAGGTACCCCTAATCGCAGACACAGCCACTGGCAATTGAATAATTGTCTTTTCCAATATCTCCCCGCTAAACTTGAGGTGGAATGCGCTTTGAAGCTCTATTTTGCTGAAAATTACACTCCTGATGTATCTCTCTCTGTCCTCGAGGTCGCTGCATTACCATCTCTTCGGCTATGAAAAAAGATGCGCAAGCTCTTAAACTGCATACTGAAAGTGAAATTAGGGACATAGAATGCCAGTTGCACACTACCCCATCCCAGTCTTTACTTAAAAAGATTATCCGCTTACACACAACTCTTAAAGACTCAGTTTCCACTAGCTATAAATGATTGAATGCTTACTTCATTCAAGTCCAAAGTAAACATTCCTACATGCTCCATTGGGAGAGGGCATTACAAGAAGAGATGTCCCTGGAGGCATGGCAGTTGGTTTGGTCTCAGGCTGCTAAGAGTTCCCTCTGTACTCTTTATAAAGAAAAATGCATATAAAATCCTCTACTGGAAGGGATTACACATTTTTCTCGCCTCCTCACCAGAGGTACTCCAGAATCGACTATCTGTTCATCTCACAACAGGACCTACACCTCCTGACCAGAGCCGCCATAGAACCTATGTGTATCTCAGACCACCACCCCATCTCCATTTCTCTTTCTCTTCCCATATCACTGGACAGATCCAAAATATGGCGCCTAGATCCTTCACTACTGACAGACCAGGCCAACATAGATCACGTACAATTATATCTAGATTCATTCTTCCGCATAAATAACACACCAGATACACACCCCATCACGCAGTGGGAGGCTCACAAATGCTCAATTAGGGGGGAATTCCTAATGCTCTCAGCCAAACGTAAACGTTTACAACAAGCTTGCATCCGAGAGTTACTAGCGCAAATTAAATTGCTGGAGACAGCACATAAAAAAACACAAGCCACATTGACTCTGCAAGATCTCACAAACGCGCGGTCTCTCCTGCTTGACGAACTGAATTTGAAAATTAGAAAAAAACTTACACTTTCCCGTAAGTTATTTTATGAACATGGTAATAAAAATGGAACGCTCTTAGCCAGAGCATTGCAGGGGAAGAGAGCCTCACAAACGATTCGAAAGATTAGGAACTCTGATGGGTCTCTAGCAACCAGTAATAAAGATATAGCAGCTTGCTTCGAACGATATTACCGTACCTTGTATGACTTAGATCACCAGAACTCCCAACAGACCTCACAGGAACACAGGACATCCGCTATTAGGGACTTTCTGACCCAGTACGCACCCAAACCATTGTCCCAAGAAACTGTCACCTCTTTGGAAAAGCCAATTTCCGGAGAGGAACTCATCCAAGCTCTAAAACAAATGAAAAATGGCAAAAGCCCAGGCCCAGACGGATTCACGACTTTATACTACAAAACCTTCCTAAACAATCTCAGCGGCCCTCTTTTAACCACACTAAATTCCATTACACTAGGAGATACCCCTTCTCATCGTCTTCTGGAGGCACATATAACGGTGCTTCCGAAAGATGGGAAAGACCACACCTTAGTTATGAATTACCGCCCAATTTCGCTACTTAATGTGGACACAAAAATTCTAGCAAAAATCTTATCCAATCGCCTTCTCCCGCTGGTCCCGCATCTCATCTCCCCTGATCAGGTAGGCTTCATTCCTGGCCGGGAAGCCAGAGATAACACCATCAAAGTTATTAACCTCCATTCATACTTAAAGTCTTCTGAGCAGAAGGGCTTCTTCCTATCCTTGGACGCGGAGAAGGCATTCGACAGAGTGGCCTGGGATTACATGTCTGAGACCCTTAGATCAATAGGTCTTGGGGACAAGATGCTCAAAATGATTCTTACACTTTACGCGCATCCCACAGCTCAAGTGAAAGCCAACGGCCACCTGTCGAATGCCTTCCCGGTCCGGAATGGGACGCGTCAGGGATGCCCTCTATCACCACTCATATATGTACTCACACTAGAGCCGTTCCTCAACCGCCTCCATAGCAACCCTGACATTAAAGGTATTATGACTCCGAAAGGGGAATTCAAGGTCTCTGCCTTCGCGGACGACATTCTACTTTCTCTTTCGGAACCCCATATCTCTCTCCCTAATCTCTTGCTGGATTTTAGGGAATTCCAAGCAATTTCCAATCTTAAAATAAATTTCGATAAATCGCATGCCCTAAATGTTTCCTTACCAGCGGAGACGGTAGCTCTATGCCAAGCCAATTTCCCCTTCTCTTGGAAGGCCAAATCCATATCATATCTTGGGATCCAACTCCCGACACAATTGACTGACCTGTACTCTTTAAATTTCTTGCCATTGTTACTTACAATAAAGAAAGACTTACTTAACTGGGACAATCCTTCATTTTCCTGGTTCGGCAGGGCTGCAGTCCTTAAAATGAATATTTTACCTAGACTTCTTTACGTCATGCAGGCCGTCCCAATCCATATTCCACCAGCCTTCTTTACTACGCTGAAAACCCTATGCTCCAAATTCCTCTGGCGTAATAAACACCCCCGCATAAAATTTGACCTTCTGGCAACACCTGTGTCTAAAGGGGGCATAGGTCTTCCCGACCTGCCAAATTACTACAGGGCCTGCTTGCTCACTAGAGTGGTGGATTGGAACATCCATGCATCGACTAAAAAATGGGTAGACCTAGAAGATCTAATAGCGGAAATGCCCCTTGCAACAGCTCCATGGCTACCAGCCAATCGCATCCCGCGCACAGCTTTCTCGCACATTCTTATAGGCCCCCACGCTCCGTTGCTTTCACAAAGCATGCTCCAATTCACACCTAGCCACTGTACCGGGCCCTATGACACCAATCAGATGTAACCCGGATTTCCCTCCGGGAATATCCCCGCAGTTTCTGGCCTCTGGGTGGCCACACAGTCACGTGAGAGTTAAACACTTCTTCCAGGGAAACTCCCTTATGTCTCGGGATAGGCTAGCCACACAAATGAAGGACAAGCAATTTCCCTTATGGCCTTACTTACAAATTAAACATTTCCTATCTAGCCCCCAACACAGCCTACATTGGACCAGAGCTCTGACTCCATTTGAAACACTATGCTCGGAGTCCGCTCCATAAAGACACTTGATATCCTACATCTATCAGATCCTTTTTAGTAACCACCCCAGGAAACACAAAAACTGTCATTATTGGGAGAAGGAGCTTGCGATTTCCATCACAGAAGACCAATGGGAACGAATATTTGAATACACTCTCAAGGGCTCCATAAACGTGTCCACACAAGAGAATGGCTACAAAATTCTCAACCGCTGGTATAGAGTCCCAACCCTCATCAACAAATATGCTCCGAATACCTCAAACCTATGTTGGCGGTGCAAATCAGACCCGGGCTCCCACGTCCACATATGGTGGTCGTGCCCCACACTCCAAAAATTTTGGCAGGAGGTTCACAAATTATCATCGAAAATCACTTCGTACTCCCTGGATTTCTCCCCAGCACAATTATTACTCCATCATACCACCTTATCTAGACGCACTTATTTTAAGTCTTTAACAATGCACCTACTAAATGCGGCAAAGTTGTGTACCCCTGTCCATTGGGGCACATCTGAGACTCCTTCAGTCAAGGAATGGTTTATAAGGATTAATAGAATCGCTGAAATGGAAGAACTCATAGCCATTGCTCAGGAAACTATCACTAAACATAATACACGTTGGGCCTGCTGGTACCACTTTAAGACAACCCCAGAGTACAAATGCACTATGCAATCGCATACCAACTGAACAAATTCATCCCCTCTCTCCTTTGGAATTTGCACCTTTTGGTACCGTGGGGGGGGGTGGAGGAGACTGGTCAAAGTCCGGAGCTAGATGGGCGGCATGTGCCCCCTCCGGACAGGCCCGGTTTCGTCCTCCCCTTCCTTTCTCCCATCTGCTTCCTCACTCTACAACAATCCTATCCCTTCGGGGAAACTCCCTTACAAACTCGAATCTCAAGTGTAACAGATTCCCCATACACACCGTCTTCCATTTTTTTTTTTTTCCCTTCCCCTTCCTATTCCTATTCCCATATCCTCCTCTAGTAGGTACAACTACAGAAACCAGCTGGTCTGGTTACCTAATAGCATCTACAACTAATAAGATCCCAAAGATACGCATGACGTTAGCGGGTTACCCGGATGGACACTTACACATCCTAATTCTCGAACCGTGCATTGCTGATTGTTGTGCTGCATGTTTCTACATAAGACTGTGTGTCGAGAATAGGGTGACTTACACTCACGATTATAGGAGCACGAAATCAGATAATCCCTTTTGCATTGTATTTACAAACATTATCTAAGGTCTGTTATGAAGAGCTTTTCATGTCAATCTTGCTTTAGATCGTTTGCAGCACATAGTTATTACTGTTAGGCCGCGTACACACGCGCGGACTGTTTGCCCAACCTTGTTCGTCAAACAGTTTCGGCAAACAGTCCGCTCAAAATTTGCATGAGCGGACTTGCCCACACACGAGCGGACTGTTTGACGAACAAGGTTGGGCAAACAGTTCGCTCAACTTTTGAAATGAACGGACTCGCCCACGTAAGCAGGAGGCAAATCCGCCTATTTCGAGCGCGTGTACAGGTAGGCGGGGCCCGCGAAGGAGACGTCGCGGGCTCCGCCGCCTGGAATGGGCTTAAAGGGGAACCCCAACGCCGAAAAAAATCGGCGTGGGGGTTCCCCCAAAGTCCACACCAGACCCTTGTCCGAGCACGCTACCCGGCCGGCCAGGAAAGGGGGGCGAGCGAGCGCGCCCCCCCTCCTGAGCCGTACCAGGCCGCGTGCCCTCAACATGGGGGGTGCCTTGGGGAAGGGTGGGCCGCGCGGCCCCCCCACCCCAAAGCACCTTGTCCCCATGTTGATGAGGACAAGGGCCTCTTCCCGACAACCCTGGCCGTTGGTTGTCGGGGTCTGCGGGCGGGGGGCTTATCGGAATCCGGGAGCCCCCTTTAAGAAGGGGGCCCCCGGATACCGGCCCCCCACCCTATGTGAATGAGTATGGGGTACAATGTACCCCTACCCATTCACCTGTGAAATAAAGTACAAAAAAAAAACACAACACAGGGAAAAAATATTTTATTGCACAGCTCCGGGGGTCTTCCGTCTTCGGGGGTCTTCTCGCCGGACTCCTCCGCTATCTGTGTGTAGCTCTTTTACTAGCGGAGGAGTCCGGCTTTCTTCCTCCCCGCCGCCGGCCTCTTCTCCCGACTTCGGGGGTCTTGTCCCCCTCTTCGGTTCTTCTGCCGGGCCACCGCGCCTTCTTGTAGCTCTTTTACAGGCGGTGGCCCGGTCTTCTGTCGCCGCCGTCGTCGTCGCCGCCGCCGCCTTCCGTTCTTGTTCTTCTTCTTGTTCTTCTTCTTCTTCTCCTGGAGATGTTGACTCGACGATCTCTCCGGCCGGAATGCCAGGGACACGCTCCGCTGCCACTTATATAGTGACAATGGGGCGGTGTCACATGGTATATGTCACATGGGTTGGTCACATGGTGACCCCGCCCCCTTACGATGTCATAGTCCCCATGTGACATCAACCCATGTGACCAACCCATGTGACATATACCATGTGACACCGCCCCATTGTCACTATATAAGTGGCAGCGGAGCGTGTCCCTGGCATTCCGGCCGGAGAGATCGTCGAGTCAACATCTCCAGGAGAAGAAGAAGAAGAACAAGAAGAAGAAGAAGAAGAAGAACAAGAACGGAAGGCGGCGGCGGCGACGACGACAGCGGCGACAGAAGACCGGGCCACCGCCTGTAAAAGAGCTACAAGAAGGCGCGGTGGCCCGGCAGAAGAACCGAAGAGGGGGACAAGACCCCCGAAGTCGGGAGAAGAGGCCGGCGGCGGGGAGGAAGAAAGCCGGACTCCTCCGCTAGTAAAAGAGCTACACACACATAGCGGAGGAGTCCGGCGAGAAGACCCCCGAAGACGGAAGACCCCCGGAGCTGTGCAATAAAATATTTTTTCCCTGTGTTGTGTTTTTTTTTTTGTACTTTATTTCACAGGTGAATGGGTAGGGGTACATTGTACCCCATACTCATTCACATAGGGTGGGGGGCCGGTATCCGGGGGCCCCCTTCTTAAAGGGGGCTCCCGGATTCCGATAAGCCCCCCGCCCGCAGACCCCGACAACCAACGGCCAGGGTTGTCGGGAAGAGGCCCTTGTCCTCATCAACATGGGGACAAGGTGCTTTGGGGTGGGGGGGCCGCGCGGCCCCCCCTTCCCCAAGGCACCCCCCATGTTGAGGGCACGCGGCCTGGTACGGCTCAGGAGGGGGGGCGCGCTCGCTCGCCCCCCTTTCCTGGCCGGCCGGGTAGCGTGCTCGGACAAGGGTCTGGTGTGGACTTTGGGGGAACCCCCACGCCGATTTTTTTCGGTGTTGGGGTTCCCCTTTAAGCCCATTCCAGGCGGCGGAGCCCGCGACGTCTCCTTCGCGGGCCCCGCCTACCTGTACACGCGCTCGAAATGGGCGGACTTTCCGAGCGGGAACAGTCCGCTCATTTCGAAAGTACAGCGGACAAGCCCACACACGGGCGGACTGTTCGCTCAAACACAGTTTCAGCGGACAGTTTTTCGGAATTTCCGAAAGACTTTGTCCGTCCAACTGTCCGCTGAAACTGTCCGCTGAAAGCCCACACACGAGCGGACTGTCCGCCCAAACACTGTTCAGCGGACAAGGTTGGGCGAACAGTCCGCCCGTGTGTACGCAGCCTTAGAGTATTTTTGTGTACTGACTTTATTTCTGGAATATGTATGACATGCTTATATATCCATCACTATACTCTTTTTGTCTATATGGTTGTACCTCAACGATCTGTATTTTCAAGTATGTTCAATAAAAAACTTGAATGGAAAAATAAAATCCTCTACTTTTGGTACATGACCCCGGATGTACTTCACACCGTCTATCCCACTAGTTCAGATAGATGCTGGCATTGACACAGGGATAAAGGCATCCTCCTTCATATATTTTGGAGCTGCCCATTGATTACCCCATTCTGGCATTCTGCCCACCAGTTGTTGGGTCACCTTCTCAGGGTATCTATCCCTATGACACCGAAAATTTTCTTGCTGGGCCTCTCCCCGCTAAAAATTTCCAAAATCTCTAAGAAGCTGCATTGCCATATCTTTAAGGCTGCACGGTGTCTTATTGCCCTTAATTGGAAGCAGCACTCTCCTCCCTCTCTAGAGGCCCTATATGCTAGGATTAAAGACGTAAAGCTGATGGAGAAAATTACTGCTAGACTATAAGATAGAATGGAAGCCCACAACCATGTTTTGGAACCATGGCATCTCCAGGAGGACCCACCTTGAACCAGTAAATAAGCTACTGTGATAACATATTTTTCTTTTCTTCCCTTTCTTACTTTCTGTTCTTTACTATCTACGCTTAGTCTTAAACTACAATATCTTTTTCTCAACATTGTTATTCAATGTCATGATGTTGCATAGGTAATGCTGTCTTAACAAAATATGTGCTTCTGGCTATTCTTGTAGCTACAGTATGGTTGTTGTAAATTGCTCTCACCTTTAATGGGTGCCTTTTGCAAACATTGTGCCCATGTTCTTGTATGTTTCTCTCCTAAGTTTTTATTTTTGATGAAAATAAATACAATTTGCTATTTGAAAAAATAAAGAAATGGTGCTTCAGAAGTCATTGCTTGTTACATTATACACTGTTGCTCTTCCGATTTCTTATGTGAGTCATTTTTTATTTTTCAGAGTATGTTTACTTTACTATGAGATTTACTCTTTCTTATGCCTTATGCAATGATTCTTATGATGTGCTGCTGAGCCAAGATTATGGTGAAGATTACTTGAAGATGGAGAAGAAGAAGATGGAGGAAGAAGAACACCCAAGGAAGACCAGAAGAAAGAAGATGGAAGAAGAAGCGGAAAGAAGAAGAAATTAATAAAGGACTTGTCAAAAACCGTCTCTTGTGTTTTTTTAACCCTTTTGACACTTTATTTGTGAAATGGTAGGGGTAAATTTGTACCCCATTACCAATTCACACAGGGGGGGTGGCTGAGATCTGGAGGTCACCTTGTTAAAGGGGGCTTCCAGATTCCAATAAGCCCCCCGCCCGCAGACCCCCACAACCACCGGGCAAGGGTTGTGAAGATGAGAACCTTCTCCCCATCAACATGGTGAGGGCATGTGGCCTGGTATGGTTCGGGGGGGGGGCGCTCTCTTGTCCACCCTCTTTTCCTGCGGCCTGCCAGGTTGCGTGCTCGGATAAGGGTCTGGTATTGATTTTTGGGGGGACCCGCAACATTTTTTTTTTACATTTTGGCACGGGGTTCCCCTTAATATCCATACCAGACTTGAAGGTCCTGGTATGGAATTTAGGGGAACCCCACGCATTTTTTTAAAAAATTTTGGTTCAGGATTCCCCTGTGGGAAAATTCCATGCAATTTTTAGCAATGAACGTTTATGTGTATTGTCGGACCGACAATTCATTATAGCCACGAGTAGTTTTGAACGTAGTTTTTTTCCTTTAAAAATTTAATTTTGCTATCAGACTGTTCTAAACACGGGAAATATGCGCCTCTTTACAGGCATACTATAGACACCCCCCAGGTACGAAATTTAAAGGAATATTACACTTTTATTGTTTCACTTTAATCATTATTAAAATCACTGCTCCCGAAAAAACATCCATTTTTAAAACTTTTTTTGCATTGATACATGTCCCCTGGTGCAGGACCTGGGTCCCCAAACACTTTTTATGACAATAACATGCATATAAGCCTTTAACTTTTGATTATTCCCATAGACTTTTAAAGGGTGTTCCGCGGCTTTAGAAATTTACCGCGAACATCTAAAATGGTTCGCTGTTCGGCAAACTAGCGAACAGCCAATGTTTGAATCTAACTCATGTTCAACTCAAACATAAAGCCCATCCCTACACGTGACCATCAGGCATATATCTTATTCAATTCTCCTTCTTAGCCCTTGTACACACGGTCGGACATTCTGACAACCAAATCCGTTGGATTTTGTCCGACGGATTTTGTCCAAAACTGTTGCATACACACGGTCGGACAAAGTTGTCAGAAAATCCGATTGTACATAACGTGATCACATTATTTTGTTACGACGGGACTACGTTCAGGCTAGTAACCAATAGCTTTGGTCTAGGAATTTGATCTGAGCATGCGTGGCACTTTGTCCATCGGAGTAGGCTACACATGATCGGAGTATGTCCGGTCGGAGCATTTTGTCGAAAATTTTACTGGAAAGTTGGATATTTAGACGGAAACAGTCCAATGGAGACCAAACACAGTCGGAATATCCGACCAAACAGTCCAATAGGACACATTCTGTCGGAACCTCCGACCGTGTGTACAAGGGCTTACAGGTACTGGACAGCTCCTCCAATAAAAATCCAAACTCCTCTTCCCCCCATTGGGGCACTGTTAAGAAAGGCTCTAAAATGGACCACAAAAGGGCATATATAGTGTAGTATGTTTTTAACAAGATATCACAATAAAATCACAAATGTGTCCACTTACATGTACATGTAGGTATATAGGCATAAGGGATGTGTGGCTTCCTGGCCGATAAGTCCCGCACAGTCATCCAACAATTGAACTCAGCGTGCATTCCACCCATAGGAAGTGGCAATATAGATGGCTCCGGTCAATGCATAACAGGCCTGCTCTTCAATACATTTTGGTCATGCGCGCGTCATCAGGAAGCTGTCTCAAGAAATTTACTTCCTGATGCATGCACAAAAAGCATTGAAGCTCAGGCCTGTTACGCATTGACTGGAGCCATCTCTATTGTAACTTCCTCTTGGTGGAACCCACGCCAAGTTCAATCGTTGGATGATGGTGTGGGACTTATCGGCCGGGAAGCTGCACATGGCTTATGCCTATATAACTAAGTATACATGTGAATGGACACATTTGTGTTTTTATTGTGATATCTTATCAAAAACATACTACACTATATATGCCCTTTTGGTCACGTGGTGGCCGAGTAGTTCTGGTGAGTGCATATTGATTTGTTGCATTTGGGTGGAGCACTTTTATGAAGATCGGAGCACCTTTATATATTATATTTTTTTAGAAACACTGTGATTGGACATTGATTTTGGATACACATTCATATTCTTGTTTTTTTTTGTCTCTTTTTATAGACTCACTTTATTTACATGAACTTTTGTATTGATTCACGTGCACTTATTTTTCACAGATTTTTTTTCATTCTCTAGGTGATGTTAACAGTGTGTCACTGTTAAAAGAGCAACAACCTTGTGTCATACCTTTGTTTTATGGTGCTTTTAGTTGGTGCCCCTCTTAATTCACTATTCGTTGTTTAGGATCAGAATTTGTATTAAACAACATAAAAGCATGGATCCATCCTGCCTTGTATCAATGGTTCAGACTGGTGGTGGGGGTGTAATGGTGTGGGGGATATTTTCTTGGCAAGCTTTGGCCCCTTAGTACCAATTGAGCATCATTTAAATGCCACGGTCTACTTGAGTATTGATGCTGACCATGTCCATCCCATTATGACTACAGTGTCCCCATCTTCTGATGGCTCCTTCCAGCAGAATAATGCACCATGTTACAAGGCTCAAATCATCTCACCATTGGTTTCTTGAACATGACAAGGTGTTCACTGTACTCCTATGGCCTCCACACTCACCAGATCTCACAACATTTATTTTTATAAGGATTGAATTGCTAGTGCATCTATTTTTGGTCATATGGTAGACACAATATTGATGATATTGTAGACACATTTATATGTATATGGATTTTTTTTATTTAAAGTGGATTTTGATGAAAATATGGTGCACTGCTTTGCCAAAAGAGGGTCCACATAATTAATACATGAATAGGATGCAAAATATGGATAAAAAACACAATGAAGGTTGGGCTTTAAAGCCCAGCTCCCAAGTTTAAACTTTTTTAGCCCCCCTTCAGTGGCTCCCTTTTTTAAATTTAAAATGGTTGCATGACATAGCACATCCTTGTCTGACAAGTCAATCAACCTGATTGTGATCTGCTGTTAAATAAAACCTACAAGCCCTGTCCCCCCCTTGGCTTTTGGCTGGACAGTGAAAAGAAAAGCAGCATATTGATGAACTCATCTCTGTGTCACTCTACTCTCTCCTCCTGTACACGTGTTGCATATGTTAGCACATGAGTACTGCAGGGCAACCGATTGGCTCTTTGTGCTCCTCCCATCTCTCCAAGTCTGAGCTCTGCTTCTGTACATGGAATTGCAAGAGGTTTATTCTAGGTTAAAGTCTGATAAGTACACAACTTAATTTTCAAAATAATTTAGTGAACGCAAAGTTGCATTGATGTGTGTCTTTTATGCCCGTCTGGAATTGAGCTTTAAGTCTCATCACAGCACACAACTTCCCTTTACAGTAAAGTCTTTGTAGGATACATCTTCTGTCTGTTCACTTTACTGCAATCTCTGCAGCACTTTCTTCTGGACAAATAGACAGTAAAAATGTAAGGCTAATAGTATATGATTGCTTCATTAGGCTTATATACTTACTGTATATTGGAGTAGTTATTAGAAGGGAGTGCTGCTGACCAGGTATATGGTATGAGGATTCAGGGATGATGGACATATTCATGCTTAAAAAAAAGAAAGAAAACTTTCACCAGCAAAGTAAAATGCTGTACAACTAAAAATAATGTTGCAAGGCAGTGTAAATGCAATAAGATTGTAAATGTAGATGTAAACCTTAACTGGATTTTTAGTTTGCTAAAGCACTGTGTACAATAAATTATTGCCATATTTTTATACTATTTTGACAATTTATTTATCCTTTTTTCATCCCAGTTCTACTTATCTCCTCCAGCCTTTTTCAGACAATTCCTCCCTAACTGTAATTAGTCAAGCAGCCTCTGTGTATCATTTCTCAGGGCGGACTTCCTGATGGTCACAGTGGTGGACCATGCCTGTGCAAGGACCTTCATGGCAGGATCACCAGATATTATTACCACTTGGCGACCGCCCACAGTACATTTATGTCATTACTTTGATGCTAAATACTGTTGCTACCATAACCCCGGCATCCTCTTGTTCTGTGGGCGATTGTCTACAAAATAAAAGTGGTCCCAGCAGTGCATTTGCCTGGAGATCGCTTTTAGAGGCAGCAGGAGAGGTGCCCCCGCCGCTTTCCGGTTGCTTCCGCCTTTATCGGAGAAATTAGTAAAAGTGGAAGCGATCTGATCTGCTGGAGGGATGGGCAGGAAGTTACTTGACTCTCTGCCCTTGGAGAACCGGAGCAACGCTTGACGGCACTTCCGCCTTAAAGGTCATTTTTTTTTTCTATTAAATGTAAAATTACATTTCTTTTTTATTAATGTTTTGCTTTTATAGGTAAATGAGAGATCTGAGGTCTTTTTGACCCCAGATTTCTCACTAAAGAAGACCTGTCATGCTTATTTATATTACAATGGATTTTTACGTTACTTGTAATAGGAAAAAAAGTTATAAAAAAATAAAAAGTAATCTAGCGCCAGCTCCTGACGAGCATGTGCTTTATGTTTTTTTATTTTTATTTAATATTCCTAAAAACACAGTTGGGTTTTGGGGCTAATTATGCTAAATTGTGGTTTCAGTACCAGTCTAGCTGGATTGCGTTGGGTTCTCCTTGGCCACAGGTGTCGCTGTCACCACTGGCAAGTGTGAGAATGCAGTTTATCTAGGCGTATTGAGTGCCATCCTTTTTCGGAACCAACCCAGTGGGAGTGTCATCCTGCTGTCCATTCTGGGAGGTGGTATTTAAGGTACGGGGATCACGTGGTTTTGTTCCGTTCCGGTCCAGAAGACCCTGCTGTCTGTTGGGTCCTGGTCCTCCTGACCAGCCCCCATGGCCCACATGGCCTGGGGTACAAATCCATTCAATTCCGAGTCTCGGGGCTGGATAGCCCGAGGCGAAGTAACTGAGAGGAGGATTCAAAGGTGATCCGGTGCCGTCTCATCTGGGAGGAGGCTATGCACAAGGCTGGCTCCTCCGAAGAAGCCTGGAGGCTCAGTTGAAGGACACTAAATGAATGTACACTCATATGGTATCGCTGGGCTGGCTGTGAGATACTGGTACCGTATGATAGCTCTTTTCATTTATCTACGACCCTCAGTTACATCCAAGTCTGTGGCAGAGACTTTGTTCTACTTAACCACTACAATACAGGGCACTTTCACCCCCTTCCTTCCCAGCCCAATTTTCAGCTTTCAGCGCTCTCGCTCTTTCAGTGACAATTGCGTGGTCATGCTACACTGTACCCAAATGAAATTGTTATCATTTTTTTCGCACAAATAGAGCTTTATTTTGGTGTTATTTATTCACGACTCCGTTTTTTTTTTTTTGCGATATAAGCGCAAAAATAGCGGAAATTTGGAAAAAAAACTATATTTTCTTTTTTCTATTTGAAAAGAAATCCAATAAAATCAAATTTTGTCATAAATTTAAGCCAAAATGTATTCTGCTACATGTTTTTGGTAAAAAAAATTCCGTTAAGTGTATAATAATTGGTTTGTGTGATCACGGACATATGTACGCAAATGATCATGTACATATGTGTGCAGGTGATCACGTACATATGTGTGCAGATAATCATTGGGACATGTGATTTTAGTGGGACATATGTGGGGGACATGTTTTTATTATTAGGGACATGTGTTTTTATTATTTGGGGACATGTATGTTTTGGGGACATGTGTGTTTTGGGGACATATGTGGGGACTGTGTTTGTACTGTGTGGTGTGTTGTGTGTGTACACTACACTGATGATCAGTGAGTAAAAAGCTGTAAAAAGCAGCCCATACTCACTGATCATCAGCCGGCTGCAGCGATCTGCTCTCTTCTCCTCAGCGGTGACTTCCGTGTGAGGAGAGGAGAGCCGATTGCCTAGCAACCGGCTGTTTGTTTACATCACATGACGGCCGTGATTGGACACGGCCGTCATGTGATCAGGAGGGCCAATCACAGAGCCCTCCTGCCGATCTGAGATGTGCCGTGTCCGGGTGACACGAGCACATCGGGATCGCGCCGCTGCGCGGGCGCGCGCGCGCGCGCGCGATCCCGCTGCTCCTGAATGACGTTCCCAAACGTCCTATCAGGAGCAGGCGGCTCCCACCCGGCCGTATATACGCATTGGCCGGGTGGGAAGTGGTTAAACACCCTATTGGTTGCTAGGCCTAGTGAGAGGAGGTCTATCCCGTAGCTGTGAGAATCCAGTTGTGAAACGGTAATTCTCTGGATTTCTATTGCGAGAAATTTTCTATTCCTGCAGTTCCAAAAAGTACCTGAACTTTCTTCCTAACCCTCTACCCTTCATTGAGAAACTGTGTTATCTTTTCAATAAATATCCCAAAAAGAGGATCCAGTGTCAGTTTCTGCAATTCTTTGGGCCATCTACCACAGGAAACCCCTAGACGCAGACGAGGTCAAGAAGGTAACGGTAAGCCCAACAAAACCAGCAGCTCCTCCGGGGATCAGTGCTACAGTAAAATAAATAACAAAAACAAAAACAAAAAAAATTTAAAGTGCCCCATCCCTCCGGGACTAAGTGTGCGTAAAGTGTGCGAAAATCTACCCAGCATTCTGATGGCTGTAATTTTTGGGGTGTCCAAATAAAGAGGATTTTGATCTACAGTGGTGTGTGGCCATTTCTTCTCATTTCCCTGTCCATTCGTGCTTGCATACTCATACATAAGTTGCGCCCACATACTGTATGTAAATGAGTAACCTGTAAAAAAAAATTAAAATGTCAATGGAGATTTTTAAGTACTGTTGTTTGTTGCCATTCCACGAGTATTCATGCCAGGTTCTGGCAATTGCAGTTGCGAGTCAATTTAAATGTGATTTGAACGGGGGGGTGTCAGCATGAAAAGGTGGAGTGAGTGGGCACAAGAAAACACTGCAAGGAAACACAGAATAAGTAATACTGATTATATTTAATTCAAGGTCTTAAGAAAAAAAGAACATTCTGCTTTTCCTTTAGATCTGTTCTCTTGAATTGAGTTCTTCTTTAACTGCTTCCCGACTGATTCATGCAGATATACTGCGGCAGATGGGCACGTACAGGCAGAACCTCATACCTGTACGTTGCCCTTTAAGAGGTGGGTTGTGGGCACGCACGTGCCACCGGAGGCGCGCACCCGCCGGAAGCTTCGTGAGCGTGATCGTGAGCCCACGGACTTGATGTCCGTGGGGATATCTGCGACTGTCTCAAAGGGAGGAAGAACAGGGAAATACTATTGTAGACAAGCATTTCCCCCGTTCTACCTAGTGACACTGTCACTGATCACCACTCCCTGTAATCGGGAGCGGTGATCAGTGACGTGTCACACACAGCCCTCCCCCCCCCCCCACAGTTAGAATCACTCCCTAGGACACACAAACTCTACAGTACCACCTAGTGGTTAACCCCTTCACTGCCAGTCGCATTTACACAGTAATCAGTGCATTTTTAATTGCAATAATCGCTGTATAAATGTGAATGGTCTCAAAATCGCGCAAAAAGTGTCAGATCTGTCCACCATAATGTCGCAGTTACGATAAAAAACGCTGCTCGCCACCATTACTAGTAAGAAAAATTATTAATAAAAATGCCATAAAACTATCTCCTATTTTGTAAACGCTATAACTTTTGCGCAAAGCAATCAATAAACGCGTATTGCAATTTTTTTTACCAAACACATGTAGAAGAATACGTATCGGCACAAACTGAGGAAAAAAAAAGTTTTTTTATATATTTTGTGGGGATATTTATTATAGAAAAAAGTAAAAAAAGAATGCATTTTTTTCAAAATTTACGCTATTTTTTTGTTTATAGTGCAAAAAAATAAAAACGCAGGGGTGATCAAATACCGCCTAAAGAAATCTCTATTTGTGGTAAAAAAAAGGACGTCAATTTTGTTTGGGAGCCACGTCGCACGACCGCGCAATTGTTAAAGCAACGCAATGACGATTCGCAAAAAGTGGTCTGGTCTTTGGCCAGCCAAATGGTCTAGGGCTTAAGTGGTTAAGGAGTGGGTGGTTAGTCAAGAGAGTAAAAGTAAGGAGTGAACAGTAGATTAAAGATTTGAGTGCAATTATCCGTAATTGAGTGAGCATTACATAGGATCATTGACACAATGATTTTGAACTAATACATTGATCACTGAGATACAGTATTCAGGAGAAATCCATACATCTGAAGCTTTGTATCCATAAGCCCGGTCATGTAAGTTCAGCTTACTAGCTGCTTATAGTATATACTGAAAAGATGGTCGTGTTTTTGTTTGTTAGAAGTGACATAAAAAACAAACTGGGTAAATTGATTATTGATTCCCTTGAGAAAAATCTATTTAGGCACAATGTATAGATTCTATGAGCTCTTTATACTCAGTTTTCATATTACATACAGAAATATTTAACTTTTTGTGTTATTTTAGTTATTTTAGATAATATAAGACCAGGATAGTTAAGGACAAAAAAGAACTGGACATGTAAAAATAGGAAATCATTTTTATTTTTCTAAATTGTCGTTTTTCAGATGCATGTGTCCTGGCAAATCCCGATCCTACTGCGCATGCGTCAGATTCCTGGGTGACGCATGCGCAATAGAGACTACAAAAATCCCAATCGTAGTGAGCATGCGACGGATTTCCGGCCAACGCATGTGCAGTAGAGTCCCGGAAAATCCCGATCGTAGTGTGCATGCGTGGGATTCCCGCCTGACACATGCGCAGCAAGGACTGCAAAAATCCCGAGCGTACTGCACATGCGTCGTATTTCCGGGCGACGCATGCGCAGTAGAGACTGCAAAAAATCCCCGATTGTAGTGTACATGCGTCTGATTTCCGGCCAACGCATGCGCAGTAGAGTCCCGGAAAATTCTGATCGTACCACGCATGCGTCGGATTTCCGACCGGCGCATGCGCAGTAGAGTCCTGGCAAATCCCGATCGTGCTGTGCATGCGTCAGATTCCCTATCGATGCATGCGCAGTAGAGACGGCAAAAATCCTGATGCAGATTACGAGGCCTCTACTGCGCAAACGTCGGATTCCTGGCCGACGCATGCGCAGTAGAGGCCTCGAAATCCCGATTGTATACTGTATGTGCTTTCTAATTTTTACATCCGTCTGGTGAAACTGTTTTTGGACGCTGAATAGCGTCACTGTGAAGCTGAGACAGGCGCTGCTGAAGCGATCGGTGCAATAATTTCATCAATTTACATAACAAACATATTACATAAGAGAAAAGATACCAATAAATGTATAACAAATAAAACAACACACACAGTACAATATAATAAAAATCGCATGGAAACACCCGCCAGACCACCAAACCCCCCCAACTGAATAATGACCAATGAGATGGGAAATTGCTTCAACAGTGACAAACTATTACAAATGCTGTGAGAATACAATACACAGGAATAATATAACAAAGAAGAAAAACTATAAAAAATCTGCTGCCATGCTAACACAAATGGGTGGAATACTCTTTTATCAGCTCCCAAATATCACACCAGGGGAAAGACGTCTGTGTGTCCTCTCCAGGGCAGCGGGGTGTTTATTATTTATATTTGTGTTATATTATTCACGTATTGCACCAATACCTTTTGGTGGTCTGGCGGGTGTTTCCATGAGATTTTTATTGGATTGTACTGTGTGTGTTGTTTTATTTGTTATACATGTTGTAGTGTCTTTTCTCTTACATGGTGTGTTTGTCATCTATTATAGTTCTATATGGGGACACGGCTGGACTCCACTGATGATTTTTGGTTTGGTGTTTCCTGAGTATGGCAAATTCACTTCTACGGCCGTCTGGACGTCCCCAGCGTGTCCCCAATGTGAAGAAATGTCACCAGAACACCAGGAATTCCTCTAAACGCTCCAGTGCTTTGGTCACATGGTACATACGTTGGCAACGTTTCAGAGCCACGCCTTCGTCAGGCACCAGGGGCCTGGAGCCATCCATTAGGGGCACCCGGGATCCGCCCCCTCTCTATGTGCTTATTGGATAGAATCATGCATAGCATAGCATGACTCTATCCATGGCCGCCGTGGCCACCCGGCCCCTATTAATGCGTCCAGCCCATTTCAGGACTCCAGGCGCCTGAATTACAGCAGCGGTTGATTTTTTTTTGAAGCAGATGATTAGAGCCAGATACCTGTCACCTGTTTGGCTGAAAGGACAGGCACTCCTATTGGATGATTAGCAGAAGGAAAAGCATGGAGGAGCCACGACCCTTCCCACAGCTCGCCGCTGTCACCTGCTGCCTGACCCGCCACCAAGATGGGGTAAGTGCCAGCTAGACTACGAGCAGGCGGGGGGGGGTGACCTTGTTAAATTCAGCTGGGGGGTCAGAGTAGCTGCATTTTATGGGCACAGTGGCTGCAATTGATGGGCACAGTGGCTGCATTTCCCACCAGTCCCCAATCACTGCTAGAGATGGAGATCTGTCTGCGATCGCTCAGTCACTGTGCAGGGAGCGCGCTCTGAGCAACAAGCACTCTGCCGCCCATGGGCGCACATGGGTGGTGTGTTTGTGTTAACTACTTGCCGACCACGCTATAGCCAAATGATGGCTACAGCGCAGACTTCCAGTTCTGGGAGGCTGTCATCTGACTTCCTCCCGTGATCAAGCAAACCCGCTCTCTGATCACCATGTCCTCCAGACACAGCTGATCACAGATTGAGGTAAAGAGCCAATCAGTGGCTCTTTACCATGTGACCAGCTGTGTCTAATCACAGCTAATCAGGATGTAAATAGAAGCTGGTTGTCGGCATTCATTTCCTCACACTGACAGTGTGAGGAGAGCAGATAACCAACTTGTGTAAAAGGGGCATGTACACTGATTATCAGGGAATTCCCACCGGTGCTGCCAATCAGGGCCTCCTCATCAGTGTCATCTATCAGTGCCACCCAGGGCCGTTGTTAGAAATCACGGGGGCCCGTACAGACTTCCTGGTGGGGCCCCTCAACTCTTCTGCCCCTCAATGGTGCAGTTAACAAAGCGACATTATCCGCCTATGCCCCAAAAACTAAAAAAAAGTCTCTCCTTTGTTCCCAGCTCCTGGGCCCCTCTGTTGACCTGATGGGGCCCAGAGAAATGTAGTGTATAGTAGGTAATATACTGGTAGGCAAGTAGGAGGGTTGGGGGTGTGGAATAGTAAACTCAAGGGTCCCAGGGTCCCCTGTTTAGCTGATGAGGTCTGGGTCCAATATTAAAGGACTGCCTTATCAGTGGCCCTGATGCCACCTACCAGAGCAGCCTCATCAGTGCATCCTTTCAGTGCCCATAAGTGCCACCTCATCACTGCCCAGCAGTGCAGCCTCATCGGTGCCTATCAGTGCCGTCTCATTGGTGCCCATCAGTGCAGCCTCATCGGTGCCCATCAGTGCAGCCTCATCTGTGCCCATCAGTGCTGCCTCATAGGTGCCCATCAGTGCAGCCTCATCAGTGCCCATAAGTGCAGCTTATCTGTGCCCATCAGGGCAGCCTCATCAGTGCCCATAAGATCAGCCTCATCAGTGCACATCAGTGAAGGAGGAAAATTATCTGTTTGCAAAATTTTATAACAAACTATGAATTAAAAAAAAAAAATCTAACTTTTGACTATTTTTTTTTTCCATTTGTTTAGCAAAAAAAAAATTATAATGGTGATTAAATACCACTCAAAGAAAGCTCTATTTGTGTGGAAAAAATAATAAAAATATAGTTTGGGTACAGTGTAGCATGGCACACATTTTTTGAATCATACAACGATCGATCGGTCTGGATGTAAACAGGTGTCCCCGGGCATCAGAGGGGGCGGGGTCACCAGGTGGCCCCATCCTCTGTTATATAAGAACTGTCACCTGAACAGAAGTGTCACACAGTGGAAGACTCCCACTGAGGCGGAATGTGTGGAGTATGAAGCGGAAAAGAAGATACCGGATGAGAAGACTGGAGAAAGAAGCAGGGGAAGAAGAAAATGGAGGAAGAAGAAGAACACCAAAGGAAGACCAGAAGAAAGAAGATGAAAGAAGAAGCAGAGAAAGAAGAAGAAATTAATAAAGGAATTGTCAAAAACTGTCTCTTGTCTTTTTTAACATTTTTGACACTTTTTTGTGAAATGGTAGGGGTACATTTGTACCCCATTACCAATTCACACAGGGGAAGGCCGGGATCTGAGGTCCACCTTGTTAAAGGGGGCTTCCAGATTCCGATAAGCACCCCGCTCGCAGTCCCCCACAACCTCCAGGCAAGGGTTGTGGGGATGAGGCCCTTCTCCCCATCAACATGGGGACAAGGTGCTTTGGGGGGCTACCCCAAAGCACCCTCCCAATGTTGAGAGCATGTGGCCTAGTACGGTTCAGGAGGGGGTGGCGCTCTCTTGTCCCCCCTCTTTTCCTGCGACCTGCCAGGTTGTGTGCTCGGATAAGGGTTTGGTATGGATTTTTGGGGGGACCCCACACCATTTAAAAAGAAAAAAATTGGCACGAGGTTCCCCTTAATATACATACCAGACCTGAAGGGCCCGGTATGGAATTTGGGGTCCCCACACATTTTTTTTTTAAATTTGGTTCGGGGGTCCAACATTTAGTGTCACCTGCATAGCAGCAGAAGAGTGGAGAGGCACAGACTCCAAGTCACATGAGGTCCAGTGTGAAGTTTCCACAGTCAGTGATGATTTGGGGAGCCATGTCATCTGCTGGTGTTGGTCCACTGTGTGTTATCAGGTCCAAAGTCAGCGCAGCCATCTACCAGGAAATTCTATAGCACTTCATGCTTCCCTCTGCTGAGCAGTTATATGGAGATGCTGATTTCATTATCCAGTAGGACTTGGCACCTGCCCACACTGTGAAAAGTACTAATACCTGGTTTAATGCTCATTCTATCACTGTGCTTAATTGGCCAGCAAACTCGCCTGACCCAAACCCTATAGAGAATCTGTGGGGTATTGTCAAGAAGAAGATAAGAGACACCAAACCCAACAATGCAGACAAGCTGAAGGCCACTATCAAAGCAACCTGGACTTCCATAACACCTCAGCAGTGCCACAGACCGATCGCCTCCTTGCCATGATGCATTGATGGATTAATTCACGCAAAAGGAGCCCCAACCAAGTATTGAGTGCATACTATACTGTATATTGACATACTTTTCAGTAAGCCAACATTTCTGTATCAAAATCCTTTTTTTTTAAATTGGTTGTATGTAATATTCTAATTTTTTTGAGACACTGAATTTCAGTTTTTTACTAGCTGTAAGCCATAATCATCACAATTAAAATAAAGAAATGCTTGAAATATATCACTCTGTGTGTAATAAGTCTATATAATATATGATTTTCATCTTTTGGATTGAATTGCTGAAATACATGAACTTTTTACGATATTCTAATTACTTTAGATGCATATATACATGTATATATATATATATATATATATATGAATAGAAGTCTCATTTAGCAACTGACAATGGTGTGGAAGTTCTACAATTACCAAAAAGGAAAGGAATCAAAGGAAAATCACTTATATAAACAATAGTCTTCCATCTTCAGAATGCATGAGTGCAAAAAAATTATTGCGGTTGGGGGCTGTAACATTTGCCATTCTATGAATACAATGGTTGTTAATGAGACTTGGTATTCTCCTTGAAAAATGAATAATCCATATGTTCACAAGCAGTGGCGAATGCAACGTGATCTGGTGAATGCCTTGACTATAAATGCACCTAATAACAATGATGAAAGGTCCAAGGTAAATTTACTGTGCTATAAATAAGCCCCTAGCTTGTCTAAAGTGCATATTATAAAGCAGTGAAAGTCTGATTGAAATGGTACATAAAACCTAAGAATGAGCTTCTCTTATTAGCTCTTAACTGGTCTGTAAAATACACCACTGAAAGCATTTTGTAACAAAGATCTGTTGGATAGGTGCAAAAATGACCTGTTGATCCTTCCAAAAAATCTAAAATACTTGTAAATTCCTGTACACTTTGCCACTGACTGTTATCAGTTATTATTTTATCCACCATCTTCAGTTTTCTCTGTAGACTACAGAACACCTTTCCAAGTTCTTGAATTAAGGAAAGGGAAGGTAATCTGGTGATCCTACCAAAAACAAACTTCTTGGTCTAGGGTAATGACCATGCCCGCTCACCATATCATAACATTACTCTTTCAGCGTTATGATATGGTGAGCGGGCATGGTCATCACCCTAGACCAAGAAGTTTGTTTTTGGTAGGATCACCAGGTAAAAAAAGTAAGCAAATAAGAATAAAATAAAAAAAGAAACCTAATACAACTACCACATTTAGGATTGGTAAGCTTCAATATACAACGTTGTTGTTGGGTTTGGCTACACTTTAAATAAAGGGAATTTATATCCTATATGCTGTACTGCCATCATAGAACTACTAATATGAATAGTTGCCGCCCGCCTACCATCAAATGGGCGGCAGGGTGGTGCGCCTCTCATTCTGGGATGACGTCATATGATGGCGTCCCAGAACGGCCGCTCTTGCACGCCTGCGGGGGCATGCAGCATGGCGATCGCGGCTGCGCCGCATTGCTAGGACATGGCACGATCCCGATCTCTGTAAAGAGCTGCGTCCGTTGCTCTTTAACCATGTGATCGGCTCTGTCCAATTACAGCCGGTCACATGTAAACATGGAGATGCCGGTAAACGGCGTTCCTCGGCTCACACTGACAGGGTGTGGCGAGGAGACTCGATCAGTGGCATATCCTCACACGAGACATCTATACATGTAATCAGGCCACTGATGATCAGTGCCCTGATTACAATTGTGACACCAGTGCCACAAATCAGTGCCAGCAATGAGTGCCCACCAGTGCCAGTAATCAGTGCCCATCACTGGCAGCAATCAGTGCCCACCACTGCCCACCCGTGCCACCAATCAGCGCCCATTAGTGATGCCAGTCTGTGATGGCTATCAGTCCCGCCTACCAGTGCTGCCCATCACTGCTGTCCATCAATACGCATCAGTGTATCTCATCAGTGCCCATCCCTACCGCCTATCCGTGCCACCTATCAGTGCCCACCAGTGCTGCCTATCAGTGCCACATATTAGTGCCCAACAGTGCCACCTAACAGTGCCCATCAGTGACACCTATCAGTGCTCACCAATACCACATATCAGTGCCACATATCAGTGCCACATATCAATGCCCATAAGTGCGGCATATTAGTGCCTCCTCATCAGTGCCACCTAACTAGTGCCCATAAGTGCCACCTCATCAATGCCCACCAGTTCAGCCTATCAGTGCCCATCAGTGCCGCCTCATCAGCGCACATC
This sequence comes from Lithobates pipiens, assembly GCF_037356315.1. Lineage (NCBI taxonomy): Eukaryota > Metazoa > Chordata > Amphibia > Anura > Ranidae > Lithobates > Lithobates pipiens. The sequence goes on along the minus strand of NW_027507686.1, from coordinate 43,932,954 downwards.
AGTGAAGGAGAAAAATTACTTAATTACATAATTTACTGACAGAAACTAAGTAAAACATTTTGTAAAAAATAAAAATAAAAATAGCAGTGATTAAATACCACCAAAATAAAGCTCTATTTGTGTGAAGAAAATGATAAAAAATGAATCTGGGTACAGTGTAGCATGACCACGCAATTGTCATTCAAAGTGCGACAGCACTGAAAGCTGAAAAATGGCCTGGGCAGGAAGAGGGTGTCCTCTTGGTGCCATGTAGGTAAGTGGTTAAACATAAAAATATATAAACAGTACAGAGAAATTATAAAACAAAACAGGCCTAATAAAAAAATATATATATATATAAAAATTTGTGAGCTAGAATACCAAGAACATTATTTATAGGTTACACAATGCAGCACTGATGAAAAGTACATTGGCGAAACAAAGCAAATGCAAATTACGTATCATCTCAACAGTATAAAGCACATCAATAAATTCCCAGTACGAGTGGAGACACTCAGCTACATCCAAATGTATATTGAATTGAAAAGAAAGAAAGCCTTTGATCCTGGTTATTTGGGTGTACATCTAGGAACATAGATAAATAGTTATTAACTTTACACTACAAAATGAACATCACTACTTTTTAAGTGTGAATATAAAACATATTTTGCAGAGATGAAATTCTTGCTGAAATAGAAGCACTGAATCCACAAAATAAATCCAACCGTTGTAAAAGCTGTATCTAGACTTTTGGTCCTGACTCCTGAATATTGGAGAAACTAGGCCAGAAATGTCTCTGGAATCTGCCAGAAGGGTTGTAAATTCTGAAGCTGATCTAAAGGAGAACCTGTTTTTCTTATTTATTTTATTTTTTTGGATGGAGTAAGGGAATGTTATAACCTGTCAGTTCTTTTTTTGCCATCTGGGTCCCATTGTGGGGAAGTCCCTTTGCTTCCTGTCCCATAGCCAAAACAGGGGGTAAAAGGAAATCCCTCCAAAGTGAGGGGATCTCTGGTAGTCACCATGGTCACTAGAACTGGTGTCCCCAATCAAATAGAGAGATTTATATTCCTGTTCTGGTCACAAGTGACAACCCAAAAGTTGGGATTTTCTTCCACATTCACTCTGGGTGATAACAGTAAGCGTGAGAAATATAAAGGGGATGCACAAAGCAGAAACCTGTCAGGGGTTCTAAATTCTCACCTCTTTATGTAAAGCTAAAAAATAAAAATGTTGTCTTTAGTTATAATTTAAGTGTTATGTAAAAAATGTGTGAACTGGTGCACAGTCAGGGCCGGTGCTACCACTAGGCAAACAAGGCAGCTGCCTAGGGCGCACTGCTGCTAAGGGCACCCAGTCACTGGTGTTCCTACTCTCTCTCTCTGCAGCAAGCTACTAAGTCTCAGCATCAGCAGACCACCTGATGCACATAGCGCCAGAAGCGCAGTGGCGGTGGAGGACTGTGTCTGTGTCCTGACTCCCAAATGAATGGAAGCAAGCAAACATACATTGATGGGCACTGGTAGGCTGCATTTTATGGGAGCTGGTAGGGCTGCATTTGATGGGCACTGGTGAGGCTGCATTTGATGGGCACTGGTGAGGGTGCATTTGATGGGCACTGGTGGGGGCTGCATTTGATGGGTGCTGGTAGGGCTGCATTTGATGGGCACTGGTGAGGCTGCATTTGATGGGCACTGGTGAGGCTGCATTTGATGGGCACTGGTGAGGGTGAATTTGATGGGCACTGGTGGGGGCTGCATTTGATGGGTGTTGGTGAGGCTGCTTTGATAGGCGCTGGTGGGGCTGCATTTGATGGGTGTTGGTGGGGGCTGCATTTGATGGGCACTGGAGGGGCTGCATTTGATGGGTGTTGGTGAGGCTGCTTTGATAGGTGCTAGTGGGGCTGCATTTGATGGGCGCTGGCGGGGCTGAATTTGATGGGCGCTGATGGGGCTGCATTTGATGGGCGCTGATGAGGCTGCATTTGATGGACGCTTCATTAAAAAGGTGGGGTATACATGGGCAGAGCAAAGGTGGTGGAGTTAGGGGTGGAGCCAAGTGGGGGGGGGGGGCAAAATTAGGCTTTGATTGCAGTATTCCAGTCTGCATCTCCCCAAGGTAATACATAAAACCTGGCCTGTTATCAGGCCCTGAGGTCAGGGTTGATGACCACTGCTGTAGAGAGAATCATTGCATGTGAGTGCAGGAGCATCTGTTGTGTTGTCAGCTACCTCTGTCTGAACAGCGGCAACCTGGAGGTCACTCTTCGCACGTCCACACAAGATCCAGCCTGGCTGAAGTGGTGTGTGTCACTGGACCGCTAAACCATTGAGCAGGGCGCCATCAAGGGCTATCACAGAGGCCCATGCCACTTCCATTACATAGAGTCGTTGGGCACTTGTCCATTCTTCTATCACAGAGACACTGCACACTGCATGCAGACATTACTATTTGTCCCTTTGCCTAAGCCAGTAGGATTTGGCGCTACACTGACATTCTGCAAAGCAACAGCAGTGCTCTTTTTCCACAGGACACCATAAGTACCCACACACAGTCCCACCTCCTGGACGGCTCAGAGGATAGAGAGAACACTGGTCCAATGCCGGGACATATGATGTCTATCCTATGAGCCATCCATTAGGCGGGACTGTGTGTGACTGAGCGTTGAGTAAACAGAAGATCCATCTGTGTAATCTGACGGCACTCGCCACTCCCCCCGAGGTAGCCGGGTAAATGTCGGCGTGTAACACGCACCCATGATTTTCCCTCTATTTTCAGGGGGAAAAGTGCGTGTTATATGCCGATAAATACGGTATTTTATCTGTAAATAACTGTTGCATGCTTCGTACCATTGCTGACAGCTGAAGTGTAAACAAAACAGTAGGTAGGTATCAGTGGTTAATATTGGCAAGTACTAAAAAAAAAGTATTGGTACTCGCTGCATCCCTAATATGCATTACCATTTGTACTATCTTTTTCCCCACAGCGACGGCTTGTCCATAAGAGGCACAGGGGCACCGCCCCCCTAATCTCTATACGTCGGCCTCTAATCTCCATGCAGGGATTAGACGTGATTAGAGCTGAAGGCACTGCGCCCAAGCCCACCCACTTGTGATAATAGCGAATGAACATTCTCTATTATCAGCCTGCTTCTCCTCCGGGCCAATCACGACACAGGAAGTGGGTGCTGAGACCGTATTAGCCGGGAGGAGAAGCGACCGGGTTGGCCAGGAGGAGAAGGCGGGGAAGTCTCCTGAAGCCGCCCGGGACCTGGATGAATGGGTTAAGTGTGGGGGCTGGCGGACTTGCGAGCGGGGCTGGAGAGCAGTGCTGGTGAGGGGGTTGTTTACCCCCCAAAAAAATGGAGCACCAGCCACCACTGATCCTTACCTTAATGAGACCCAGCCATCAAATTAAACCTTGCTGGTAAAAAAAATGATAGGTGTGAAACTGGTAAAAAAAAGCCTTTGTGGATTTAATTAACCTTTTTCTTGGGTTAATTCTCATTTAAGGGGGTGTGACAGGGTACGTGTCCATGCCTACATACATTTGCTGGTAGATGTCCCTCGTTCCAATGTCAAGATGTTGGGAGGTATGGGGTGGGCCAACTCAATAGTAAACCCTACGGACTAAGACTGGAATCCCATTAAAGTTCATGTGCAGTAAAAGCAGGAATTCCAATACTTTTGGTAATATAGTGTATATAGTCCACTCCACAAAGCCATTATTTCAAAGTGGGAATGACCAATTGTTTCCAATAAAGCAGGATAAGTGATTTTGCAGATGAGGTGTAACAGAGCGCCAATATCGGCCGCTTGGTTCACCCGTACAATGAAATGCCACATGCACACGGTCTGATTTCAGACGGGAAATGTTCGAGGTGAGCTTGTTGTGAGAAAGTCCGACCGTGTGTATGCTCCATCGAACATTTGCTGTCCGAATTTCCACCAACAAATGATTGATAGCAGGTTCTCAAATTTTCCGCCAGCAAAACTTGTCCGTCACACAAAAGTCCACGCATCCTCTGAATCAAGAAGAAGGAGCCGCAGTGGCCATTGAACTTCCTTTTTCTCGGCTCGTCGTACGCGTTGTACGTCAGTGTATTCTCATGTTTGGCATTTTTGGCCAACATTTGTGTGACCGTGTGTATGCAAGACAAGTTTGGGCCAACATCCTTCGAACAAAAATTCATGGTTTTGTTGTCGGAAAATCCAATTGTGTGTATGAGGCATAAGAGTATGGCACAGGGATCATTGGGTGCAGAAGACCCTTGTATGGATTTTATCCAATGCAGAATATTAGACCAGAAAGATCAGATGTGTGGCCATTCCCACCATACCTGTGAATGTGTAGCTATTTACCCACATCCCCTCCAGCAACACTCAGTGTATTCTGGGTAGCAATTGTCCACTCTAGCAGCGAGTGAAGAACTAAACAATTGAATCAGTTGTGCAGCAGTTCTTTGGAAGCACATGGGAGGAAGACCAGTAAAAAAGTAGATCAGTAATAAGGAGGAAGAATCCGAGAGCTAAATATGAGTCATCTTGGATTACATATTTCTGTCAAGCTTTCATTTAATACCAGCATTATAAGGAAAAAAGAAAGATATAGAAACCTTGTATTATTACAGAGTGAGTACGCCCTGTATTAAGATGGTTATATCAGAGGCAAAAGAGTCAGAATAGTAATACTTCTTTATGCGGATGTAATTCTTAGTATTTATTTATTACAATATTTATATAGCAACAACGTTTTTTTTTTTTACATAGATATTTACATATTGTACATTCACATTAGCCCTTGCCCCCAAAGAGCTTATAGTGTTTAGTCTCTATCTCATATGCACACATGCACTAGGGTCATTTTAGGAAGGAACCAATAAACCTACCAGCGTGTCTTTAAAGGAATCCCACACAAGCAAGTAGGAGAAAACCCACAAGCAAGGGGAGGACATGCAATCTCCATGCTGATAAACTCCATCCAGATCCTGAGCAGTATTTGGGGTACGACAGGGAAAGAGGAGGGGGAAGTCTTTTTTTTTTATTTCCCTTAAAAAAAAAAGTCCCATGATTTAAATCCAATGTTAATCAAGTTGTCCAAGGATGTAGATCCAACATCAGCCACGTTGAGCGATGTCAGCCAGCACAACCACCCAGCGACACTCCAGTGTTGCCCAGACTCTACTCCTGATGTAAATGGCAGGTCTCCAGAGCTGCTAAAATGTACAGAAAGCACCCAGGGAAAGGCAACTGACATCATAGACCAAATATGGTCATGACCAGGGCATTTTTCAGGAGGAACTTGGTGGCACTCAGTTCTACCACCTCTGGATTAAACCCTGGGGGGGGGCTGCTCCCCATAATCATTTGTAAACACAGAAGACTGGTTTCTGTGTTTACAAGTGACAGCTCAGCACTCTGTGTGTAACCTCCCCGAACTCTGCACTTTGTATGTAATGCAATCCTGGTATTTAATGCCCTTTTAAGACCCTCCTACCGTTCGTGAAATTTGACTGACCACACCCACTATTTGATGTGATTTGGAGGGTGTGTGTGGGTGGAGGGGTTTTGGGGGGTCGTGGTTGAGTTCCAGCACCTATTGTTTGAGAAAAAAAGCCCTGGTCATGACCGCTTTGTTTACAAACAGCCTAACAGCTTTGTTCACATGATTGTACTTAAGCATACACCCATGTGAGGGCCATATTTTGCCGGAATTCGATACACAGATGCTCTGTGTAGCCACGTACAGGTAGTCCCATTCATACTGATTGGGACACAGTGGTTGCATGGACACAGCCTCTACTCCCAATGGGAGCACAGAAGTAAAATTGCATTGTTTCAGCTGCTGTGTCCTAATTGACATGAATGGAACTACCTGCAAGCGGATCCATGAAACATCTACTGTATGCATCCCAAGCCGGAAAAACATGGCCCTCACATGGGTGTACAGTTAAGTATGCCCATGTGGAGGAGGACTTGGTTTAAATGGTATACATTGTACTGGTGTACATATTTATGTGCAGGGATTTGTGTTTTTTTTTATGTTGCCCTTTAACCACTTGCCGTCTACCCTAGAGCAGTTTCACTGCGACATGGTGGCAGCTGTACACCTGATCTATATGTGATCCAGCATTTCTGGGTAAAGGGTTGTGAATATGTGTCGCCAGTGGTTCACTCCTGCTGTGATTATACACAGCGGGAGCTGATCGGTGGGTACTGCAGTCTCGATGTCCACCAGCACCCACCTATCATCAGCCAGAGAGAGAAAGAACTGCAATCTGTCCATGTAAACAAGACAGATTTCCTTTCTTACAGGAGGAAAGGCATGGATCATGTGTCTCTGCAAAGCATGGACTAGGAACCATGTCTTCCCCTAGTAAAAGCACCTCCCAAAGTTTAGTAAAACACTGGCTAGGCACACAGTTAACCCTTTTATCACCGCTGATGTTAACCACTTCTCAGCCAGTGTCATTAGTACAGTGGCAGTGCATATTAGTTAGCACTGATCACTGTATTAGTGTCACTGGTTCCCAGAAAGTGTCAAAAGTGTCAGAATGTCTGTCGCAATATCGCAGTCCCGCTATTAGTTACTGATCACTGCCATTGCTAGTAAAAAAATAAATAAATAAATAAAAATGTACCATAGTTTGTAGATGCTATAACTTTTCCACAAATCAATCAATATATATATATATATATATATATATATATATATATATATATATATACACGCTTCTTTGGATTTTTTTTTTTTTTTACCAAAAATATGTAGCAGAATACATATTGGCCTAAACTGATAAAAACATTAGATTTTTTTTTTAAATCTTTATTGGCTATGTTTCATAGCATAATTTAAAAAATGTTTTCGCTTTTTTTTGTTCGCTGTGAACAAAAACGCAAAGGTGATCAAATACCATCAAAAGAAAGCTCTATTAGTGGGAAAAATACGTTTTATTTGGGTACAGTGTCGCTAGATTGTGCAATTGTAAGTCAAAGTAACGCAGTGCCTTAACGCAAAAAATTGCCTGGTCAGGAAAGGGGGTAAACCTTCCAGAGATCAGGTGGTTAAGTCACATTAAAAGATGCTCCCACTGCTGAACAATATATTTAAATATGTTTTTTTTTTTTTTTTTGCATTGGTAAGCGTCCTCCATAGCAATACTCAGTTATCCATGTCCTTTTTTTTTATCAAAAGCTTGCAAATATTTCTTTAAAAAAGAAAGAATTTTTTTGCCTCCTGTAGATTTTCATTTATTTGTAATTATAAAGCAGTGCAAGTTACTAAACAAAAGCAAAATATGAATTGCTTGCAAGAGACTGGAGGCCTTCTTCTGTGGATCCCTTTTACATCAAAATAAAAATACTTTTACTAAGCATTAAAATAAAACTCATTCTTTTTGCAGAATTTCTAATAAAAAGATTGAAATTGCACAATTTCTTTCTGCATAGTGGTTAACATATTCCTTACTTTCATATACAGTGACTGTGTAATCATTAGTATTCTGTGTGTGCTGGCAATAGTACAAGGCTTTCAAATGATAATAACTGTTTCGCAGTACTTACAATCAAGGAAGATTTGAGCCTGTCTGCCCTGCAAGGTAACCTGCATATTTTCAACTGAAAAAAGGAACTCCTTGCATATCAGTACCCTGCAAAAATGCAAGGCTTCTGCAATGACTGCAACCTCATCGTAGCTCCCATCAGTGCTGCCACTTATTTATCTCAAAGTCTTTAATTCAGTGTATCATGTCTTCAAGTTGAACTGGTGTTCTCAATTACAGATTAGTCAAGGGATATAAAATAATAATAGAAATTTATTTTAGAATACCTTACCTTACCTCTAGTAAAAAAGAGTTGGTTATGCTAACTCCATGGGGGAAGTGGTGTATGAAAGCTAATGCCCTGTACACATGACTGGTTTTCCCATCAGAATAAACTCTGATGGAATTCCGCTGAAGCTGTCTTGCGTACACATGATCACAACAAATTCCGACCGTCAAGAACGCGGTGACGTACAACACGTATGACGGGACTAGAAAAAGGAAGTTCAATAGCCAGTAGCCAATAGCTTCTGTCTCGTACTTGCTTCAGATCATGCATCGTTTTTGGTACGTCGGAGCAGCATACAGAGGAGCTGTTTCCCCAATAGGAATTTGTTCAGTCGGAAAAATATAGAACATGTTCTCTTTCTAGGTCGGTCAGAATTTTCGACGTAAAAAGTCAGATGGGGCATACACACAATCAGAATATATGAGGAAATGCTCCCGTCTAAATTTTTCTGTCTGAAATTCCGACTGTGTGTACGGGGCATAACAGTCAGAAGGAGGGTATATCAACGATTTAACAAAGGCTACGGTACAGTGGATGATGGTCCAGCTCAATCCCAAATAAATGAGAACTCTCATACATTAAAGTTGCCCATGGGGCTTTAGCATGAGTTGCATCAAACAAAAATAGGTTAACACATTCTAAAAAAGTAGACACTTTTATTGAGATACATAGTTGAAATCCTATTACAATTACATAGAGTACATCAAGAAATGACACGTAATTATAACATGTATACCTAAAAGAATAATTGGTTGTTTGAAATCCTAACACTTGACGTGTTTCGTGAAGCAATGTTCACTTCATCAGGAGTAAACATATTCTACGGGATATTCTCCAAATAGATAAAAATGTACAAACATATATTATCGTTCTTTGGCAACAACAAGGAGGTTGTCACGTATCTGGTGGCAGAGCCTGATATGATGAGGAAGTCCTCTCTTACAATTCTGACTCTAGGCCCCTGATAGAGCAGCCAGGTAGCACAGGAGTACAGAGTGGCACGCCTATTAGTGCCTATTAGTCTTGCTAGCAGCACGGCTGTATGGACGCTCAGGATCAAGCAGGGGAAGACCATCAGTGGTCTGCAGCAGAGCAGGAGTGTCGGAATGGACACCTGTGAGCAGGAGACAGGAGCAGACTGAGACCATCAGTAGATTGCAGTGGAGCAGGAATGCCGAGTGGACACTAGTGGAATATAGGCAGGGGCTCACAGCAGGCAGTCCAGCAGCGATGGAGACAGAAGCAGAGTCAGATGAACTGGGTCATACACAGGCAGACAGATCAGGTGCAGATGCGTAGGCAGAAGCAACGTCAGGATACAGGCTGAGTCGGTAACAGATCTATAGAGCAGTAGCAAGGGGAATAAGCAGAAGCCAGTCAAAGTCAAGCCGGGATCAATGCAGGCAGAGTTCAGGAGAAGTCAAGACAAGCTGGGTTGGTAACAGATGTTAGATGCAGAGTAACAGGTTGCAGATATGCACGAAAATGCTGTAGACAAGACAATACTGAAGCATAGCACAGGCTCAGTTTAAATAGCTTGCTTGGCACCAATGTGAGCAACAGACACATGCATGAGCAACAGTTGTTCGTGCATGCGCAAGCACTTGCACAATTTCTATGAGCGTGTACAGGAACACAAATTAGTCTGTGCCTATGCACGGGAAGCTATCTAGAAGAGCAATCCTATCTGCTGGAATGTTTCTCTTGACAGAGGTGTACTGGAGCACTCCACAGGAGGCATCTTGTTCGGGTACCTTAAAAGTCCTCTGTAGTTTTCTTTATAGAGATTTAAATTGTAATAAATTGTATAGGTAATGATGGACCTGGTACCCATATGATTCTAATCCTTTGCCCTCATTCCCTCTTAATTTTCAATCTAAATTCTCATGTATTCCTATGGAGCATCAACTAAGAAGAGATAAAACTACTGATGGAAAACCAAGTACTGGCTCCAGTATTAGCCCACATTCCCACTGAGGGCGGGTTTCAAACTGGAATTTCAGTCCGACTTCAGTGGCGATTTGACAGACATCTATGTGGTTTTATGCACAGATGTCTATTGAAATCACCCCTGAAGTCTCAGAAACTACTTTTGGGAATAGGTGCGGCACCGCCAAGTCGACGTTGCACCGATTCGGACAGTGTCATTGCGGCAATAGGCTTCGATTTGTCAAATTGCATGTCAAATCGGCCCAATGTCAACATGGACTTACTGTGACTTAGCTCAGAGCCAAATTACACCACTGCTTCCTGTGTATGCATGAGTTCAGTGAAAGTTGAGTACTTATACAAGTGCATTAAAGTGGACTAATCTATTTGTGTGCAGCTGTCCTTTAAAACTATATAACTCTTTTAAATCAAACTCCAGCCCAAACTAGTTTTAAATTGGGTGAGGGGAGGGTTAGAACCTCTATAGGGTTTTTATTCACTGTTGGGGATTCTATTGGCAAAGTTTCCCCTCATTGTCTGCTATCAGGACAATAAGTGAGGGGAGTGGGCTCACCTGGACAAAGAGGAATAAGCCACAGCAAAAGCTTGTTGAAAAATCTTTCCTCACCCCGTTACAAACTGTTTTTGTAGCTGTCCATGTTGGAGAGCTTTCCCATTACATCCTGACCCTCTGGCTCTTGGTTATTAGAACAGGAATTGAGAGTAAATTTTGCACTGGAGATGCCGACTGCAATAAAAAAATAATTAGTCTTTGTTCACTTAGCGAGCAGTTTGGCCAAACAGCTCCAAATGATTGGGACTCAGAAGATATTTTGAAACCCAACTGAAGTCAATGTGGAAAAAATTCAGGTGTTTCTTTGGGCCTGTAGAGGACAACTATAGCCAACTGCAACACAGTTGGAAGCCCACCAAATGTCTGAGGAACATGTTGCTATTTAGAAAAAAAGGGGAAAAATAGTAAAGTAGTGGGGAGATGCCATTTTATTCAACTTTAAGGATAGCGTAGGAAGGATGCAATGCCTTCTATTTACAGTTCTGTGGGCTCCTTTAATGTTGGACATGCTGCAACAAAATCACATAATTACCGGGTCAGGATCCGGGTATGACCCTGCAACCTTTCATGTGTCTGGCAGTATCTTTTCTTGCTGTGCCATCTGCCACTGTGCCATTGCTGGACAGTGTCCTGCCTGATTCCCTAGACAACCTTGCCTTGTATCTTGTTTTTCCTGAACCTTGAACCCCTTTCTCCTCCCACAAATATACTATTTAAGTCATGGCTTTGAAATAAAAGTTTGCCAGATTAATATGCTTTCTCCAGTCAATAACTTGCTCTTGTCACTGCTGCCTTTTGAATCTTTGTTACCACTCGTTACAGACCCTTAGCTTGTTCCTCAACTATGCTTCTTCTTGAACCCAATCTGCAACCACTTGTTACAAACCTTTTGCTGGTTTACTGAGTAAGCTTCTGCTTGACACATACCTGCTATATCAGCTACTGGACTCTGGCTTGCTCTCCTCCTGGTGGGGTGACCCTGAGAACAGCAACCTGGTACTAACACTCAGAAAAACCCATCTCTACCATCAGTAGCTCTGGTGAATATTGGTTAGTGCTTAGAGCCTGCACCTCTGATGTGCTTGCATCATCCACCAGCGTGATCTGCTTGTATACTTATCCTGCTGGTCAGTGGAAGCTTCTCTACTGCTATAGATACTTTTATGTGAGGCTGACCCCTGACCGTGATTGTCACAGATCAGCTGCGGAGCTGATCTGTGTCTCACCTTTACTGCTGTAGGTCAGCTGGCACCTGTTGTTCCACTAACTGGTGTTCAGCTCTGTGCACTCTGCAGCTATGGCTGTCGCCACCCCTCACCTGTTGCCTAATATATGTTTCCTTCCCGCTACTTCCTGTCCAGCCCCTCATGTGCTTATCTATTTAAATCCCTTTCAAACCAGCTACTGATTGCTTGAGCAACATTTGTTTCTGAGCTCCCTTCTTGTAACCTGTTTTACCTGACCTCTCGTGAACTGATCTCTTGTACCGACCCAGCTTGTTCTGATTACCTTGTCTGCAGCCCGCCCTGACCTTGGCTCACTATCCGGCTCTCCTTTGCTTCATCCATCCATCCATCCTTGTCTAACAGTGTCTTCTGGTACTTCCCTAGCGAGCAGGGTGAATCCAGGGGTCATGACCTGGGGTCAGCAAGCAACTAAAGCCCAAACCCTCATGAGGGGGTCCCTGGTGAATACCGTCTGGCCCTTAGACTCCACACCCTGGGGGATCCCATGTCACCTGCTCGCCTGCGGGCTTACTGTAAGTAGTACCGTGACAGTGATATTCTGATACTCCCAACAATGACACTGTACATTGGCAGCACATAACTTGCTCTCTTTATCAACATTATTTTAACCACTTGAGTCCCAGGAGACTTTTTTTGTAAGAACAGCACTATTTGTCTGAAGCACCATTTAAAATAGTGCCCGGAGTCAAGGCCCAGCACTGTACCTTATTGTTGAAATGATCAGCTTCTGAATTTCTGATGCTTTTACAGACCATTCTACAGGAAGTTCCAGTACTTGGGTGCTCAACACGCCTGGGAGTGTTAAATGTCTGTATCTCCACCATGTGCTGTGGTGTCTTCCTTCTACCCCTGCATGACTATAGGACTCAGAAGTGATGTAGGGGTCGAAGGAAGGATCTAGGTAACATGGAGAGGGATGCAAGACCCTTCTTGGAAGTGTTGAATCCTGATAAGAGTGTTATAGGCTACAGAGCTGGAATGGAAGAATATAGGACACATAGGTAACTATAAATTAACTTTTATTATTAAAACTCAAGCATCTACAAGAATACTTATGCACATTTCATCTTGACACGTTGCTGAAAATGCATCATGCTTACACTGTGTTTAAACGGTAAATATTGCAGCCGTGTCATAATGTTGCCTTGCAGCCCACTAGACATACGCTTACGGCACCCCCTGCATCAAACGTCGCTTGTCACTCGCTGAAGCTATTAACTAGACCGGACCAAAATAAAACGCAAAGCAGAGAGGACATGTCATGCATTCCGTAAATTGTGTGGTTTGAGAATCGATTAAAACTGACAGCCGAGGAGCCTCTTACTTGGTGAACAGTCTGATTATACCTCATTCCTTATTCCCTATTGACTTTGGTTATGCCATACCTTTCTATTTCCCGGGGAAATAAATTAAAAGTCAGAAGTAATTTGCTTGATGGAGGATACAGGTGGAACTGTGCAGGGGAAAGGAAATTTGCACAACACAGAATCTATTTTAACCCCTTGATGGAGGGATAGCTTGTTTCCAATTGTTGACAGCGCAGTGGCATCTTGAATAGGATACTGATTAAATAGAAGCAGTGAGAAATTGAGGTCTTGTTCCAACAGCGAGAGGATCAAGGCCCCTAATCTTATCTCCGAGAACAGTGAGACGAACTTAGGATGCCAACGAGAAGATAAGCAAATCTATGCTTGGGCAACAGAAAATGGCTGTAAGTGGATCTCTCCCTTTTGTCTTGATTAAAAATGCACAGATTTAAAAGAAAAAAAAAAAAAGCTTGGTTAAGACAAACTCGTAAATTAGACTGTGCAATAAATTATTGTTACTAGGCTACTGAAGCAAAACAAGAAAAAAAAACATAAAAACTTTGTTCATGTCATTTACGGTAATAACGTTTTTTTTTCCCTTTAAATCTTTAGCAAACAATGTATTACTGTTGTCAATAAATGTCAAATGGGCTTGATTTGGCAGTCTATGAAAGCTAAATATTAAATAGTGTTTAAAGGGTATATTTACATAATGTTAATGCTGTTAACCTTCTGTATTGATGCTAAAGAGATACATGGCTTTATTGAGGTGGGGGCAATATAATGTATGAATAAGTAAGCCTTTTAAATGGATGAAGAAAGGCTAAAGAGGATATGAGTTAATAAAATGAGACCTGTTAAGCCAGAAATATGCTCTATTGACATTAAACAGCAGTCAAATGTGTATAGCATGTTTATTACCTACAATGTGTATAATTGTGCTGCAGATAGAGGATGTGTAGAATCAAGCAGAGCCAGGACAAGGGGAAGGCAATAGACAAGTGCACACTGAAATATTTCATTTTGGAATTTCATTTTTGTCCGAAAAATACATTTATTTAGTTACTCCCGAAATTCGTTTCTATTTATTTTGTTTTGTTAAAAAAAAATGCATTCGTCCGAAAATCTGAAATAATTAAATTCGAATCTGTCATTGAAGGCTTATGGTGTCTGTCGAATGTTCTAAGAAGATTCGACGTAGCAGCTAAACTGTACTGAATAGTACATTTCTGGTCAAATGTTCCGCCTAAAAGCCATAGTAGAATTCTAATGTTGTATGACACTAGTAATAATTATATTTATTAATTATTATTACTAGTCAACCAATATTAGAATTCTTCTATAGCCTATGGGTGGAGCATTTGACCATAAATGTCCACTCACGGCGACTGCTTCATCGAATCTTCATGTCAAATCTTTTCTCTCTATGTCTAATAATCTTGGACTAATAGCGTTAGGTTAGGCATTCAACCTTTTTTGCTATTGTCTCTATAATGTTGAATCTTTTCTCTCTATGTCAAATCTTTTCTCTCTATGTGGAATCTTTTCTCTCTATGTAGAATAATCTTGGACTAATAGAGCTAAGGTTAGGCATATTCGACCACAGGTTCGATAGACACAGATTGCTAATGTCAGTGTCATGTCGAATCTCCTATCTATATCAAACTGTTGTCACAACGAAAATGAAAATAAAGCATTTGTTTATGTCGGATCTTTCGGTTTTTGGATTCTGCACGTTCGTTATTGTTTGTTAAAATGATAACGAAAATACCCAAAATTCAGACGAAAATGCATTTGGACAAAAACGAATGCACATATCTAGAAGGCAACAGAGGCATCTGCCTTGGAAGCAACCAAGGCCACCATAACCTTTCCCGTAGTTGATGCCCACTGGTTCATTGTTCAGCTTGTGATGTTAATGATCAGGAGTAAGAGTCCCAATTTTATATTTTATCATAGAATTCCAAAACTAATAATCAAATAATTTTTGGGGTCTACAATGCGTGCTTTTCATCTGGACTTTAAGTGCTGGTCTGAAAACATGATAAGACATGATAAAAGAAGGGAGATTTAGCTCAGGAGTGGACATTTTTAATTATTTCCTCAACAGCTGGTAGTTTAAGACTACAGTGGGTGGAATGGAGACTGGTATGGACTGATGCAGTACAGAAGTGCCTGCTTGAAAAATGTGTTACTAAACCCACAACAGTAAAATCAGTGTAAATGCAGTAAAGCATGCTTGTTATACTCTCTGTGGAACCGAAGAGGTTAATCCTCCATATTGTGTAAAACGGCTGTTTGATCCTGTATGCATAGATACCCCCTTCTTTCCACTGTCCCCTGATCATTTCCTGATAACATGGAGCCTATGGCGTGAGGCTGCAGATGCTCACTTTGGTGTGTATTGCTATTGTATTGCTAGAGTGTTTTTTTTTCTTTTCTTTTTTTTCTTGTGATAGTGCATTTGATGAGCACAAGGCCAATCAGCACTGTCCAGACAGAGGGTCAGGGCTCTTACAGTTTAATGGGACAGTCAGAAAACTCCTCCCACAAGCTTTAACCGATACTTGGCTGGATACTGATAGAAATATACTGCTAATGAGAAAAGGTATTTAGCAGTTTATTTTACTAAAATAATTGCATTTCCATGTTCTTTGTACCGTGGGAGACCATTTTCATTCATTTTATATGAGTACACCTTTAAGCAATGAGCACAAGTAGTTGCCATCCTACTACATTCCAATATCTGTACAAATATAATCTAAATACTTAATTAAAACAAGGCATTTGAATAATTAGCACATCTTGATCAGATGAAAAAGACCATAGATTCTATTTAAGGTGAAAGCTTAAAATATTTCTATTGCAATCACCATTCTAACACAGCGGAGTCACCGTCATTACCAATCACTCTCACGCTTAATGACCTTTCATTTAATGGTGGCTTTTAATGTCACTTACTCAATTATATTCATAATATGACTTCCAGAGCCCACAAACCGTATGTCCAAATAAGTAATCAGGACGGGAAAATTCAGTATTGGTATATTAATTAATCAAGAGAAAAAAAACATTATTTTTAGTAGTTGCAAATATGTAAACTATTTTACAATATTGTCCTTGAATAAAGTATAATTTTTAAAGGGATAGTGCCATTTTGTGCAATGACCTGTTAACCCAATGAAGGCAGCCATTCAGGTATTCAGTTGGGTAGTTTCTTGTTACAGAGGAATGAGATATTTTGTATCTCAGGTTCCAGGGCCCAATAAAACTAAATCTAACTTGTGTTACAACACAGCCTTAGTAGGGACATTGCTAGGATTGCAAAAGACCTGGGTCACCCTGAGGGAAGAAATGTGGTCACATTGCACAAGCAGTGAGAGGGACCTGAGGAGGCATGGTTAAATAGAAACTTATGCCGCGTACACATGACCGGACTTTCCGGCAGACTCGTTCCGACGGTCTTCCAGACGGACTTTTGGCGGAGTTCCGATGGACTTTCTGAATGGACATGGCCACACACGAACAGACTAAGCCCCTGTACACACGGTTGGAGATTTCGACAACCAAATCCGTCGGATTTTGTCCGTCGGATCTTGTCCGAAAACTGTTGCATACACACGGTCGGACTAAGTTGTCGAAAAATCCAATCATTCAGAACGTGATGACGTAATTTCGTTACGATGGGGCTACGTTCAGGCTAGTAGCCAATAGCTTTTATGTAGGAATTTGATCTGAGCATGCGTGGCACTTGGTCCGATCAAAATTCTCTACACATGATCGGAGTATGTCCGATCGAACCAGTTGGTCGGGAAATATTTCCAACATGTTGGAAAATTGGGTCCAACGGATATTCTGACGGAATCAGTCCGATGCATACCACACACAGTCGGATTATCCGACGTCATGGTCCGATAGGACACATTCCGACGGATTCTCCGACCGTGTGTACAAGGGCTAAGACAGTTCGAAAGTCCGTTCATTTTGAACGTGATGACGGACGACGGGACTAAAAAAGGAAGTTCAATAGCCAGTAGCCAATAGCTTCCCTTGTGTCGTATTTGGTCCGTCCGACCAGCATACAGACAAATGGTTTTCCGGATAGGAATTGAGTCTATTGGACAGATTTGAAACATGTTCTATTTCTATGTCTGTCTGATTTTTTAAACAAAAAACATTTGGATCAGCCCACACACGATTGAATTGTCTGACGGACTGATTCCGTCGGTCCTAGTCTGCCGGAAAGTCCTCTTGTGTGTATGCGGCATACGTCTACACACACATGGCACAGTCTTTGTATCTACAAAATAATATCAAGTAATATATAATAAAACATATAGGGCTCTGGAGTATGTAATAAACAGTGTGTAGGGGTCAGGGGTATGTAATGCACAAAATGTAGGGGTCAGTAATATGTAACACACAATGTTGTCAAGAACATTGTACCAGCGATCAGGCTAATGCCCATATGCATTCGTATAAGCTTGCTTATCTTGAAGTGCATAGAAGTCTAAATAGAAGGGAGTCCTTGCACACATGTATGTGCAGATCACAGTGTATGCTCAGGCTTGTGGGCATGCCCACCACAGATACTGTTGCCAAGTGGGCTTTTGAAAACTGAGCTCTGGATAGGATCATTGCTGAATGGCCTTTCAACATGAGTGCCTGCAATTCTAACTGAACTTGGTGTATACAGGGTGCCCTACCTGCGGTACTTATGCTTGCCTAATACCAGTGCCCCTGGCATTTGTGCTCTTCCATTCCCCCTGCAGACCCTGTCTCAACTTCCAGGGATGCTTGGACAGGAATTGCGCAAGAGGCCACCTTCATCATTTCAGGCTCCTCATACAGGTATGTGACAAAAATGCAGGGGTCAGAGTACAGTATGTAGGAGTCAAGATTATGCAATGTACATAGTGCATGGGTCAGTAATATGTGCCCCTGCAGACCCTTTCTCAACTTCCAGAAAGGCATGGTTAACCACTTCCAGTCCCAGAAGGTTTTACCCCCTTCCTGAGCAGGCCATTTTTTTCAATACGGCACTGCATTTCTTTAACTGACAATTGCACTGTTGTGCGACGCTGTACCCAAATAAAATTGATGTCCTTATTTTCCCACAAATAGAGCTTTCTATGGTGGTATTTGATCACCTCTGCGGTTTTTATTTTTTTGCTCTATAAACAAAAAAAGACTAACAATTTTGAAAAAAATATATATATTTTTTTACTTTCTGCTATAAAACACACCTAATATAAAATTTTTAAAAATCGAATTTCTTCATCAATTTAGGTCAATAGGAGCATTCTGCTACATATTTTTGGTAAAAAAAATCCCAATAAGCATATATTGATTGGTTTGCGCAAAAGTTATGGCGCCTACAAAATATGGAATACTTTTGTGGAACTTTTATTTATTTATTTATTTACTAGTAATGGCGGCGATCAGCAATTTTTATAGGGACTGTGACATTGCTTCGGACAAATCAGACACCTAACTGACACTTTTTGGGGAACAGTGACAATATTACAGTGATCAGTGCTAAAAAATTGCACTGTCACTGTACTAATGACACTGGCAGGGAAGGGGTTAACATCAGGGGCAATCAAAGGGTTAAGTGTGTCCCTAGGGGGTGCTTAATAATTGTGGGGGGGGATGCTGTGACTGGGGGAAAACAGAGATCCGTGTTTCTGCTTAGAAACAAAAGATCTCCAATTTCACCTCTGGCTGAATGAGCAGCGGATCCCGGCGGACATCGCACCCACTGGACCCTCTGATCGGCTCTCGCTGTGATTGGCCGCCAGCAGCACGCGCCCCAGACCCCATGCTTAAAATTACGTACATAAATTACGTTATTTCATGCAAGAGGGCTATCCTGCTGCAGTATATCTGCGTGGGGCACTCTTCAAGTTGTTAACTAGCCTACACACACATGGGACAGTCTTTGTACCTACAAAATATGGAGTAATATCTAATAAAGCATATAGAGTAAAGTGTTCAGGAGTTTGTAATATACAGTGTGTAGAGGTCAGTGGTATGCAATGCACAAAATGCAGGGGTCAGTAATTTGTAACACACAGAGTTGTCCGGAATATTGTGCCAGCCATCTTTAAGGGTATAGAAGCCTAACGAGACCTCAACACTTATTTACCCTTCATTTAGGGTGTGGACCCCTTTTTACCACACTGACCCATTCAGCTGTAGAGTCCCTGTGGGTTATATACAGGGTGACCTGATAGGGTGCCTCTTTGCACATAAGTAGTGCCAACCCCACCTTCATCACATATTTTTACCACTGGCATACCTCCCAACCATCCCGGATTCGGTGGGAATGTCCCAAGATTTTAACGAAATCCCTTCGTCCCGTGAATCTAGGCTAAATCCTGGAGCCCAGTGTCAGAACAAGTTCCTGCAATTTGCTCCACAAATTTGGCAGGCAGGAGCACCTTAGAGCGGGCACTTGCTCCAATTTCTTGGACCAGGGCACTTCCCCGCATTTCTTGCTTGGTGCACTGCCTAACATCTGTTGCCATTCTGGGGTGGGTGGAGTCCAGAGGTAACATGATTGAGTGGGACTACAGATGTGTCCGAAATTCATGGGCTGGACTGAGTCCAGCAGTAATGTAAGTAGTTGGGCAGAACCAGAGGTGCAATCTGACTTTCCAGAGGTGGGCGGAGTCCATTGCTGATTGTAATAGAAAAAGGATAGCATCAGCTGAAGGAGCAGAGACTCCGGAACTGGCTCATGTCACCTTAGAGATCAGGCAATTCACAACTCCCATCCCCCTCCGGCGACAGCAGCCTCCCCTTTCCACCAAGATCCTCTCTCTCAGTAACACACTGGTGACGTCCGAACCCTGCATCTGGCCAATTTCACTCCAACCCCTATAGGTTAACCCTCCTCCAGCAATCAGCAGAGTGTCCCGACAACTCTCTTCTACCCCCAGAGGGCAAAACTGGACCGCCCCTTGCTAAAGCAATAAGAAAAGGGGGGGGGGGGTAGGAGAAAGATGTTGGGTGCTTACCAAGGGAATGTGGAGTTAGTAAACATGACCAGACTTTTCGACAGCAAAGGTTCGACGGAACAAATCCGTCGGACAATGCGATCGTTTGTGGGCTCCATCAGACCTTTACTGTCCAAAAATCTGACAGACTTTAGAAATAGAACATGTTTCAAATTTCTCCGCCGGAACTCCGCAGGACCCAGTTCCTAACGAGAAATCCGTTTGTGTGTATGCTAGTCCGACAGACAAAAACCGATGCAAGGGCAGCTATTGGCTACTGGCTATGAACTTCCTTATTCTAGTCCCGTCTTATGTCATCACGTTCAAATCCGTCAGACTTTGGTGTGATTGTGTGTGGCCAAGTCCGTTCATTCGCAAAGTCCGTCGGAACTCCACCGAAAGTCTGTCGGGAAGACCGTCAGACCCAGTCCGTCGAAAAGTCCTAATGCAGCGTACACATGTGTACGCGGTATTAGGGGATTAGAAGGTTCGGTTAGAGAAACAGGATTATTTTGGTGGATGGGAATACATTATTCTGGTGGGTGGGAAAGGTGTATTCATTTAGAGCTGAGGTGTATGACTAGATAGTTATGATATGAGATAGAGCTAGATAGGATGGGGGAGGTATGGTTAACTGGTCAGGATGGGGTATAGTCAGAATGGGGGAGGTGAAGTTAAATAGATAGGATGGGGGAGGGTAGGGTTAGATAGTTTGGTTTGGGAATTAGGATCGGGTTAGCTAGGTCAGAGGGGCTAGGTTTAGCTAGTTAGGATGGGGGGAGGGGGGGGTCAGCTGGTTAAGATGGGGGGGGTCGAGTAATCAAGTAAGGATGGAGAATGGGGTTAGCTAGTTAAGATGGGGGGTAGGGTTGAACAGTTAACACTGTGGGAAGCAGGGTTAAATAAGATGGGGTATGTAGGGTTACATCCCAACCATCCCAAATTCATCAGAATCAGATTTGAACTACATCCCGATGTCTTCCACAAATCTAGGATATATCCTGGAGGTGAAGGTGGATTTGTTCTGGAAAAGGGGAAATAACATTTGTGCTGGGAGGAGAGATTTGGGGGGATTTTCTCTGGGAGGGGATGAGAGGATTTTTGCTGGAGCTGCAAAGATTTGTTCTGGGATGGATGAGCATTCAGATTAGTGTTCGATTTTTTTTGGTGGGAAGGGAGTGGGGCTTTTTGCTGAAAGGGTAAAGTGGTGAGAGTTTTGCCTGCAGGTGGAATTTTGCACTCTCCTGACCCCTAAAGTGTATGTTACACACCCCTGACTCCCATACTCTTTTTGTTTTGTACTCCTGACTCCTACTATGCATTACACACTCCTGTCACCTGCCCTCCGTTTTACACACTCCTGTCCCATGCATTCTGTGCATAACATATTCCTGTTCCCTGCATTATGTGCTTTATAAACTCCTGTCCCCTGCATTCTGTGCTTTATAAACTCCTGTCCCCTGCATTCTGTGCTTTATAAACTCCTGTCCCCTGCATTCTGTGTATTACACCACTTTCCCCTTCATTCTGTGCACTACCCCCCTGTCCTCCCCATTCTGTGCATTACACCCATGTTCCTGGCATTCTGTGCATTACACCCCTGTCCCCTGCATTCTCTGCGTTATGTACTCCTTGTCCACGCTCTGTGTGTGTCATGTACTCCTAAACCCTTACTACAGCACTCTTTGCATTACATACTCCTGATCCATGAACATACAGTATTGCATTATACACCCTGAACCCCTGCAGTCTGCATTACGTATCCTAAACCCAATATTGACTGCAGCCCTCCCCAACCCCTGTGCTCTGCCTTACACACTCCTGCAGTATATACACAATGTACATAATATATTTCTTACCAAAGAGTTCATTAGCTCAACAGTTGCTGGTTGCTATGCAGTCAATGGCTATTTATTGAGGTTCTTCTTTAAGGTCGGCCCAGATAAAGCAATCAAAGCACAATTTATAGGTACAAGGAAGCCTGGGTTTTGTTTAACCATGCCCCTTAACCCCTCCCACTGTTAGGAATGTGGCCACACCAACATGTTGCCACGGTGCATGTAGTGTGCCGCAGGTCACTTCCTCCCTCTAGTGTCCCTCATTCTGAAGTTTAAAAGTTGTGAGGTATGACTATTGGCATTATTATAGATGCTACTTCTGGGTAAATGTGGGAATATATCCTCGCAAAGTGGTTAACGTGCCAGAGCCTTCTGTCGTTTTATGGTACAGGAAGTTCCAGGTTCTACTTCTTCACAGTCTTACAACATAAGTGCATACTGACTTCAAATTCTCTTTGGTGTCAGTAGGTTTGGTGAGTCACAACTGTGTGCACTGAGGAGGTAAAGCTGTGCTGTGTGTGTCTGTAACTCCATAGTGTTATCTACTGCTAAAAGTGCTATATACTGTACATACATATTGATCGCTGACCATGTCCTGTTATTAAACCATGAGAGGTTCCAGTCATGCATTAAGAAGAGAGATGTCTGTGTGTTCTCTGATTCTAGTGGCATTATAAAAGTATCTGTACAAAGGCAGGTAAAGCTTGTGTGCTCAGGAAAAGGGATGAGGAGCATATGAAAATGTCAGATTTCCATTGTAAATGGCAAGCTGTCTACACTGAGTACAGGACCGCTGGTGTATGTGAGAAAAGTTATGGCTCATAAGGAAAAGAAGATGTAATGCCGTGTACACGCGTTCGGACTTTCCATCAGAAAAAGTCAGACGGAATCATTTCATCGGATATTCCAATCGTGTGTGGACTTCATCAGACTTTTTTTTTTAAACTCTGATGGTCCTAGAAATAGAACATGTTTTAAATCTTTCCGATGGAATCAATTACTATCTGGAAAACCGTTCATCTGTATGCTGTTCCAACAGGCCAAAAACTACGCAAGGGCAGCTATTGGCTACTGGCTATTGAACTTCCTTTTTCTAGTCCCGTCGTACGTCACCGCATTATAAATGATCAGACTTTGGTGTGATCGTGTGTAGGCAAGTCCATTTCAGCGGAACTCTGTTGGAAAAACCGGTCATGTGTATGCAGCATAAGGCCGCGTACACACGGGCGGACTGTTCGCCCAACTTTGTCCGCTGAACAGTGTTTCAGCGGATAGTCCGCTCGTGTGTGGGCTTCAGCGGACAGTTTCAGCGGACAGTCTGACGAACAAAGTTTTTCGGAATTCCCCTAAGACAGTCCGCTGAAACTTGGTTTGAGCGGACAGTCCGCTCGCGTGTAGGCTTGTTCGTCAAACTAAGTTCCACGCATGCTCAGAAAGGATTTACACGCCGAAGGTTGCATTGCAGTGTATAGGACGTCGTTTTTCTAGTCCCGTCGTACGTGCCGTTCACGTCATCGCGCACGCTTTCAGCGGACTGTTCGTTCATCGTGTGTGGTCAAGTCCGCTCATGCAAATTTTGAGCGGACTGTTTGTCGGATTGTTTGACAAACTAAGTTGGGCGAACAGTCCGCCCGTGTGTACGCGGCCTAAGAGTGTTGTGTAGAGGCCAAATGGTCCAAAGTTGTGTAGAGACCAATAGATAATGCCAGATAATTTGTCAGTTTTATTTTTCTTGTTGAGTTTAGACACTAGAGGTCTTCAGCTGCCATTGAATTGGTCTAGACTTCTGATGTGTCCCTGCACCTTCAAGGAGGAAGGGGCAATTTCCTGCTTTAAATGTATTTACTACTATACATTTACCAAGGTGGGAGCTCTATAAAACTGGAGATGGGGCCAAACTTTGCAGAGGAGCCATCATGTTTGAACAGGAAGGGGCCATTCCCAAACTGTTCCCACAAAGTTGGGACCATGAAATTGTCCAAAATATCTTGGTATGTTGACGCCTTAAGAATTCCCTTTACTGAAACAAAGGGACCAAGTCTAACCTCTATAAAACAACTCCACACCATAATCCCCCCTCCACCAAGTGATTTGGACCAGTGCACAAGCTAGGTCCATAAAGACAAGAGTGAGCGAGTTTGGGGAGGAGGAACTTGACAGGCCTGCATAGAGTTCTGATCTCAACCTGACAGAACACCTTTGGGATGAATTAGAGCGGAGATTGCAAGCCAGGCCTTCTCGACCCCAACAGTGCCTGACCTCAGAAATGTGCTTCTGGGAAAATGGTCAAAAATTCCAATAGACACACTCATAAAGCTTGTGGACAGCCTTCCCAGAAGGGTTGAAGCTGTTACTGCTCAAAGGGTGGGCCAACTCAATATTGAATCCTACGGACTATTACTGGAATGCCATTAATGTTCATGTGCGTGTAAAGGCAGGTGTCCCAATACTTTTAGTAATATAGTGTACATTTGCAAATGTATGCAAAAAAAAATTTCTTCTATTTTTAGCCCAAAAGCGACTGAAAAACGCCTCAGTGTGAAAGGGGGCTAAGGTTTTCATTTGCAGAAGTGTCAACCCTCACTGGCATCTACTGGTTAAAATTATTGCAACAAGCTCATACAGGGATAAATCCTCCTGTATGACTGTATACTGGACCCTCTAGAGTTGAACATTTTGCTTTTTCAGCTTTAACAGTATTTTTTTTATGGCTTTAAATGTTGCTTATAGCAACCTGCTAGATTACTTCTTATGTTTTTTTCCTGGCACTAGGCCAATGAGGGCTAATTGCAGAGTTCTATAGGCTACTCCATTTCTGCAACTCTGCACCTGTTAGAAAATAACCCCATGTGTCTTGATCCTAACACAGACAGCTTTTATCCCCAGAAACAAATACATTTCTTGCTGACACCAAAGAAAACTGGATTATTCCCATGTACTGACAGTAATGGGAAAATGGACTTGTTTCGAGCAATTGCAAAGAATAGGTGCTGCTGGAGGTTTATCCATCTTTCCTTTGTAAAGGATGTTTTAACTATTAAGAGATCACCGTGTTCCTATTTAGAAGATATACAGCTCTCTCTTCTCCTTGCTCAGTCACCTTCTTTTACCATCTCTGTCCCCGATATAGAGTTTGGAAGACTAGTAATAGTTTTGCTTCACAGTTTGTCATTGCTAAATAGCACTGTCGCCCACACAATGAATGTCATTTTTCATGTGACATAGCACCCATGTCCAGGGAAGAGCAATGCTAGAACACTTTGAATGTATGATGACATTGCACAAAAAAAAAAGAAACATATTGGTATTCTTATACTGACAATGATGCTTTTATAGTAGTTAATGAAAATAACATAAATTTACTGATATCCTTACAATATATTAATCACTTTCTTCTATGTATAGAAAAACAATGTATACAAATGCTCTGTAGCTTGTTTTGGTGCTCAAAAGGTAAAGTCCATTTTCAGTTTTGTCTGCATTATTTCTTTTCATTTGGCTAATACGTGCAAGTTGAAGGTTGAAATTAAGTTTGCAGTAGGAGTGCCTTATTTATAAAACTAGGTGGTTTCGAAAAAAGCAGGAGGAGAATTGTAAACAGAACCTCCATGATGACATGCTCTGATATGCATTGTGTATGGACATATGCTTGTAGGCAGGTGTCTACATTTGGGGTACATGTCATGGTAATGTATTTCACTGTGTCATAATAAAGTCTGTGTTAGTGAGTTCTGTGTAATAGGCTGCCTTGGGAGTTAGTAAGGGGCTATGTCTGCTCACTCCTGGCTGTTCTTGGGTAGGGCTTCCCCTTGTGTAGGGCTATACAAGGGGAGGCAGTCTCTCAGGGTTGCTCTTCCTCAGGGGCGGACTGACCATTCGCGCACTCGGGCACTGCCTGAGGGCCCCATGCCACCAAGGGGACCCATCAGGGTTGCCAGCTTCAATAAAACCAGGGACAGTATGTAAAAATTTGTGTTTTTTTTTTTTTAAATCCCAAGATTATAGCTGCCCTGTCTCTCCAGTACCTTTTCAGTGTGTGTATGTGTATTCTGTGTGTGTATACTGTGTATGTATATTGTGTGTCTGTGTGTGTATAATATATTGCCTGGGGGCCCCATAATCTCCTATTGCCCGAAGGCCCCATAATCTTCTCCTATTGCCTTGGGGCCCCATAATCTCCTATTGCCCGGGGGCCATGAGTTGTGAGTCCGCCCCTGCTCTTCCTTCATCATAGAAACAGACCAGAAGCTGTGCTACAAGATGTAGCTCCTCTAGGAATATGTGACCACCCTGAGTACCAAGTCGGGGTATTGGAACCAGAACTATGGACTTTAGAGAAGCACTCTCCTTTGCTTAAAGGTATGACATGGGCAGCCTGAGTTAGATTGAAATGGAACTATGCCAGCAATTATCTGTGAAATACTGTGATCTTTTAACCATGTACTTGCAAGACATTTTTGTAAAAGTTATTAAGCTACTAAGTGCCTGGTCTGAAGCCTCTCAAAGGGGTGCACATAAGACAGGTGTATCAAAGAACAGGGTTTACATCAGGGGATGTATACTACTAAAGGTCTAAAAGTGGAGAATGCCTCAACTAGAAGATTTGATTGCCATTGTCATGAGTAACCAGTAGTGTGTTTGATGTTTAAGCTGCTAGCGGGCATGTGATCAGTTTGACTGGCAGAGATGACAGAGTGCTTTAGTAGCAAGGGGGTGTTTGATTGACACCCTCCCTAGCAGCCTGTGCCCATGTGTGCCTGGGATCAGACCAGCATCACGGAGCCCCTATGTATCTAGCTGCATGTCACAGGAAAGAGAGTGTAAAGGGTATCCTCTAGAGTTGGCTTAGTTCACATAGCATGTCACTGGGAGTAAGGTGACATCAAAGATTAAGGATGAGCCGAACACCCCCCCGGTTTGGTTCGCAACAGACCTAAACTTCGTGTAAACTTTAGAACCCTATTAAAGTCTATGGGACTCGAAAGTTCAAAATCAAAAGTGATCATTTTAAAGGCTTATATGCAAGTTATTGTCCTAAAAAGTGTATGGGGACCTGGGTCCTGCCCCAGGGGACATGTATCAATGCAAAAAAAGTTTTAAAAACGGCTGTTTTTTCAGGAGCAGTGATTTTAATAATGCTTAAAGTGAAACAATAAAAGAGTAATATTCCTTTAAATTTCGTACCTGG
This sequence comes from Lithobates pipiens, assembly GCF_037356315.1. Classification (NCBI taxonomy): domain Eukaryota; kingdom Metazoa; phylum Chordata; class Amphibia; order Anura; family Ranidae; genus Lithobates; species Lithobates pipiens. Next base: position 43,906,062 of record NW_027507686.1, on the reverse strand, counting down.
GGGGTGTATAGAGTATGCCTGTAAAGGGGCGAATGTTTCCCGTGCTTAGAACTGTCCCTGTACAAAGTGTCATTTCTGCAGGAAAAAAGTAATTTAAAAGCATTCGCAGTTATAATGAAATGTCAGCTCCCCGCAATACAGAGAACAGTCACTGAAAGTCATTGATAAAAACAAAACAAAACATGGGGTTCCCCCCAAATTCAATTACCAGGCCCTTCAGGTCTGGTATGGATATTAAGGGGAACCCTGTGTGAAAAAAAAAATGTGGGGTTCCCCCCAAATATATCCATACCAGACCATTCAGGTCTGGTATGGATTTTAAGGGGAACTTCATGCCAAATAAAAAAAATGCTGTGGAGTTCCCCCCAAAAATCCATACCAGACCAGACAAGAGGGGGGACGAGAGAGCGCCCCCCCTCCTGAACCGTACCAGGCCACGTGACCTCAACATTGGGAGGATGCTTTGGGGGTCTGTGACCCCCCAAAGCACCATGTCCCCATGTTGATGGGGACAAGGGCCTCATCCCCACAAACCCTGGCCAGTGGTTGTGGGGGTCTGCGGGTGGGGGGCTTATCAGAATCTGGAAGCCCCCTTTAACAAGGGGACCCCCAGATCCCGGCCCCCCATTTGAAATGGTAAGGGGGTGCAGCGCAGCGCATCCATCCCATCGCTGGATCAGATCACCCATCGCTGGACCCCGGAGAAGAGATCACCCCTGGATAGCAGGATAGTGGATTGCCACCGCTGGAATTTTTTTAAATATTTTTAATAAAGGACTTTTCCCCATGGTGTGTGTGCGTGTTTTTTAACTATTTTTTACACTTTCTTTGTGAAATGGTAGGGGTACTTTTGTACTCCCTTACCATTTAAAATGGGGGAGGCGGGATCTTGGGGTCCCCTTGTTAAAGGAGGCTTCCAGATTCTATTAAGCCCCCTGCCCGCAGATCCCACAGCCACTGGTCAGGGTTGTGGGGATGAGGCCCTTGTCCTAGCCGCGAGTGCTTTTAAATTACTTTTTTTTCCTGCAGAAATTACACTTTGTGCAGGGACAGTTCTAAGCACGGGAAACATGTGCCCCTTTACAGGCATACTATAGACTTAATTTAAAGGAATATTACACTTTTATTGTTTCACTTTAAGCATTATTTAAATCACTACTCCCGAAAAAACGTTAGTTTTTAAAACTTTTTTTTGCGTTGATACATGTTCCCTGGGGCAGGACCCAGGTCCCCAAACACTTTTTATGACAATAACTTGCATATAAGCCTTTAAAATTAGCACTTTAGATTTCTTCCATAGACTTTTACAGGGTGTTCCGCAGCTTTTCGAATTTGCCGCGAACACCCCAAACTGTTCTCTGTTCAGCAAACAGGCGAACAGGCAATGTTCAACTCGAAGCTCATCCCTATCAAAGATATGCTGGAGAGCGGAATACAGGTTCATCCCCTCAAAATTGTTGCACCATGCACAGTTACCTAAGTGTAACGTCACTGTGAAGTGAATGAGACATGAAGAGCTAATTTTTACACAAAGTGAGCTCACTTCTAAGTTGGAGTGCTGCCTTAATGCAAATTTCTCCTCTGTCTGCTTAGTTGGGCATTAGTGAGTTACCTTTTTTGGGTGATAAGCCCCGCCCACATGCTAATAAGTTCTGAAGCACAAGGCAGTTCACAAAATTTGTGATTTAAATGCTTATTTTGGCCAATAGTTGCCTTTAGAAGGATTTATGTTGGGTTCCTTTTTTTCTGAAATAATGTAATAATATTATCTTCTAATAGCAATATATTATTTCTAGAAAAATATCCTTTTTGCTAGGGCCCCTTTACCCTAACTCTCCCTGTAATTTGAACACCAACATTCAGTCTAAACCTTCCCGTAACCCTAACCCCTACAATCAGCCTTTCTGTAACTCCAACCCTCACACTTACCCTTCCTATAACTATAACAATAACCCTCCACTTAACCCCAACAATAACACTAAGCCTCAAAACAACAGTAACCCTCCCTGTAGCCTCAACCCTAACCCTGAAAACAACATTAATCCTCCCTTTAACTCCAATACTAACCTTTACACTAATCCTAACCCTCACACTAACCCTTTCTATAACGCTATCAGTAACAATAACCATCCCTGTAGACCCAACCCTAACACTAACCCTGAAACCAACATTTACCCTCCCTATACCTCTAATGCTAAGCTCACACTAACCCCAACCCTCACACAAACCCTCCCTGTAGTCCCAACCCTAAAACGAACCCTCAAAACAGCAGTAACCCTCTATAACTCTACAACAAACCCCTCACACTAATCTTAATTTTTCTCCAAATAGCAACCTTCCCTGTAACCCTAAGCCCTTTACACACGGTCGGACATTCCGACGGAAAATGTCCGATCGGACCGTTTTGTCGGATAATCCGACCATGTGTGGGCTTCATCGGACTTTTTCCGTCGGAATGTCCGACCAACAAAGTTTGAGAGCTGCATATAAAAATTTTCCGACAACATGATCCGATCAGACTTTGTCCGACCGTTTGTAGGGAATTCCGATCGGGCAAAGTGCCACGCATGCTCAGATCAAATTCCTAGACCAAAGCTATTGGCTACTAGCCTGAACGTAGTCCCGTCGTAACGAAATAACGTCATCACGTTCTGAACGATCGGATTTTACGACAACTTTATCCGACCGTGTGTATGCAACACCAGTTTCGGACAAAATCCGACAAATTTTGTTGTTGGAATGTCCGACCGTGTGTACAAGGGCTAACACTTAAAATAACCCTGTCTTTACTAAATGTAACCCCCTTTATCCATACTTATGTCTCCTGTTCTTGGATCCTTTGTAGGATAGACTAACTATCCTCCACCAAAAGATACCCGTGCTGAAATTACATCCTCATTTTTAGAAAAAATCTATTTAGGATGAACTCCTGGAAAAATAAAAATCCTCCCTTTCATTGGGGCTCTTCCTGCACTGCCAGGGTTTTATGTTTGTTTCGGCCTAGGGTACCAGTAAAAGGAATTGTACTTCCTTTATCCATCACTCTACTGGCAGATGGTCATCTCCTTGTCTGCCTGATGCAGCAATGTGTGTACTGCTCCTCAGTGTCCTCAGATACCATGCAGGATTGCATTGTTCTCCTTGAAGGGATAGAGCCTGTGACTGCCAGAGTGATTTAAAGATATCAGGTAAGTAAAAGTAATAATTACTGGTACCCTGAGAACATAAATTAGCATTTAACCCTTGTAATCATTTGTGTGTGTGTGTGTGTGTGTGTGCGTGTGTGTGTGTGCGTGTGTGTAACCCATGTGCATGTGCTGCAATTACATAAACAACGAAGAATATTTTTTTTAGTTTCTTTGTAGTGTAGCATTCAAACGTTTGATATGAAAATACATCAACGACAATGATTTGCAATAGTCAATGTGATGAGGGTCTTCAGCCTTCTGGTGATGCCATCAGAGAACCATGGCAAGAAAAATACATGTTTCCCCTGATTGGTGTGTTTTGGTAGAAATGAACAAAGGGTAAAACAATTACAGAGGAAAAACAATGTAAATTTGCATTCATTCAATAGTAATAATTGTGGATTGATAGAAAGCAATGTAATGACAAAGCTTCCCACTGAATGATTGATTTAATTAACAGTGACAGCACCATGGGAATCTCCCGGTATCCCACAGTACAATTAACAATACCAAGAATGACTTCTCAGTTAGACTGGGACTGGAGGTTCCAATGTTAAATTGCATAGAAACCCTAACAATGAACTTCTCTTACTTTCTTCCAAATATACTAATTTCTAATAAATATACCTGTTGCTCTCTGCTTCTACTGCACTGTTATCACTTATTATTTCCAGTTTTCTCTGTGGATTACAGATCACTTCATCCCCTCCTTTGTTATGGGGAAGAAAGGGGGAGATGTTCTGAAGACAATAAATGTAGCACACAGGTTTGCAAACAACAAAGTATATAAATCTGCCTATATATACTGCTTTCAGAATGTCCGCCATGCTACTTTCCACTTTCCAGTCAATAGCTTTCAAGGGGGATCACATGGATCACAAGTAGGCTCTCTCATATTAAAATTCCTCCACACAAGCAAAATCACTCAGTGTTCCTTGTGGGATATGGCTACGCAATTCATGTAATAATAAATAGAAGATACATAGTGCTCTCTGTATGTAACATTTATTAAAATGCCCCAATGAAATTACACTTACAAGATATTCAGTTAAAATTGACTCTAAGCAATACAACAGTGTCCGCCTGCTCACCCCTGTGGCTGTGTGATGTCATGGGCTTGGCTCCTCCCCTCTACATGCATATCACCCTCTGATTGGGCTTTCTCAATAGATGAACTTTAATGTCATCCCAGTCTTAGTCCATAATGTTTAATATTGAGTTGCCCCCTCTTTTGCAGCTATGACCAGTTCAACTATTCTGGGAAGGCTGTTCACAGGGTTTAGTAGGGTTTTGTGTCTATTTTAGTTAAAAAATGCTAGAAAAAAAATTGCTGAAAAAAATGCTGATACTAGTATATTTGTGCCAGCTTCTAGTACCATTTTAGTAGCTTTTATAAGCATTTAGAAGCTTTTAGCATTGTATTAGTGTTTTTGCAGTAGATGTAGAAAAGAAAGCTGTTGTAAGCGTTGTAGTAGCATTTAGAAGCAGTTAGAAGCATTTAGGAGTGTTTAGGAGCATTTTTTTTCTGCCGGAAAAACTCTCCAAAAACTCAAAAAAAAAAACTAAATAAAAACAAAGTTTTCTTAATGTGATAGAAGTGGACCCTGTCAAGAACGTCCCTGGGTGTTGTACCTGGAAGGTAGGTTGGTTTCGGGATCCTATGGGCCCTACCATGAGGAGGGCTCAGATCAGGTATTCGTTTCAGAAATAATTGGTGTATATAAGGGACCAACTCTCTTGGCTTGACAATTTCTGGAATGCTTCTCAGCTTGATATTATTGTGTCTTGAGCGATCTTCCAGATCGGCGACTTTCAGCTGGAGTTTGTGGATCGTTTCATTTTGTGATTCATGTGCGTCCACTAATTTGTCATGCACCTTAGCAACTTTGGACATCTGTGATTCTTAATGTGCCGCGCTATCCTCTATATGGTCTATCCTGTTAGATAACTGTGAGATAGAGGAGTACAGTTCAGCATGAAGGCCAGCCTGCAGAGATAACAGCATTGTTTTTAATGTGGATTCAGTTGCTGGAGTGTCATTAGCTGGGAAACTGGCTAATGGCTCAGTGTAATTAGCCTGCTGTTCTGCTGGGGCATTGTTAGTTTCAGCCCAGTGAAGTTTTTTAGCAGAGGGGGCCTTGAGGGGAGATTGTGCAGGTGAGTTAGCCACCCTCTTACCACTATCAGATGTTGCAGGGGGAGAGAGGTTTGCAGAGTTGTCATCCATGTCAGAGAGTGCTTCCTGAACTGGGTCCCCGCAAGGCTGCAGTGTGAGAGAAGAGCCGTGCAGCTTCTCTGTGCCATCTTCTATTCCCCTGTGTGCCGACTGCATAGTGAAAAAGTCCGTGAGGTGGGGCGGTTTAACAGTCTGATTCTTCTTGTGGGACATATCCAGCCTGATTCCCTGCAGAAACATAAAAAAAAAAAGCTAACACTCCTAAACACTACTAACACGCTACTACAAGAAGCTATTACCAGCATTTTTTATCCAGCATAGACCAGCAAAAACGCTCATGTACATGAAGCCTAAACGCTGAAGCTCAAAAAATGCTAATAGCCTAAAGTAATGTGCATGGACACATAGGATAATATTATTTAGCTTCTAGGAGCAGAAAAAAATGCTAATAACCATACCTCCCAATCACCCCAAGTTCGCTGTAACCGTCCCGGAAATTGATCTATGTCCTGGCATCCCGGTGAATCAAAGCAATGTCACAGGGCTTTTCAGCCAGTGCTGCTCCCTTCTCCCTGGATCTCCATGTCAGCGCTGCTGACTCCACCTCCCCCTTCCGGCACTCTGTGGGCCCAGAGGCACCATGACCAATTGGGTGCTGCCCTGGGCGAGCATGCAGACTGAGTTGCAGCAGATGCAGAATGCAGCAGGGATGAAGAGCCGCAAGGGCAGCCAGAACTGATTGCCCTGGAGCAGGGAAGTCTGACCAGAGAACGAGGACAGGTGGGCAGGATGTGCAGGCAGCCAGAGACAGCAGCAAAGAGATCCACTGGATGGAACAGCTCCGTGACCTCCTGTCCTCACTCAGCTATACAAACATACATGCACACTGCATAGAAGGTACTGTGTCACACACACCTTCCTACAGGAGGGACTGTAGACAGGACTAGGATCTCTCTCACTTCCCTCCCTTCTCCCCTGCTTCTCCCCTTCTCCCCCTTCCTTCTCCCCCCTGTCCCTCTACCCCCTCTCCCTTCCCTCCCAATTCCCACCCACAACCCTGCAGTCTGTACATAGCGCACCCCTCAACCCTGCACTCTGTACATAGCACAACACTGCACTCAGTATGTTTCGCAACCCCTCAACCCTGCGCTCTGTACATAGTGCACTCTGTAGTCCTGCACTCAGTACATAGCGCAACCCTGCACTCCGTACAAAGCGCACCCTGCAACTCTGCATTCAGTACATAGCGCACCCCACAACCCTGCACTCTTTATATAGCGCACCCCACAACCCTGCACTATTTATGCAGCACACTCTGCAACTCTGCACTCTTTAAGTAGTAAAAGAATGTAGTAAAAAAAATGCAGACTCCAAACACTCCTGACCCCTGCATTCTGTGCATTAAATACTCCTGGCTCCTGCATTTTGTGCATTAAACCCCCCTGACCCGTGCATTCTATGCATTATACCCTCCTGACCCCTGCATTTTGTGCATTACACCCTCCTGACCTCTGTAGTTTGTGCATTATGTACCCTCGACCCCTGCATTCTGTGCATTACACACCCACATTGTGTTGCGGCACACGCCACAGGTTGTCCTTGCCTCAAGTGTCCCTCATTGGGTAGTTCAAAAGTTGAGAGTTATGTATTAGCTTCTAGGAGCTTAAAAATGCTAGTATGCATGGAGCCTTAAGCTTTAACAAAAAAAAGTCACTTAGGAAAAATAATATGGAGAATTCTGATCAAATTTGGCTAGATTAGTTGCCTTGGTTTATCAAAGTTTGTTCCATCTGACTGCCAAAAATTTGAATAAAAGAGAGAGCAGAAGTTAACAAACATCTATCAATTTAAACAAAAGCATAACTAAAAAGTGGGTTGAATGAGTGGATTGCTGTGTATGTATCCGAAATTACTGCCAAAGGGTAGAGAGAGACAAATTGCTACACTGCGCCCTGAGCACTTAGCAATCATGAAGAAAAAAATAAACAAAAACAGAAGTCTGTTGACCATACAATCTCTTTCCATAAGGACACAAAATATCTCTGAACCTAAAGGGGTTATTCAAACCACTGGCACAGTCGAGCGAAGTAGACTTTAATCAACAACAAATAAATAAATAAATAAATATAAACTTCAGCCTAAACCGACTATTAGATTATATCCTACATTACTGCATTACTCTTCTGTAGTTCATTTCCACATTTTGTAAATTTTCTTGTAAAGGCAGTGCTGTAGAGAAAGCCTAATCTCTTTATTCTCTCTGTGATATGCAGCTGTCAGTGCGCTGTGTAATTACATAAAAATAAAACACCGAAAACAACACAAGTTGTGCAGGGATGTACCTGAGTAATATTTCTTAATAACCCCCAAAACTCATTGGAAAATAGAAAAAAGGAAATCTTGTTAGGTATTCAGAGCAAGATTAGAGGAGGCATTTCAAAGGACATACTTGTAGATATTTATCTAATATATCCTGCGGATAATCATATAAAAATACACATAAGACCAAGCCTAAGCTGATTATGTTTCAGTAATGGGAGTGTAATTTTCTTTTGTTCCAACAACAGAAATGCTTAGTGTTTTTATTTATTATTTTTTTTCCCCAAAATTATATGATTATCATAAAGGCCAATATTACAAGTTTGAAGAGTTGTAATAAACTTTGTTAGATTCTTGCTAACATTTGGGATTGATAGAATAAGCCGATTCCCAGCAGGCTGTTTGCTTACACACTGAATCCTCATAGGTAGGAAACTGACAGTTGCTTTTTTCCTCTTATCTTTTGTATAGGTATTATTGTCAAGAGAACCTATCACTTGATATACTGTGGATATACAACAGTTATTATTATTATTCATATTATTATTGTTGTAGCTTTGTTTGCTATAATTATATATATATTTTTAAACATTATTACTCTATGAACTTAACCAAATAAATATTCCCGTGCTTAATGGGTTGCTGCTCTAATAAAGCCCTGTGCCTTGAATATAAATGAACTTGTGTAGAGCGCTATCCAGAATTTGGGAACCTACCCCCTATTAGACTTTGTGATTAATGTGTAAACCAAGTAATTCCTAATAATCAATAATATATAAATAAATAATACATACATGTATGTACTATTTATTTATAAATTGTTGATTATTAGGAATACATGGTTTACACATTGATCACAAAGTCTATATCTTTTGTATAGGTATTATTGTCAAGAGAACCTATCACTGGGTATACCACAGTTGTTATTATTATTCATATTATTATTGTTGTAGCTTTTTTTGCTATAATTATATTTTTATATTATATTTTTTATATTTTGCTATAATTATATTTTTATATTATATTTTTTTGTAAACATTATTACTCTTCGAACTAAACCACAGAAATATACGCATTCCCGCTCTTATGGTATGTAATATATGGATAATATCTGCTGGTAATGGGTTGCTGCTCTAATGAAGCGCTGTGCCTTGAATATAATTGAACTCGTGCAGAGCGCTACCCATAATTGGGGAATTAGACTTTGTGATTATTGTGTAAACTCCTAATAATCAACAATATATAAATAGATAATACATACATGCATGTATGTACTATTTATTTATAAATTGTTGATTATTCGGAATACTTGGTTTACACACTGATCACAAAGTCTAAAAGGGGGTAGGGTCCCCAATTCTGGGTAGCACTCTACACAAGCTAATTTTTATTACTCATTATATGCTCATGTGTATTATTTATGCATATATTGCTGATTATGAGGAATTACTTGGTTTACAAGTTGATCAAAAAGCCTAATAGGGGAAGTTAGATTCCCAGAGTAGCGCTCTACACAAGTTAATTTAGTATTACTCTTCACACTGGCTTCTCATAGTCCACAGAAAATCGCTGAATCTCGTACAAAATAATTAAACCAAATTGTACGTTTTTCGAATTGACTCTTTTCCACCCACATCTAATCAAAGTTAATTACCTCTTAAATAAACTGGTTCCGTTAAATATCTTGGTATACCACTTTCTGGATATCCTCATGATGCAGATTCAATGAACATTATTGCATTGCTAGAACATAATAAAGTGAACACTGCTGATGTGCAGGAATCTTGTGTTGCCTGTAAATTTGTGTGTTATTTTGCAAAATTGATCTCCTTTTCATTGTGGAGCCACTGCAATCCCACTGTAGATTCAGGCTGTAGATTGGGCCTCGACATTTGGAAAAGTTGAGACCACACCCTGCCCCCCTCCTAAAACTAAGTTGCATGTGTTTCCATTCAGCTGTTAAATTCCTGTTACCTATATTGGCATTAAAGTTTGGCAATTTGACAGTTGAATGGAAGGGGTGGGGCTTAGTCTCCATGGACAGGGAGACACTTGGCCTGTTGGTTTCTTTTTCATGCCATTTCATGGGATGCACCTGACAGATTGGAAGAGTTCTGTTTTTAAATTCTTAGGTATCCATATCACACGAGCGTAAGAACTTTTGCTAAAAAGTGTCAGCAACTCTTTTTTTGTGACTCTTTAAGAAACAGGGTCTAGATAAAAATATCTTACAGTCCTTTTACCAATCTTCTATTGAGAATCTGTTAACATATTGCATTCTGGCCTAGTATTCGAACTGTACTATAGCATAAAAGGATTCTCTTCAGAGAATTAAAAATATTGCGCAGAGAGTAGTGGGCTGTAAGTTTGTTTCTGTAGGCAAAATGTATCAGTCCCACTATTTTAAGAGAGCTGAAAGGATAGTGAGCGACTTGTCTTATCCTAGACATCATCTTTTTTGCTTTCAATAATGTTAACCGGAAAGTCAGAGTATTGCCAAACCCAGCCAGATCAGGGATCAAACTGTGTGCTAGGCTGGGGGACAACATTGCCCAAATTATACCTATGGTACTGTACAAAAACAGTTCATCCTGTTTTTAAATATTAAACTATTAAATTATAGGTATTGGAGTTTCCTTTCATATATGGCTCTTAGTGAACATAACGAATACAAATTTATCCGAAGTTACAATTTATCCAAAATAACGAATTCCATATCTAAACGAATGGAACCTAACAAATTAATAATAATAAATAACAATAATAAAAACTTTGCATTATTATTATTATTATTATTCAGGATTTATATAGCGCCAACAGTTTGCGCAGCGCTTTACAATATGAGGGCAGACAGTACACTTACAATACAAATCAATACAGTAGGGATCAGAGGGCCCTGCTCGTTAGAGCTTACAATCTAGAAATTATTATTATTTATTATTAATTTGTTCCATTCCAATTGTTTAGATGTGGCATTTATTATTTCGTTAGTTAGTTTAGTTAGTTATTCTTTTGAATCTTCAGATTTTCTTTCTTATTTTCGAATTTACGATTTTACGAATTTACGAATTGCAATCATAACAAAGGATCCGAAAAAAAAAATGAAACGAAAACAAATGAATTTTTCGGCAGTGCACATGTCTAATCTCCAATCTCCTTTGAACTGTGCATCACTTACTACTGACCCCTGTCCTCTGCCCTACTGACCCCTTACACTGGCTTGTTGGCTCCTGTCCTCCTCCCTACTGACATCTGTACAATGCCCTACAAACTGCTTATGTGATTTGGTGCAGCCCTTTTTTTTAAAGTAGTGCCTGCACTATCTTTTGCATTCCGGTGCAATTTGCAGCCCATTCAAATTATTGGGCTACAAAATTGCACTGCAGTGTGATGCGCAGTAATTGCACAGGAACGCAGATTCTGGTGTGAACCGGGAGCTAATAAAAATACATGGCAGTGTTTATATTAGACAAACTTAAATACATTACATTTTAATTTGATTGTTGTTATATATACAGTATAAGTATTGGTTACCTAGAATTCAGCTTGAAGAATGGGAATTTTTATGCTGCTTCATATGTGATCCAACATATTTTTCAGGATATATAAGGAGTACGGTGATAACACGACTATTAGCAGTTATCAAATCTATGTTTGATATTTATTATTCCGTCAGTCTTAAATCCTGTATGATTCTTCTGAAAAGTACATTTCCCAGCATAAAAGCGCCTCCAGCAGCTCTCACTTATCTCATCTGTCAAATACCTGTTTTCACTATAGACTTTGTACAGTTCATTTTATCTTGAAGCATATACTAACACAGAGGGCAACAGCAAATGTAAAAATCCCAGATGTGTAGTTTAGTAATGAACCCCTGTAATGAAACACATTTTCCCATAACACCCTGAAAGCACTGCCTAAGGTGTTTATATGAAAGATGTTTCTATAACGCAGTCCAAGACATAAGCTATACGGACACTATCAGCAATTTGATATCTATACCCCTGGCCTTGGCATACTTCAATTATCTTTTGAAAATAATATGACAAAAATAATATTTATTCATTTGCAACTTATATGTCATTGGAATATATTTTGTATCGCAAGTTTCCAATCCAAAATGTAAACCACAAGCCTTTGACAGGTACTCATTGTGGACCATACATACAAATACACTATATTACCAAAGGTATCGGGACATCTGCCTTTACATGTATATGAACTTTATTAGCCTTCCAGTCTTAGTCCGTAGGGTTTAATATTGAGTTGGACCACCCTCTGCAGCTATTAGGCCCCATTCACATCTGAGCATTTTGTAGCTTGAAGCCTGAAGCTACAAAACGCTGGAGGGGAAAAAAATCCATTATTCTCTATGGCAGGAGTGCCCAACCTTTTGAAAAGTGAGGGCCACCTAAGCGACTTGGTAACCGGTCGTGGGCCACAATGAGTGGAGCGGGTGCATGGCAGCCCACTCTACTCTATAGAGCCCTCTCTACTTTTTTCTTTTTGTGGATCAGATTGGAGGTAGGCGTTTGTATGTGGACACAAGTCCATTTACATCTTCTACTTTTTAGAGGTGAATGGAGGGTCCAATTGGGTCGGACTGACCATGTGAAAGGGGCCTATGACTCAGTGCAGGTAACCCCCAGGTGCACTGCTCTGCACCTATGGATCAGTTTGAAAGCAGCCCAGTAACCACTGCAGAACACATATGCCCATATATACATTGTGATTTTAGTGAAAAACGTACTATCAATAACAGTATTCTATTCCATCACAGAGCAGGAGGTCGCGGGCCACATCAGAGGGCTACTGGTTGGGCACCCCTGTTCTATGGAGATGGTTCACATCTCCACTTCAAAACACCTGAAGCCAGAAGCTCCAAAACGCCTGAAGCTCAAACAAGTTCTGGAACTTTTTTTAGGCAGATTTGGGCATTTTTCTGCTTTTTACATTTGTGAATTGGTTCGCTGTAAAAAACGTGGCAAGATGTGGTAAAAAAAGCCGCAAAAATCGTGGCAAAATCGCACGACTTTCTGCTTGAAAACGCTATGCTCAGGTGTGAATGGGGCCTTACAGCTTCAATTCTTCTGGGAAGGCTGTCCACAAGGTTTTGGAGTGTGTCTATGGCAATATTTGACCATTCTTCAAGAAGAGCATTTGCGAGGTCAGGCACTGATGTTGGACGTGAAGGCCTGGCTCGCAGTCTCTGCTCTAATTCATCCCAAAGGTGTTCTATTGGGTAAAGGTCAGGACTGTGCAGGACAGTCAAGTTGCTTCACCCCAAACTCACTCATCCATGTCTTTGTGGACCTTGCTTTGTGCAGTCATGTTGGAACAGGAAGGGACCATCCCCAAACTGTTCCCACAAAGTTGGGACCAGGAAATTGTCCAAAATGTCTTGGTATGCTAACGAAGAATTCCCTTCACTGGAACTAAGGGGCCAAGCCCAAACCCTGAAAAGCAACCCCACACCATAATCCCCCCTTCAACAAATGATTTGGACCAGTGCACAAAGAAAGGCCCATAAAGACATGGATGAGCGAGTTTGGGATGGAGGAACTTGACTGGCCTGCACAGAGTCCTGACCTCAACCCAATAGAACACTTTTGGGTTCTATAACTGATATCAGTTTTTAGTGGGAAAAGAATGCCTACACTATATTACCAAAAGCATTGGGACGCCTGCTTTTACATGCACATGAACTTTAATGGCATCCCAGTCTTAGTCCGTAGGGTTCAGTATTGTGTACGCGGCATAAGGAAATGCTTCCTACTGTCTGCAGTAGACCGATCCCATTATCTCAGCTTCCGCCTTTACTTAGGACTGCTCTTTAACCACTTAATAACCGCCCTATAGCCGAATGACGGCTTCAGGGCGGTTTCTTAACTCTGGGAGGCCGTCATATGAATTCCGCTCTCGAGAGCATCCGTGACCGCATCACGGATCACGGTAAACGGCCCTGAAGCCGTCATTCGGCTATAGGGCGGTTATTAAGTGGTTAAAGAGCAGTCCTAAGTAAAGGCGGAAGCTGAGATAATGGGATCGGTCTACTGCAGACAGTAGGAAGCATTTCCTTATGCCGCGTACACAATACTGAACCCTATGGACTAAGACTGGGATGCCATTAAAGCTCATGTGCATGTAAAAGCAGGCGTCCCAATGCTTTTGGTAATATAGTGTAGGCATTCTTTTCCCACTAAAAACTGATATCAGTTATAGAACCCAAAAGTGTGCTTCTACCGATCAAATCCAGAATCTTTTTTTTTTTTCAGGCTTCCCAGCTTAGAGGTGAGATGCGGGGTCTTATTGACCCCATATCTCACTGTAAAGAGGACCTGTCATGCCATATTCCTATTACAAGGGATGTTTACATTCCTTGTAATAGGAATAAAAGTGATCAAAAAATTTATTTTTGGGGAAAAAAATGTCAAACTAAAATAAATAAAGTAAAATGAACAATAAAATATATATATATTTTTTTAAAGCGCCCCTGTCCCCATGTGCTCGCATGCAGAAGCGAACGCATATGTAAGTCCCGCCCACATATGAAAACGGTGTTCAAACCACACATGTGAGATATCGCTGCGAACGTTAGAGCGAGAGCAATAATTCTAGCCCTAGACCTCCTCTGTAACTCAAAACATATAACCAGTAAAAAAAAAATTAAATCGTCGCCTATGGGGATTTTTAAGTAGCGACCTTTGGCGCCATTCCACGAGCCTGTGCAATTTTGAAGAGTGACATGTTAGGTATCGATTTACTCGGTGTAATTCATCTTTCACATTATGCAAAAATTGGGCTAACTTTACTGTGTTTTTTTTTTTTTTTATGCACAAAACTGTTTTTTTTCCAAAAAAAATCATTCGAAAAATGCAACGACCACCATTGTATTCTCCAGGGTGTTTGCTAAAAAAACATATATAATGTTTTGGGATTCGATGTAATTTTCTAGCAAATAAATGATGATTTTTACATGTAGGAGAGAAATGTCAGAATTGTCCTGGGTGCTCCAGAACGCCTGATGGCGCTCCCTGCATGTTGGGCCTCTGTATGTGGCCGCACTGTGTAAAAAGTCTCACACATGTGGTATCGCCGTACTCGGGAGTAATAGCAGAATGTGTTTTGGGGTGTAATTTGTGGTATGCATATGCTGTGTGAGAAATAAACTGATAATATGACAATTTTGTGAAAAAAAAAAGTAAAAAAAATCTTGATTTTGCAAAGAATTGTGGGAAAAATGACAACTTCAAAAAACTCATCATGCCTCTTACTAAATACCTTGGAATGTCTTCTTTCCAAAAAGGGGTCATTTGGGGGGTATTTGTACTTTTCTGGCATGTTAGGGTCTCAAGAATTGAAATAGGCCGTCAGTACTTCAGGTGTGATCAATTTTCAGATATTGGCACCACAGCTTGTGGACTCTATAACTTTCACAAAGACCAAATAATATCCACCAATTTGTACTTATTTTTACCAAAGATATGTAGTGGTATAAATTTTGGCCAAAATTTATGAAGAAAAAATTACTAATATGCTAAATTTTATAACAGAAATGAAGAAAAATTCATTTTTTTTACATTATTTTCTGTATTTTTTCTTTTATAGCACAAAAAATAAAAAACCCAGCGGTGATTAAATACCACCAAAAGAAAGCTCCATTTGTGTGAAAAAAAGGACAAAAATTTCATATAGGTCCAGTGTTGCATGACTGAGTAATTGTCATTCAAAATGTGAGAGCACCGAAAGCTGAAAATTGGTCTGGTTATTAAGGGTGTTTAAGTGCCCAGTGGTCAAGTGGTTAAAAATAGGTATAGTGTTTATTAAAATTGAAATGTTCCTATATATTATGACACCTCTGGAATATATTCATGCAGATATGTAAAGTTACTGAATGGTCCACTTTAAGTGTCTGCTGCTTCATTTGGTTGGCCTTCAGCAATAGGACAGCTTGTACCAAGTCATCGAATGGAACTACTGAGTAAGAAGCCGGTTGGTGTCTCATCTGGTGGAAGTATTTAGCATTAGTTGTGGCATTATAAATTTATGGATGGGCCCCTCAACTGTTCTGGATCACTCAAGTTTTGTGATATTTATAGGTCAACACATATTACTGCTACTTGCTGTGATTGAATAAAGTTTTCCCTCATGTAGCTTCCATAAATCATACACTGTTTTACAGGTGTGACAAATAGCAAACATAAATAAACATCATTGCTGTAAATGTGAACAGACCACTTAAAGAATTTTATTGGCAAACTGTCCACTAACCGGCCGCCAGTTACCGCAAATCTCTAGATTTGCTTGACACGACTTTATGTATTTAAATTTATTGCAACTCATTAGGTTGATCTACTCAACATAATTAAATCCTAACATCAGTAAACTTCTTATTTTGATTTAAATTGAATTTGTCAAGCTGCATTAACAGCAAGCAGACATTGCTTGTTTCACTTATAATGGTCGATCCTTTCTGCTATTAAATGAAAAAAAAAAACTTTATGGAAAAAAAAAAAATTCTTGTTGCTAGTGGGTCAGGATTCTTATACTGGTCCTGTTAATTTCATACATTACTTGGTTATTCCCCAATAGCTGTAAGGTGCAATTACGAGGTCAGTCAATAGAAGCTCGGCTGTTCTGCTCTTCACCCTAGCTTAGAAACCCCCTTTTGAAGATTATTTATATGAACACAGTAGTTCCTGCATGCCATGTTGAATGTATGTAATGATCCACAGAGTAGCTGTGGCCCCACAAGGGCAGACTAAGGCTAGCAGATTTGCCTGTGGCAACACAACTTTCTGTAAGATACACAGAGATAACCTAAGGAACTCTAATGCCGCGTACACACGAGCGGACTTTTCAACATCCAAAGTCCGACGGACTGAGTCCGTCAGACTATTCGATCGTGTGTGGGCTGCAACAGACTTTTGACTCGCCAAAGTCCGAAGGACTTTAGAATATGGAACATGCTTCAAATTTTTCCGAAGGAACTCCGCCGGACCCGGTCCCTTCGAAAAATTCGCTCGTGTGTATGCTACTCCGACGGACTAAAACCGACGCTAGGCCAGCTATTGGCTACTGGCTATGAACTTCCTTATTCGAATCCAGTCGTACGTCATCACGTTCGAATCCGTCGGAGTTTAGTGTGATCGTGTGTGGCCAAGTCCGCTCAGCCGAAAAGTCTGTCAGAACTCCGTCGGAATTCCAGCAGAACTCCGACGGAACTCCTTCGGAAGTCTGTCGGACATAAGTCCTCTCGTGTGTACGGGGCTTTAGAAGTTCCTATCCATTACACTCAGAACAGAAGATTAAAGAGCCAAGGATCCATCCTGGTCTGCTGAGTTTAGTGATTGTTCCTATTCATTGGAAACAACATCTACTGATACAGCATCACGTACCCTTATAAGAAAAGCGCGTTTGACCCTTCCGTTCCATCAGGGGTCCACTTGTTGAGGTGAGCTGCTAGCATATTATGTGGCGGAGGCTCTGCACTCATATGAATTAGACATGTGCACTGTCGAAAAAGTTGTTCATTTTAGTTTCATTTGTTTGTTTGTTTTTTCGTTTTTCGTGTCATTCATTATGATCGCAATACGTAAATTTGAAAAAAAACGTAAATTCGAAAAAATTGGAAATGTGAAAACAATATGAAATTCGGAAATTCAAAAACGGAAATTCGAAAATTCGAAATAAAAACTGAAATTTCGGAAATTAAAAAAAAATCGGAAATTTGAAAAACCCAAAAATTTGAAAATCTGAAATAAAAACTAATAATAGCTTGACTTTTACTAACTATTAAATTATAGGTATTGGAATTTCCTTTCAAATTTGGCTGTTAGTGAACGTAAGAAATACAAATTTATCCGAAGTTACGCAGTATCTGAAATAACGAATTCTGCATCTAAACAAATGGAAGGGAACAAATTAATAATAAATAATAATACATTCACTAACAGCCAAATTTGAAAGGAAATTCTAATACCTATATTTTAATAGCTAGTAATAGTTATTATTATTTCAGATTTTCAAATTTTCAGGTTTTCGAGCTTCCGAATTTTCTATTTTTTTAGAATTTCCAAATTTCAGATTTTTTTTTTAGAATTTCTGAATTTACAATTATTTCCTTTCAAATTTGTCTGTTAGTGAACGTAACAAGTACAAATTTATTCAAAGTTACGCATTACCTTAAAATAACTAATTCCACATTTAAACAAATGGAAGGGAATAGATAAATAATAAATAATAATAATAATAAAATGTTTTTATTATTATTGTAATGCATTATTATACATTTTTTACGCTCCATTCATTTAGATACGGCATTTGTTACTTCAGATAATTTGTAACTGTGGATAAATTTGCATTCCTAACGTTCATTAATGGCAACATTTTAATGCAAATTCCAATACCTATAATTTAATAGCTAGTAATAGTTAAATTATTATTAGTTAATTATTATTTCAGATTTTAAAATTTTCAGGTTTTCGAGCTTCTGAATTTGCAATTTTTTTTTAATTTCCAATTTTTTTTGAATTTCTGAATTTACAATTATTTCCTTTCAAATTTGGCTGTTAGTGAACATAAGAAATACAAATTTATCCGAAGTTACGCATTACCTAAAATAACTAATTCCGCATCTAAACAAATGGAACGGAACAAATTAATAATAATTTTTTA
This sequence comes from Lithobates pipiens, assembly GCF_037356315.1. Lineage (NCBI taxonomy): Eukaryota > Metazoa > Chordata > Amphibia > Anura > Ranidae > Lithobates > Lithobates pipiens. Next base: position 43,887,702 of record NW_027507686.1, on the reverse strand, counting down.
TTATTATTATTATTGTAATTTATTATTATTCATTTGTTACGTTACATTCATTTAGATACGGCATTCGTTATTTCGGATAATCCGTAACTTCGGATAAACTAACATTTGTTGCGTTCACTAACAGCCACATTTGCAAGGAAATTCCAATACCTTTAATTTAATAGCTAGTAATAGTTAAGTTATTATTATTTAGTTATTATTTCAGATGTTCAAATTTTCAGGTTTTCGAGTTTTCGAATTTCAGATTTTTGTAGAATTTCCAAATTTCAGATTTTTGTAGAATTTCTGGATTTACTAATTATTTTGAATTTACAAATATTCAAATTTACAAATATTCTAATTTATGAATATTTGGAAAAGTTCATCAAATGGGTTTTCGTTAATTCGGATATGTCCTAATTATTGAATTTGACTAAATTGGTTAAAAAATGAATTTGGAACGAAACAAATTGCACATATGAATGTACATAAAAGCACTTCCAGACTCCCTTTTTGGGCACTTGTGTGTTCTGCTTTATATGAACTTTACGAACTTTATGAACTTTATGAATTTTATGAACTTTATTCATTTGCTTCAGGGTTTAATCGTATGTTTATAGCTCTGCACTATTTTATATGATGTTTTCTTACTGGGATTTGATTATTTGACCCTGAGTGTTCAGCTGTGTATTTAAGATTTTATTTGTGCTGATTGAATTCTTTTATCTTATACTCACAAATAGGCTAAGTTGTTACAGTTTCCAGTGTACTTAATCCTATTCTTATACCCACAAAGGGAATGTACTGTCTGATAAAATATTGGACATTGTTTTATTGACTAATTTAACTTTATGATAATAAATTTTTTGCATTTTGCATACTTTGTAGCACTTTATTCATTCTTTTGGTGGAAACCAATAAAGTCCTTTATTTTTTTTTTTATTTCTACTTGTACGTTAGAAATTTAACATTTTAATTAAAATACATTTATTTTCCTTTTATTTAATACAGAGTGCTTCCATAATTGTTTCCAGACAATGCTGGGTTTTCTAATTGGAAAGCCAAGCACTCCCTGTGCATTTGTTGCCTGCATCTGAAATTCCAGATGATTCCATCTTTACTGCCTTTGACAAAGTAGAGTCCCCCCCCCCTTTAATTTTATATTACTATTTTTGGCTGCGTTCTGCTTCATAGAATTAAAATTAAAATACCCTATTAAAATGGGCAAGTATTGATTTTGCAAAATATTTATTTAGCAGGTACACGCCGTGATATTTTGCCAACTCTCCCTTTATTTTCTCTTTTTTGGCTAATGACAAGGTTTTAAGGTGCATTTAAAAGGCACTAAATTTGACGCATTTCCTACCAGTTCATTCTGTTGTTAATATCATTACATTGCTGCTGCTAAATATATTAATGACAACCTAAAACCTAACAGTTGGCACAGGCCCATTTAAAGTGCTTATTGAGCAATTGCAGATGAATTTTAATTTGCCATGCCACTTTAGCGGTAATAAAAATGTATATTCCAGCTGTGAGACAACAAAAAGACAACACAGCTTGTTCCGCAGTTATTTACAGAATATTTTACAGCACACTAGGCTAAAACCATCATGTTTCTATACACACCATAAACTTCGGGAGCCGTGTGGAAGCAGGGACGCGTGTAATATATGTGTGTAAATGTACATTTCATGCCACAACCTACATTGCATAGCAAATCTCAATTTGTCTTACAAACAGAAATTGTATGTATCGTAGTGATATATTCAGATGTGTGTCATGGTGGATATCAGCTCTTGATGTACATCCTATTTGCTGTGGATGATAGATAACAAGTAAAACTTACTGATGTGTCTGAATAGAGTGGGACTGAGGATTGTAGGAACAGACCAAAGCTAGGATTTAAAGGGAATTATCATTCCCTTACTTTCTTCATATAACACCATTAGAGTGACTGTTGCTTAGTAGAAGCACACCTAATCTGGTTTACTTCATGTCCCTGAGAAGCATTCTGATGTCCCTGCAAGAGATGAATTAACTTATCTATAAAGTTGAAGACTTGACTCAATCAGGTCTATAGATTTTCCATGGATTCAGTGGTGTTTTATCTAATTTAGAATAAAAGAAGACAGTGCAGCACTCAAGATCCTTGTGATAAATGATGTAGCGCTAACCAGGGAACACAAATATGGTAATATAAGTGAAGTAATGAAAAAAGGATGATGATTAATCATATGGAAAATCAAGTATATTAAGCAACATATAAAATATATGAAAACGTCCAATCTGTGAAAAATATTATTAAGTTGGAACAGACCAGAACCTCAAACCACTAAAATATGATGAATCAAAAAGTGAAAAAATATATATGGTGTTGTCCAACATAAACAATATTATGGGAAGAAACCAAAGCCAGATGATGGAAAATCAAAGGAGGGAAATGCTGAACACTGTCCGGTATAGAAAACATCAAAGATGGTACGTCAACAACAAAGAGAGATATGCATGCTCTTACCAGAACAGGTGGACTCAAATGTCAGCGACATAGAGACATACGGGCAGAATGCCGCAAACAACAGATGTATGGAACTCCAAAGGGTCCAGGAGCTCCGGAAAGAAATCCAGTGAATCGGTAGATAACCTCCAAACAGACCTCCAATCAGACAGGCATCGAAGCTGGATCTTGGTGGTAGGATCAACTGCACAACAGAGCCACTCTTGTTCGGATGGTATGTGGAAAAAGAAATTGCTTCCACATAGTGTAGGTCAAAAAAGACCTTACCTGTTACTTTTCTGGATATATTGAGACAGGCCATTTTATTAACTTTTTTTTTTTTTAAGTAAAGGAAAAGGGAATTCTCATTAATGACTTCAGCTCCAGAAGGTTTAACCTCCTTACTGACCAGGCCATTTTTTTGCGATATGGCAATGCGCTGCTTTTAACCGCTTGCCAACCAGCCACCGTCATTTTACTGTGGCAGGTCAGCACGATTGGGGTAACAGGCGCACGCAGGAGCTTACTGTGTCTTGTGGTAACATAGAGGTAAACAGGATAAACCACTGAAGCGGCAGGAGATCAGGAGTTCAACACTCTCCAAAGTGTCATCTTCTGCAGAAGATGTCAGCAAATCATCCTTCTTGGCGTAGCACTGGCAAATTATTTACATTCTTCTTTTGAAGCATATTCTTTAAATATATAGTAAATATAAGTAGAATGCAAGTTTTCTTTTATTATCTTTTATGTGATCTTTTATTATTATTTTAAATATTATTACGGTATTCTAGATTTATTTTGCGCCAACAGTTTGCACAGTGCTTTGCAAAATGAATATCTAACTTATTTAGGTGAAGTTTCACTTTAATTAGGTCTGGATATTTAGTGCATGCATTCAGATATAAAAACAACTATGCACTTCCAGATTAAGATAACTATGGTATATTGTCACAATCATTTTGCTGTACAAGTAAATGTCCATCAGGATAGAAGTTTGCCAAGAGGAATCCCTGTAAATAATTCATAAATAATTCATTGGAATTTTGAAAAAAAGTTACAGTACTAAAGTGTTCAACCCCAGCTTATAAAATCAATTGTACAGTAAACATGCCACTTATTTCCATTTATATTGCAATACATTAGACGTTAAAGGCATATAAACACCCAAAAAAAACCTTCTTTAAAGTGTCTACACCTTTAGTCACATTTTACAAAAAGCCCCCTATGCAATTCAAGATCCCTTGACATATTGGCACTCTTTACTTTGCCATTGCATATGCAGCTGCGGAGGGGGGAGGTGCTCACCATAGGTACTACTAGTTTCTCCAACCTCCTATGTGCAGGATGGGATGTGCACCCCCTAACTGCCGCTCCAGCCCTTTCAAACTGCGCGCACGTGCAGTTCACTCTCTCCTTCTCAGCTGCTTCAACTAGAGAAGGAGAGAGTGCACTGGGCATGAGCACAGTTTGAACACTTGTAGCATCCATAGTTTCTGCAGAAAGGGCCCACAGCTTATGTTTTGACATGTAGGGACATCTTTTGAAAATGAGAAGAGCTAGTATGTATTGTTCGGGGTATCTAGAAATGCATTTTTGTAAAATATTGCTAAAGGTGAACTAGCACTTTAATTCATTGTGTCTACTATAGGGGAGCCTATATTATATGGTTTTATAATATTCATGTTCATGAATTTTTAGTTTACAACTATATCCTTTAACTCAACTTTATTTACAGTTGTACATTTAGGGCTCATCCACACGGGTGCAAAGGCCCATACACTGTTAAGAGCGGTTTCTGCACCGGGCAATCACAGATACAAGCTGTCTATGTCCAGGGCCACTTATTCCTCCCTGTATGCATGTATCTGAGTATGTATTGTCCACTGCACCTGTGTGAATAAGCCCTACAGGACCCGAAGCTGTGTATTACAGTACTGGGCCAGTAACAAAGTAAAGAAAGTGGGTCACTTCCCACAATCGCAGGAATTGGTTACTGTTTTCAAAACAGTGCTGCGGGTTTGGGGGCTCCCATACTGGAAATTGCAAGCAACGTAAAAGTACCTCCAAGGATAAGTGTTTTGTATGTTTATTATGCTCACCGATACACTTTTAGGCCTCATGCACACGGACATTTTTACAGCCGCTTTTTTGAGCGTTTTTTGCAGCTTAAAAACGCCTGTCCATGTTAGTCTATGGCTTCATGCCCACCTAGGCGTTTTTGAGCTGCACATGGCATAGGCGTTTTTAAGCTGTAAAAAAAAAACAGGACCAGTGCGTTCCCTGGCGCGGAGCTAGAGCTGTAAAAACACGAATCGCGGGAAAACGCGGAAAAACACGCACAAACGCACATAAACGCGCAACATATTTTCTTTGTTTTCTGAGTGCTATAGCCAAGAGATGTGTTTCTTTAAAAACGCTACTTAACGCTAACGCAAAAAAACGCACAAAAACGCGCAAAACCGGCAATGCAAAACGCGGTAAAAATCAAGTTTTTTAACGCCGATTTTTCCAGGCGTCGGAGCTAGCTTTGCAGCAAGTTTTTTAAAACGTCCGTGTGCATGAGCACTTAAGATAATGTTTAGTGCATTTTACTTAGCAAACATTTTGAGTTGCTATTGTATTGCTTTGTATAAAGTAGTTTTTTTGTGTCTTTCACTTTTTATATTCTTTTTTCTTTCATATAATTGAAGTGTTATATACAAGGATTTGTAAATTACTATAGTGAATAAACATGGTGCAAATTCCATTGCCTTTCTTTTTAACAACTGTTAGGAAAAAATATTTTCACACAACCAGAACACGTTCTTTTCAACCAGTCAGATCATCCATGGAGATCTATTTATAAATGTTTTTACATAACACAGAGTTACACAACTTTCACCTAAGATTCACACAGTTTTCTAATTCAATCTTAGGTGGAAAATGTGTGAACCTTACCCTGAGAGAATTTCTTGTGGTTTAGGAGCGCTGAAATACAGACTAAGCCCTTGTACACACGGTCAGAGAATCCGTCGGAATGTGTCCTATCGGACTGTGTCGTCGGATAATCCGACTGTGTGTGGTATGCATCAGACTGATTCCATCGGAATATCCGTGAATATCCGTTGGACCCAATTTTCCAACATGTTGGAAATATTTCCCGACCAACTGGGCCGATCGGGCATACTCCGATCATGTGTAGAGAATTTTGATCGGACCAAGTGCCACGCATGCTCAGATCAAATTCCTACATCAAAGCTATTGGCTACTAGCCTGAATGTAGTCCCATCGTAACGAAATTACGTCATCACGTTCTGAAAGATCTAATTTTTTCGCCAACTTTGTCCGACCGTGTGTATGCAACACTTTCGGACAAGATCCGACGGACAAAATCCGACGGGCAAAATCCTACGGATTTGGTTGTGGAAATCTCCGACCGTGTGTACAGGGGCTAAGTATGGTGTACCATCATCCAATTAGAGAGAGAAAAATGAACTGGGAGATCGATCCCCACCTGATCACCCAAAAAAAGAGGAACATTTTTGAAGGATCAACTTATACAGCATATACTCAAGGTTTAGTAGAAAGTATTCATTTGTTATTAATACAAGGAATTATAAAAGCAGGATATCCAAATGCATCATAAAAGATGCATGGTAACAATCCATATATATCACCAGCATTCCTGTCCCCTGCTAGGGAGGATCAAGATATGGTGGATTCCCACAGATATCATTGTTCTCAACATGTTTTGTGGAATTCTACCGCTTCATCAGGAGAATATCTGTAATTATTTACTGGGATAGAAAACACCAAATATCATAATATATGCAGAGTTATTGAGCAAGTAATAAGGTAAAAGGGGGAAAAGGAGAGTGATGTCACTTACCCGGGAACAAAGCCTAGCCAAAGTCAGAGCACCACCAAAGTTCCCCCATGGAGGCTAAGGGGGGGGGGGGGGTGTGCAAAGATGGACGGATGTCTATATTGAATAATGACAGTGTATGAGTGAACAATGTTCAACCATAACAAAACAATTGGGAAGGACAGGGAAGGAAAGGGAAAAAGGAGGGAGTAAATAGAGAAAAGGAAACAAGGGCAGCAGAGGATGGGGGGGGGTGGGGGAGAAGGGGATAGGGAATTGGAAAAAAGGGAGAGGGAGAGAAAAGGATAAAGGGAAGGGAAAATGAATAGGGAAGGGGGTGAAGGGGAAAGAGGGGGAATGGAAGAAGGGGGAAGGAGGGAGAGGGCAAAAAGTAAAGGATAGAAACACAGGCTGGTGAGAGACGGGAAGAGGGGAAGGGGGGAAGTGAGGAAAAGGGAAAATGGGGGGGGGGAAGGAAAGAAGGGGAGAGGAGGGAAAGGGTGGTTTGTTGTCGTAGAGTCCTAGAGGCTGCTCATCAGCAACCATGGTGTCCAGCTGGACACCCTCATGGGAGTTTACTAAAGCATTGAAAGAATGGGAGTGCTTGTACCATCCTTTAAAAGATTTTATTTTGCAAAAGTGAGTGTGTTTTGGGGGCTCATCACTCCCCCTGTATTAGTGCAAACTAGACATTTAGAAAATAATACAATACAAACGTGTTAAAAACTATATGTATAAACTATAGATATAAATACCTCAATGCATTCTTATTAAAACCAAAAAGTTTGAGAAGTATAAAATACTAAAACAACTAATGTATTCTTAATAAAGACACACAAACACAATTGAGAAGTGAAAAATTCAGTTTTCATAATATACAATTCATAAGCAATGCAGTATTCTTACAAATAGGTCCTATTAAAAAAGATAGGGACCCATTATATGAGTGAACTTGGCTGGAAGGGATGAATACTGAAGCAGAGCCTGAGAGAAGTGCGGACTGAGTGTGTAGATTTAACGGTTCTGGTTCTCGAACCAATAAGGGGGCACTAAGATGTCACTTCTTCTGATTGAATAAGGGCTACTCATTCATGCTAAAAAAAAAAAAAAAAACAAGCAGTAAATTATGTCACTTACAGATTTGAAAAGTCCTTTATAAAAAAAAGTTTCACAATGTACAACCAATATCATGATCGTCGTCTATCCATGCAAATCCAAGTCACTCATGAATGATGCCTGATGCCCATCAAAAGAAAAAATCCTGCCAACCAATGGACACATTCCATCCTGTTGCTGACTTGTGTCAAATGACATCTCCCGTAACCCACAGCTAAAAGTAAACAAATGGGGGAGAGGTCATTGACCGAATAGGGCCATATGGTTATAATTGGATAATAATGCCACCTTATTCCTTCCTCTTTGTTTACATGGCCAGGGATGTCACTGGTTGCTTTGCAACCATTGACAAATATTAAGCTGTCACATAGTATTGGTAGAAATACTGCTACTTTATATGTAGTATGATGTTAGGCTCCCACTGAGCATGTTAAAAGTCCAGCTTTCAAACTCAAATGCAAATGCAAAGCCAACAAAAGTTCACACCAAAACCTTGAGCTCATCCCTAAATCCAAGCAAAGGTTCAGTGCTGCCTGCTAGACTATATGTTTCTGCCTATACTTTTATCTGCCACTCTTCTCACTCAATGATTTATTTAATTGCCAGCAAAACAAAGCTACTTCCTTTGAAAAGAATGGGTTCTTGGAAGATGTAGTTGTGCATAGTTTCTATATTTATAGTAATAGAGATCCAAGCTTCCCCTCCAGGAATTTTACAATCTAGGTTATATTTCTCAGTGAATAATAATCCCTGTTTCTACAGGAACAAAGTAAAAAAAAAATGGTGTAGCACTTCTTATGAGCGGAAAAGGACCCACAAGCAGCTTGGCAGGGTAGCATTTTACATCTCAGGGTTTGCCCTTGGCTTATTGTAGAGTAAAACAAACAGTTGAGCACCACTTAAGTTTTTTCTATAGTTTTCTTGCTCAGTATACTTATGGAGAGAGAGTTGGGGACACAAAATACCCCCCAAAAAAACATATCCCATACCTTAGATCAGTAGCAAAATTGATGTTGGCTCTGATTTCTGAAATAACAGTCTCCAGTAGTAGAAATGTTGATGGTGTCACTAATATTTTAGTAGCAGACTACCAATAATAATAGATCCTTTAAGAGCAGTTGTTGTTGTTGAACCTTATATTTTTGTAGTGACCTCCCAATAACAGTTGGCCCTCTGACTCTATGTAAACAGTCACAAGTACCTTAAAGTAATGAGGTTTCCATGCAATGTCCATCTGTCAGTAGCTTTCCATAATCTATCCTGGACACTATCCAGCATAGCAGACTCTTCTGAACATGTTCCCTCTGGGGAGCCATATTTCTATTCCTTTTAGAGATGCTCCCTCTGGGTAGCCACTTCTCTGTTTCTACAGGACAGCTTAGATCCCTTGGGCCTTGGCACATGCCACCAACTATGACAAGACTGAAAAAAAAGGCCTTCTCAGTGTGACATTTTTGCCAAACCAAAGTTCAGACGTTTGCTCCAAGTATTTATCCTCTTCCCTCGGCTCATGTCATGTCTATGGAGATCCTTTAAGCAAGGATGTAAAGTTCCTGAAGTTTAATTTGGTTAACTTTAGAAAAAACTAGAGACAGAAAAATGGTTGGATGGTACGGTCAACCTTCCACAACCTTCCTTTGCTTGAGATCTTATAATTCAGACCTAGTCACCTTTCATTTTTCTTTATTAACAGGCCTTGTCAATCATCTCCAACCTGTAAGCATATATTGTGCCTAGAATCTGAATTCATAAATGCAATTAACGATTAAGCCATGGGTTAGACAATTACTACAAACTCCTTAGACCTTGTGTTTTTAAATTAGTTAACTTTCATTAATTCAATTGACAATTCTTAAGAATAAATTGCATTTATATTTAAAGCTGAGGCACCAAGGCTTTAGACAGCAATATTAAATTAATGTTTTAATGAGATTACCCTAGTGATTATGAGCTATTAGTTATAATCACTGGTAGAGATTTACATGGCAGTACCACATTGCGTTTCTATAGAATCAAATGCATCACACTAAAATGAGCATTATAGACAATAAGATGTGGCTCTGGTACAGGTTTAACCTTTCATTTATGAGCTGCCCAAGGTCTGTATCACAAAGCGCCAGGCTTGCCTGTAGTCAGACATCAGCACAGAATAACATTGTTATTGACTTCAAAGATCATTAGCATAAGTTATAATTGGATTTCTTGTTACATTTATTCAACATTGAAATGATCATATCTTGAACTGTTATGATAAGTTAAAATATTAGCATTGTTTCCACAAAATAATACCCTTTTGTATTTATAACCTTTTATTAGGTAATATAGGTAGACTATGCAAGTAGTTTCAGTTAGGCAAACTTAATTCTATAACGAAAATTCACTCTCTATGGACATACTTTCAAAACATTCAGCCACAGTGTGGTATTTTGCTGCTTTTGTTATTGTTTCAGATTTTGTATTGTTGCTGTTTGTTTTGTTTTTTTAGATTATATGAGTATTAAAGTGTACCTAAGAATAAAAATGAAATATTTTGCAGTTTACCAGTCCTTAGAAAAGTTGGCTGTATTCTCTAAGCCCTTGTACACACGGTCGGAGATTCTGACAACCAAATCCGTCAGAGTAATTCTGACGGATTAATTCCGGAAGAGGTCCGGAAGTGATGTTGCATACACACGGTCGGACTAAGTTGTCGGAAAATCCGATTGTACATAACGTGATGACGTTATTTCGTTACGACGGGACTACGTTCAGGCTAGTAGCCAAAAGCTTTGGTCTAGGAATTTGATCTGAGCATGCGTGGCACTTTGTCCGTCGGAGTAGGCTACACATGATCGAAGTATGTCCGATCGGAGCATCTTGTCGGAAAATGTTACCGGCAAGTTGGAAACATTGGTCCGTCGGATATTCAGACGGAAACAGTCCGATGGAGACCACACACAGTCGGAATATCCGACAAAACGGTCCGATAGGACACATTCCGTCGGAATCTCCGACTGTGTGTACAAGGGCTAATAGTTACGCAAAGGTCAATTTGTCTTGATAGGTGGATGTTGGTCTGGAGAATTGGGAGTTTCTAAGCAGAATATATTTGCATGTAAACTGTCCTAGGTGATGCTAAGCCTCCATTATTGAGAGAACTGAATCCAATGAATGAAAAGGGTGGGCCTGGAATTGTACAACTGGGGAATAAAAGGCTAGATGATGTCCATCAGCCAGGAAAAAACAAAACAAAAAAACAAGCTCTACCTGATTTGCTGTACCTTCTTAATGCACATTGTGAGAAGCTCACAGTCTGCAATGAAGTCAGAGTAAGCAAATTCAGTACACAAGAGGATCCTGTAAAACTGTTCAAGACTAAAGGTAAGGCTGGAGTTCAGATTTAGGTAGGGGAGGGCTAGAATAGTTGCCTGGGAACACAACAACATGTTGTGTGTCTCTAACTAGTACAGCACCCTCTTAATCAGGTTGCTAACAGTTTGAGGCAAATTTGTAGCCAGAGGAGTGAAGTTTGATTGCTTTTGGCTGTTCTGGGTTCTGCTAGTTGCAGGCTCAACTGCTTCCCCTTAAAATCTGATAAGTTTCAGAATTCAGTGGGCTGCAAGAGGCAGACCCTCATGTGCATATTCATACAGCCTCACACAATTCCTGGTAGAAAGAATCACCAGTAGGGGGCTTTGGTGCATGTAAATAGCCTAGGCCCTGGAACAGCAGGGTCATTGTCCTGTGGGAGAAGACATAACCTGAAGGCTGTGGCCCTCTGGCTCACTTAGCTGAAGTTTAAAGGAGGCCATGGGGGCCCCAGCTCAGGGAAAACTCATGTCCAAAGTTTGCAGGAAGTCCACAGAAGATCTGATCTGGAGGCACACAGTACAGAATCTCTCTGGTACTGCAGGAGAGCATTCAAGTACCCAGGGCACAGTGACTACAAGCCTGAAAGATATCCTAGAGACTGTCCTTTTTAACCCTTGAAGAGACTGCCCCAGGCTTGCTGGCTCAGGTTTGCTCTTGCATTGAGTCCCCTGAGCTGGAGTTCACTTATCACTGGCCTCAAGAGGGGTTTACCCTGAAAAGACAGACATAGTCAGAGAGTGTCCTCTAATACATGTATACTATATTTTGAGTATCCCAAGGCACCCTAACCAAGTTCATCAAACAATAAATCTAAAAAAAGACACTTGCTGCCTGGTTCTTGTGTAGATAGGCTGGGAAGCTACTGTGTGCCTGACTGCTTGTGCCAACTACGGAATAGAATTTGGGACAAACAGCGGGACCCATCAGGAGTCTGTGCTCTACAGTAGCACTTGTATAACTTTCCTCTTGAAGCCTTGCCAGGAACTTATGTTAACCTCTTGGCGCCAAGTGCATGCAAATATGAGGCCCCTCTTGCATGCATTAGTGCAAATAGTATAAAAAATAAATGCAATCAGCACAAAAAGATATGTGTCTAAAAAATGCAGCTGAACACTTAACAAATATTCACAACATTTATGTAAAATGACAATATAACAAAGCTCTATGTCTATGACTCTATGTTTAATCCTCTTTTTGCACTGCACTGTTTTGTCATATTAGTGCAAATAGAGTTGTGCCAAGAGCACACACCCTGCACGTTCCCACCGCTTGTGATCGGGAGCTTTTTGATCAGGTAATCACCGTGACAGCCAATCACGGCAGTCACATGACCATAAGCCCCACCTCCTGGCAATGGAAACCCCTTAAAGGGAGGGCAGGTGCTGGCTCCAAGGAGTTAAATATCTAAACAGAGTAATGTCATTAGGGGACAGTGGGGTTCCTTTCACCCGGAATGGGTACAGTGGTGTGAAAAAGTGTTTGCCCCCTTCCTCATTTCCTGTTCCTTTGCATGTTTGTCACACTTAAGTGTTTCGGAACATCAAACCAATTTAAACAATAGTCAAGGACAACACAAGTAAACACAAAATGCAATTTGTAAATGAAGGTGTTTATTACTAAAGGTGAAAAAAAATCCAAACTATCATGGCCCTGTGTGAAAAAGTGATTGCCCCCTAAACCTAATAACTGGTTGGGCCACCCTTAGCAGCAACAACTGCAACCAAGCATTTGCGATAACGTGCAATGAGGCTTTTACAGCGTCCTGGAGGAATTTTGGCCCACTCATCTTTGCAGAATTGTCCTAATTCAGTTACATTAGAGGGTTTTCGAGCATGAACGGCCTTTTTAAGGTAATACCACAACATCTCAATAGGATTCAGGTCAGGACTTTGGCTAGGCCACTCCAAAGTCTTCATTTTGTTTTTCTTCAGCCATTCGGTGGTGGACTTGCTGGTGTGTTTAGGATCATTGTCCTGCTGCAGAACCCAAGTTCGTTTCAGCTTGAGTACACAAACAGATGGTCGGACATTCTCCTTCAGGATCTCTTGGTAGACAGCAGAATTCATAGTTCCTTTTATCACGGCAAGTCTTCCAGGTCCTGAAGCAGCAAAACAGCCCCAGACCATCACACTACCACCACCATATTTTACTGTTGGTATAATGTTCTTTTTATGAAATGCAGTGTTCCTTCTACGCCAGATATACTTGGACACACACCTTCCAAAGAGTTCCACTTTGTCTCATCGGTCCACAGAATGTTGTCCCAAAAGTCTTGGGGATCATCAAGATGTGTTGTGGAGAAATTGAGACGAGCTTTGATGTTCTTTTTGCTCAGCAGTGGTTTTCTCCTTGGAACTCTGCCATGCAGGCCATTTTTGCCCAGTCTTTTCCTGATGGTGGAGGCATGAACGCTGACCTTAACTGAGGCAAGTGAGGCCTGCAGTTCCTTGGACGTTGTTGTGGGGTCTTTTGTGACCTCTTGGATGAGTCGTCGCTGCGCTCTTGGGGTAATTTTGGGCGGCCGGCCACTCCTGGGAAGGTTCACCACTGTTCCATGTCTTCGCCATTTGTGGATAATGGCTCTCACTGTGGTTCGCTGGATTCCCAAAGCTTTGGAAATGGCTTTATAACCCTTTCCAGACTGATAGATCTCAATTACTTTCTTTCTCAATTGTTCCTGAATTTCTTTGGGTCTCGGCATGATGTGTAGCTTATAAGGATCTTCTGGTGGACCTTACTGTGTCAAGCAGCTCCTATTTAAGTGATGCCTTGATTGTGAACAGGTGTGGCAATAATCAGGCCTGGGTGTGGCTAGAGAAATTGAACTCAGGTGTGGACAACCACAGTTATAGTATGTTTTAACAAGGGGGGCAATCACTTTTTCACACAGGGCCATGATGGTTTGGATTTTTTTTCACCTTTAATAATAAACACCTTCATTTACAAATTGCATTTTGTGTTTACTTGTGTTGTCCTTGACTATTGTTTAAATTGGTTTGATGTTCCGAAACACTTAAGTGTGACAAACATGCAAAGGAACAAGAAATGAGGAAGGGGGCAAACACTTTTTCACACCACTGTAAATGCTCACTTTGTCTAGGGCACTTTTAAATGTAGTTTTTCCTTATCTTATCTCTCGCTCCCACAGGATTCCTCCATGCTGGGTGACCAGTCCCCCATAGCCTCATTTCCTTCATCTGCCATCTGTTGGTTGCATGTACTATACAAGACCAGTAGACCTGCATTGTAATTGAGGACACTAAGGGCCTGCACCCAACACAGAGCATTGGTGGAAGAGGAGAGCACTCGCTACAGTAGATCAAGGTATAAGATAAGGTAAGTAAAAGTGCTTTTTATAGGTACTCTAAATAAAATGGACATTTAACCCTTGCAGCACGAGGGGAGCTCCACTGCATTTTTTTTTTTATATTTTTTACAAAGTTTAGCTTTAAAGTAGATGTAAACTCTAACTTTCTTTTGGTGGTATTTGATCACCTTTGCGTTTTTTATTTTTTGTGCTATAAACAAAAAAAGCAACAATTTTGAAAAAAATGCATTCTTTTTTACTTTTTGCTATAATAAATATCCCCAAAAAATATATAAAAAGTTTTTCCTGGTGCCTCCATGGCAGCATACCTGTGACAAGCTCCGCCTTGGCTCCTCCCTCAGGACTAGTGAATATTATAAAAGAAAAGGTTAGTACAGCCCCCGCATTCTCCTTTTTTTCCTCATACCTCATGGCAGTGAATCCTGGTCGGCGTCCTTACCTTCTGCATTCGGCAGCGTCCGTCCGGGTTCAAGCCTCTCCCGGACGCAGTTCCTTCTCTTGGGCAGCTAAACGCGCTTATAAGGTTGGAAGTCCCTTCTGTAGGATCTTTTGGGACAAGCAGTTTGTCTCTTAAGTAAGAGCTTTACCTGCAGTATGGGCATTCAGGCTCCAGTCTATGGCAGCAGAGGTGGCAGCTTTGCTCTGTCCCTGAGACTTGTTGTTCCCCTCCTGTCTCATCTGTCCTTTCTCTCTCTCTCTTTTGCGCTCTGTTCCCCTGGTCCCCATAGTTTTAGGAGACCCCCTTCCCTTCCCACGTGCGTTTGTTATCCTCAGCCTCACTAGGGGCCCGCGCGCGGCGAGTCTGTGTCATTTTATAATAGATCGGCGTTCCCGCCGTCGTCTGCGCATGCGCCGGCGGGTCGTATGTTTCGACGGCCAGTCTCGACGTTCGGCGCATGCGCGGTAGCGTCGGAGGATTCGACGGCCATTTTTACTGAGGGCGAATGGTTCTTTTTGCCCTCAGAGTGTCAGGGGAGGAGCTCAAGCGTGACATCACTTCCCCTCCTCCTATTTATTTCCCCAGCAGCACAAGTGAAATGCCTGTGGTCAACAAGAGAATTACACTCTAGAGTTCCAGGCTATACCCACCCCTGTTAAGGTAAGGCATGTCTTAATGCATTTGTCTTCTTATTCATGTGAGCATGCGAATATATATATATGTATAGCTCTGATGGAACAACTTGTTCGTTAAAAGTGTATTAATTTATTAATTGATTTATTAATTTATTAAATTATTTAAAAATTTCTCTTTTCATCGGAGCCTCCTAAAAAAAATTAAAAAAAATAAAAAAAATAAAAAAATTTTTTTGGGATGTTTTAAAAAAAAAAAAAAAAAATACAGCACACAGTAACAGTGGGGGGAAGTCGTTACTTATGTAGGCAGATTCCCTTTTTTTCCGTGAATCAGCGCACGACCGGTTGACGCCTTTTCCTCTGACTCTTTCCTAGCCGTTACCTCTGCTTAGCCGCCTAACATGAGCCTTTCGCCGCCCGCTCAAGATCCTACTCTACTCCCAAGGTAAGGACCTACGCCCAGGTAAGTTTAAAAAAAAAAAAAAAAAGAGTGCACTAAGGACGATACTTTTTGTATTTCAGTCCTGTACGCCAGAAGACGTCTAAGAAGACCTCAAGGCGATATGAGGATGACGATGATGATTCCTGTCACAGCAGGGACAGGTCGCCCAGACATGGGCATTACAGAAGTGGCAGGAAAGCTTCAGCCAAGAGGCGCCGTCATTCGCGCTCCCCGAGACCTAGACCTAATAAATGTCAGGCCTGCGGAGGCACCCCACTTCCGGACAAACTAATTTGTCGAGATTGCCTTAGAGACTATGCAGCAGACAGAGAGTCTGAGGGCCTACAGGTGGCAGATCTCCTTAAAAAGGCAGTAAAAGACTCCCTTGCGGAATTGGTCGCCACAAGGCCAACGCAACAACCGGCATCCCCTCCTCAGGAACAGATGGCCGAGGCCTCCATTCCCGTTCCATCCACGAGTGGAAGTGGTCGTCCGTTCCCTCCCTCCTCCTCTAAGCATCAGGACGAAATGGCCATTTCAGAGGATTCTTCAGATGACACAGATGCCTCTGGCTTTGCCTTCGCCATGGTCCAGCCCTATGTGCAGGCTGTTAAACAAGCAATCGGTTGGGAGGATTCCAACACGGAGGTCAGGAAGTCCAAATCATACTTCCCCTTCCTTAAGCGCCAGATCTCCTTCTTCCCTCTTATGGAGGAAATCAGGGAAGTGATCGAGGAAGAATGGGGGAGGACAGACAAAAGACTTTCCATCAATCGATTGGGAAAATTATACCCTTTCTCCGAGGCAGATTCCAAAATGCTGGACGGCCCTCCGGTGGTAGATGCCGCAGTGGTAAGGCTGGCCAAGAATGTCACTTTGCCCCTAGATGATTCAACCTCCTTCAAGGACCCTCTGGACAGGAGGATGGACCTCGACCTTAAGAAGGCCTATCAGATGGCAGGATATGCCTGTAAACCTGCAATAGCTCTGACATCAGTGTCCAATGCATTACGCGTCTGGACAGATAATATAGAGTCGGCAATCCAACAAGATGTCCCTAAAGAAGATATAATCAGGGCATTGGATGAGCTGAAGCTCTCAGCTGACTTCATTGGGGAGGCCGCGATCGATTCGATTCGTTGCTCCGCAAGGGCAATGCTTCACACAGTAATGGCCAAAAGGGCACTGTGGCTAAAACCATGGGCAGCGGACGTTGCCTCGAAGCAAAATTGGTGCAAGATACCCTTTGACGGTAAAGCCTTGTTCGGGGAAAAACTTGACAAAGCCATCTCTCGGGTCACTGGCGGAAAGTCAGGCCTACTTCCTCAAGACAGGCGCTCCAGACGTTTCAGATCATCTGCACCAAGGTTCCAATTTTCCAAAAATAGGGACTACCGACAATCCAGACAAGGGAAAGGCTTCAGGCAAAACTGGAAAAGCACACAGTCTACATTTCTCAAGTCCAGGAGGCAGAGGCCAGTACCTACCCCACAGGATCCATCGAAATCCTTTTGACGCCAGGCCAGCCCAAGTGATCCCTGTGGGGGCCAGGTTGAAACAGTTCTCAAAGATCTGGGAACAAAAATGCAGGGATCCTTGGGTTGTTGCAACAGTCAAACACGGTCATTTCTGGTCCTTCCTAAACAAACCCCCCAAAGACTTTTTTTCTCCGACAAGGGTATCAAGATCTCCTCAAAAAGCGGAAGCTCTGAAGCAATTTCTTCTTTCCCTACAGGAACAACGAGCAGTAGTTCCAGTGCCTCCATCCGAGAGATTTTTAGGTTTCTATTCCACCCTGTTTCTAGTCCCCAAAAGAAACGGAGGGTGGAGACCCGTGATAGACCTAAAGAGGCTAAATCGCTATATCTTTCTGGAAAAGTTCAAGATGGAGTCTCTTCAGACGATTATTCACGTAGTCCAACCAGGGGATTGGATGTTGTCAATAGACCTGCAAGACGCTTACTTACACATACCCATACTCCCTACGTTCCAGAAATACCTGAGATATGCGGTGGGGCAAGTACATCTCCAATTTCGGAGCCTTCCATTTGGCCTCTGCACGTCACCCAGAGTCTTTACAAAAACCCTGATCGCCATCATAGCACCTCTGAGAGAATTGGGGCTCCGGGTGTATCACTATCTGGACGACCTTCTACTCCTGGCGAAGGACCCAACCCAGTTATTAGAACACAGGAATATCCTGTTAACAACACTAGTGGATTTTGGATGGAAGATAAACTACGAGAAAAGTCTTCTCTCTCCGACTCAAGAGATGGTCTATCTGGGAGCCCTGTTCAATACAATGAACGGATCGGTGTCTCTCCCACCTCAGAAGGTATCTTCCATTGTCCAACAGATGAAGAAGGTGAGCTCCAGATCCTACCTGACAGCCTCAAATTGTTTGAGCCTGATAGGTCGGATGTCATCATGCATCCCTATGGTCCCCTGGGCCCACTGGCATTTGAGACATTTTCAGCTGGAGTTCTTAAGAATGTGGAACAAACGATATCTATCCCAACCCATACACCTGACGACCCGGATGCTCAGGAGTCTACATTGGTGGATGAAGAGACAGTCGCTTCTGAAGTCTCGCCCGCTAGGGCATGTCGACTGGATCATAATTACTACCGATGCCAGCGCAGCTGGTTGGGGAGCACATTCCAACAAGACCTCAGTACAAGGGAGATGGTCCTTCAATGCAGCTGGCATGGTGTCCAATGTCCTGGAGCTCAGCGCGGCCTATCTTGCACTGCTAGCCCTGGAGTTCGAGATTTCGGGCAAACCAGTTCTCCTCAGGATGGACAACAGGGCCGCGGTATCTTATGTGCACCGTCAAGGGGGAACGCGCAGCAGATCTCTCCTGAACGAGGTGGAGCCCATATTCCTCTGGGCCGAAAGGAATCTGAAGGACCTGAGGGCAGTCTATCTGCCCGGCCATCTCAACTCAAGGGCAGACGGTCTTTCCCGCAGGTTCACAGACACCAACGAGTGGTCCTTACACCCGGAAATCTTCAACTGGATAATGATCCAGTGGGGGCCCCTCGAGCTAGACCTCTTTGCGACAGCATCCAACACCAAACTTCCAAGGTTTATCTCGAGATTTCCGCACCCCCAGGCGGAGGCAACAGATGCCCTATCAGCCCCTTGGGCATGCGATCGGGCCTACGCTTTTCCTCCACGGCCCCTCATACCGAGGTTCCTGTCAAGACTCGTGAGGGAGACATCGACGGTGATAGCCGTTCTACCATACTGGCCAAGAAGGCCTTGGTTCCCTACGGCAATGGATCTGAGCACCAGTCCTCCAGTCAAGGTTCCAATAGTACCCCTCCTCCTGTCGCAAGGATGTCACACCCACCCAGATCCCCGCAGGCTGGACCTTCACATCTGGCAACTGAAAGGAAAAGGTTCCAATCCCTGGGGTGCTCCGACAAAGTGATCGCAACCCTGCTCAAAGCGAGAAAACCATCCACGAACAACAAATATGATAAAGTATGGAACAAGTTCAGGACCTTCATGCTTGATAGAAACTGTGATCCAGGTTCCCCTTCGTCATCTCAAATTCTTGAGTTCTTGCAGGCAGGCCTGGACCTAGGGCTTGCATTAGGTACATTGAAGGTACAGGTGTCAGCGATCTCGGCAGCAACCAGTAGAAGATGGGCGGAGGATCCATTGTTAATCCAATTCTTTAAGGCCGTCAGGAAGATCAGACCACCAACCAAACAATCTTTTCCCACTTGGGACCTTACGGTCATCCTGGAGTCCTTAGCCAATCCACCCTTTGCCCCTTCGAACTCAATATCACTCTGGAATCTAACTTTAAAATTAGCCTTTCTGATAGCCATAACCTCCGGCAGACGGGTGTCAGAGCTCCAAGCTTTGGGAGCAGATCATGATCACATTATATTTTACCCAGATAGAGTGGAACTCAGAACAGTACGAGGGTTCATTCCCAAGGTCGCTTCATCCTTGAGCATGTCAGAACCCTGGGCACTCCCAACATTTTCTGAACAGGACTCTGTTGCTCTTCATGAATTAGACATCGCCTCCACTCTGAAATGCTATCTGCAAGCCACAGCTTCATTCCGGGCTTCCATCAGACTGTTCATAATTCCCTGGGGAAAATACAAAGGAAAGGAGGCATCAGCTAGAACGATCGCCTCATGGATCGTCAAACTCATCCACAAGGTGTACAGGACAAAGGGACTAGAGGCCCCTTCGGCGGTCAGGGCGCACTCCACAAGAGCGGTTTCTGCCTCTTGGACGGCAAGAGCGAATGTGTCGATCGAAACTATTTGTCGGGCAGCGACCTGGTCGTCCCAACACACATTCCTGAAACATTACAGGGTGGACCCAGGAGCTCTCTCCTCAGTGGAATTTGGCAGACAGGCAGTCACTTCGGCCTTCGCCTCTTCTAAATAATAAATTCTTTAAATAAAACTCTAAGCATTATCCCACCCGTCTCAGCTAGTTATTTGTCACAGGTATGCTGCCATGGAGGCACCAGGAAAACAGAAAATTGTACCATACTTACCGTAATTTTCTTTTCCTGGTGCCTATCCATGGCAGCATACATTCCCACCCTCGGTATTCTATATTAACGAGAATGCGGGGGCTGTACTAACCTTTTCTTTTATAATATTCACTAGTCCTGAGGGAGGAGCCAAGGCGGAGCTTGTCACAGGTATGCTGCCATGGATAGGCACCAGGAAAAGAAAATTACGGTAAGTATGGTACAATTTTCTGTTTTTTTCCTCAGTTTAGGCCGATACGTACTCTTATACATATTTGTGGTGCGATTATTGATTGGTTGGCGCAAAAGTTATAGCGTTTACAAAATAGGGGATAGTTTTATGGCATTTTTATTAATATTTTTTTTTTACTAGTAATGGCAGCGGTCAGCAATTTTTATTGTGACTGCGACATTATGGTAGACACATCGGACAATTTTGACACATTTTTGGGACCATTGTCATTTATACAGCAATCAGTGCTATACAAATGCACTGATTCCTGTGTAAATGACACTGGCAGTGAAGGGGTTAACCAGGAGGTGGCAGTGTAGGGGTTAAGTGTGTCCTAGCGGTGTGTTTCTAACTGTGGGGGGCATGGCTGTGATTTACAGATCACTGATCTCTGCTCCAATCACAGGGAGCAGAGATCAGTGTCATTTGTTGTTAGGCAGAACGGGGAGATGCTGTTTACATTGGCATCTCCCCGTGAGACGATTGCAGGTATCCTCGCTGCGATCGAGTCCGCGTGACCCGCGGTTGGACTCACGGGGGTCCCGACCACCACTCCCGTGTGCCGCTGGTGGCACACACGTGATGGCATGGCGGCAATTTTAAATGGACATACCTGTAAGCCAATTTATCCGGTTGGGAAGCGGTTAACATTACAGCCTATAATATATTTTAATTATTGGGGTCACACATGCTTTAAAAATATTTTCATAGTATGGAGGGCATAGTGCAGAATACAACTACAATTTACATCACACTCTATCAACGTATTACCATTTAGGAACTCATCAACCATTGGTGATTGGCTGAACTTTGGTATAAGCAAATATTGTCTTAATATATTTGTCATGTGTATTCTCACTTGTGTTTTGGTGTGCCTTGTGTATTTATTCCAGATCTGTGCATCAATCCAGTGTTAAACCTTGCCTCTGTGCAGGAGCTTCTTGTAATAAAGACCAGTTGCTGCTTTCCCACCCCCTTGTGTAAGGTCACTGATCTTGTATCTGCCCCCTCTTTTAGTTTTCTGTAGGCAGCCTGTAGTAGGTGGGGTCTACTTGGCCCCTACCACAGCTCTACTCTCTGCAAAGGCTATTTACAGCACAGTGATGATGTCACTACCTCTTTACAAGGCATTATCTGCGTTTTGAAAGACATTTGGTACATACATTATATTGTCAAAATTATTGGGACACATGCCTTTACATGCACTTTAATAGATGTTCTATTGGGTTGAGGTCAGGACTCTGTGCAGGCCAGTCAAGTTCCTCCACCCCAAACTCACTCATCCATGTCTTTATGGACCTTGCTTTGGGCACTGGTGCACAGTCATGTTGGAACAGGAAGGGACCATCCCCAAAATGTTCCCACAAAGTTGGGAGCATGGAATTGTCCAAAATGTCTTGGTATGCTGACACCTTAAGAGTTCCCCTGAAAAACAACCCCACACCAGTGGCAGAATTATAGGGGTCACCAAGATTGCCATGGCGACTGGGCCCCTTGCTGCAGGGGGCCCTTGAGGGCCCCCTGTACTCTTCCATAGGAGGGGAGGCTGAGAGGAGCTCCCCGAACATCAGCCAAACTGAAATCGGCACTGTGCGGGAGCTCCTCACATTAGAGTAAAGTGTGTGCTCTTTGTCTCCCCCTACAGTGCAGTACCCGGCAGGAAGAGCCAAGGTAAATGTCTGCCGTTTTTTTTTATAAGACTAGCTACTGTATTTGTTTATATGTGTGTGTGTGAACATGCATGTATGTGTGTGTGTGTGTGTGTGTGTGTGTGTGAGCATGCATGTATGTGTGTGTGTGTGTGTGAGCATGCTTGTATGTATGTGTGTGTGTGTGTGTGTGTGAGCATGCTTGTATGTGTGTGTGTGTGTGTGAGCATGCTTGTATGTGTGTGTGTGAGCATGCTTGTGTGTGTGCGTGTGAGCATGCTTGTATGTGTGTAAGCATGCTTGTATGACAATTGTCAGTTAAAGCAACGCAGTGCCGAATCGAAAAAAATAGCCCGGTCATTCAGCAGCCAAATCTTCCGGGGCTGAAGTGGTAAAAAGGAAAGGTAATTTTTAATTACATTCAATTACAATATGAATTGTATTACAATTGTACAAATTATATAATTTTTTTTCTTTATTTGCTATTTTTTTCCCCACTAAAGTGCAGTTACCCTTTGAATTTAAATTGTTTCGGCTTTATTCTGTACGATTTGTGCATGCTTTTAACTTAGTCCTCCCCCTTTTTAGATCTGGGAGGACCTGTTGATATGGTAATAGATCATGCTTCCCAAAACCAAACTAATATCCTGTCCTACCTGTTAACAACCTTCCACAACACGCGGACCAATTTATTTGTACAAGACAATAAAATACTATAATCCCTGTACGTTAGTTGTATCTGTAAAAACTCTCCATAAATATTCTTTACTGTAGATCATCCCACCCTTTTCTGTGATGGTAAATAAATGTTACCTTAGTAAATAATTAACCGAGCCATCTATTTCACAGGCTTATCACTTCTATTAAAAGCATAAATTAGTAATCTGCCAACCGCTGTAGTTAAAACAACTCTTGTGCCTAATTGCTGGCTCTTCGTATGCAGAGTCATGAGTTGCTTGTACTGTTTGCTGCAGGCTTCTCTTTATACTGGGGAAAAATCTCATAAATAACCATAGTCTTAAACATCAGAGAGGTGCTGAAAATTTTAACATCAATTATTGCCACCTCAGGACCCTTTGATAAATCCCTCCCAATAATAATGATAAATCTTTAGTCAAGGAACTAACTATTAAAAAAGGCCCTGTTTGTCTAAGGGTTTTATTTGCATGAATAATCTAGTAATACAGTTTACATGATGGAAGTAGGAGTTGATTGGCTGCTCGCAGAATAAAGAACTTGGTTTGGATTTTGAGTAATTAAAGCACCAATAACCCTAACATAAAAAAAAGACATAAAAGGAAAGTTGTAATACTGGCAAATACATATGTAAATTCATTCCTATGACAGAACAATGTTAAAAATATCCATTGTTGTGTAAATGAATGTAGGTGTAAGTTGTCTTAAAGCGGAGTTCCGCCCAAAACTGGAACTTCTGCTTTAAGCACTCCTCACCACCTGACATGCCACACTTGGCATGTAATTTTTTTGGGAGGGAGTGGGTACTTAGTTTAGAGTGGGACTTCCTGTCCCACTTCCTTCTTCCTGCTCTTGGCCGCCTAGGCGACTCCTCCTCTCCCCCTAGGCGGCTCTTCCCTGCCAGCAATTTTTTGGGACATGTGACAGGTCCCAGAAGATTGCCTGGCCACTAGCAGAACGCAGCTGTCCAAAATAAGAGAAGTGTGGTCAATTCCTTAGTGACAACTGATTCTTCTGATGGAAAATTGTAGATAAATACATCTCACCAGACAAGGTGGACCCATCTGTCATACGACAGTGGGTCAATAAGGTATAACCGTTATGCCCCAGTTGAAGGCCATTAGATCGAAACGCATTGGGATCTTTTCCCCACGTTGCTTTTACTTTTTATCATGCTTGTGATCACTTTTATACTGTTATCCTTCATAGATGTTTGTACATGTTTTACAAGATTAAACATCCTTAAATTTTATGCATCATATGGAGCTTTTTTCTGTTTTTTGTATTATGGTTTCAATGTGATAATTCATCACTGGTCACTGGCTCCTGGTACTTATTTTTTGAGATCCAAAGAATATCTGTTTTGAGGAACCCTTTGAGCCTTGGATATCTGGCTTGTCTTATCGTGTTCTACCTCCGTTGATTGGTCCAACATCTGTATCGAGAGCAGCTCCTCTACAGGCTTCATCTGCATTGGAGTGGTTTCCCCTGATGACATCTGGCTTTGGCCCATATAAGACTTATTGACCCACTGTCATATGACAGATGGGTCCACCTTGTCTGGTAAGAAGTATTTATCTACAATTTTCCATCAGAAGAATGCCTATCCTGTGTTGAATGTGCCTTACAGCCATGTCTGTGATTGCATCACTTCAGTTCTTACTAAGGAATTGACCACAGTTCTCTTGTTTTGGACATGTGCTTTATGAAGGATGAAGGATGATTGTATAAAAGTGATCACAAGCAGGATAAAAAGTAAAAGCAATGTGGGGAGAAGAGCCCGATGTGTTTTGACTTGATGGACTTCAACTGGAGCATAACGGTTACGCGTTATTGACCCACTGTCGTATGATAGATGGGTCCACCTTCTCTGGTAAGAAGTATTTACCAGAGAATTCAGAAGAATGCCTATGCTATGTTAAATGTGCCATACGTCTGTGATTGCATCACTTCAGTTGTCATTAAGAAATTGACCACAGTTCTCCTATTTTGGACATATGCTTTATGAAGCTTTTCACATTCTATCCCTCAGTGATTGGACTTTTATGTCATTGTTATTATGTGTTTTTGTTTTGTTTATTGATGTGTGTTCACAGCACTTGTCTATAACACCTATTCATACACACCTTTGCGGTGCTTATTTCAGCGCTACACTTTCTTTGATACTTTTTACCTTCATGCATTCTATGCATGGAGGTAAAAAACCTGTGTGCAGCTCCCGCAGCTGTCTCTCTCTCCTCATTCGCTGAAACATGGCCGCGGGAGCCAATGGCTTCCACTGCTGTCCTTCACAGCCAGTGAGCCAATGAGGGGAGGGTGGGGGCGAGGTCGAGCCACAGCTCTATGTGTCTTATGGACTCATAGAGCGGGGTTTGGGGCAAGCATGCACCAGTGCCCCATTGCAAGAAGCTTGCAATTGGGGACACTGGTCAAGGTTGAGTTGCCAGGAGCGCCGGCGAGAGACCCGAGGAGAAGAGGATCGCGGGCTGCTCTGTGCAAAACCATTACATAGAGCAGGTAAATATGATATGATGTTTGTTATATAAGAAAAAAAAACACACAAACAAAAAAAAAAAACTAAGCTTGAGCACTGGTTGACATTGGTATAATTTGATATGTCAAATCAAATGTCAAATCAGCGGCAATTGCCAGCAATGGCACCGTCCTAATCAGTGCAATGCTACAGATTTCAAAAAGTAGTTTCTGTACTACTTTTTTGCGATTTACATTGACATTTGTACAGAAACCTTCATTTCCAACGGCTCAGTGTGAACCTGGACTGAATATCACTTTATGTTGTTTCAAGTTTAACCATAATATTGCAGCAGTACATATAACAACCAACATTAATTATAGGGTTATTATACCTCAAAGATTTTCATTTTAGTTGTTTTGTGTTTATTTTTGTGTTTTTTTTTTTTTTTTTTGATCAATAGATTTTTATTGATATTCAGCATATATCTCATACATTAAGTCAAAATACGTAAGGAATTTTTTCAAAATAGTAAAACAATAAAAAAACTAAGTAAACAAAAACAGGAAAAACTCTGCACACAGTATGATAAGCGCATCAGAATCAGTGACAGTTACATTGTAATCAAGGTATTACTCTACAAGTTAGGTTTAAAGCTCTTACACCAGGTTCCCCATGTTTTGTCAAACCTGTGGCATCTTAAGTTATTGATGGCTAGGAGGCGTTCATATGTGTGACATCTATTGACTAATGTGTGTACATCAGAAACATTAATGGCAGAGGTATCTTTCCAGTTTCGTAGGATGAGGTTTCTGGTAGCCAGCAAGACATGCGTAACAACTGGCCTATCGTCTGGGGGGAAGTCATTTATACCTATGTGCAGTAAAGCCAGAGCAGGATTGGGTGATGTCAATATACCCGTGAGGGACGAGATAAGGCGGAAAACATTATTCCACAAACTGGTTAGGCTCGGGCAGTCCCACATCATATGGAGCAGGTTGCCTGGTTTGCCACACTTTCTCCAACATAGCGGCGACAGACCTGGAGAGAACTTGGCTATTCTAAGGGGTGTGTGTAATGCCACCGGTTGAGAATTTAAAGAGTAATTTCCCAGTGCGAAACACAGTGGGAAGCTTGATGAATAGATCGGAAGGCTTGAGACCACTGTTCATTGGAGAAAGTGGTGGACAGATCTCTTTCCCACCTTTTAAGGTTCTGTGTTTTGCAAAAGGAGTTTTTATCATTGATGAGATTATAAAATAGAGTTATGCCTTTAATGGATTGTTGGGCATTAGAGTAGAAGTGCCAGGCTTTAGGAGGCATTATCAACTTAGGGATCGGGTGGGTCCTCAAATAGTGGGAGATACGAAGACATGAAAACCATAATGTGTTTGGAAGCTTAAATTCAGTCATAATGTGGTCAGCGGATTTCGGCTGACCATCCGTAAACAAATTTGACAAGGAAATGGCTCTCCCCGCCCTCAACTGAGTTGTTGAAAGCAGGGGGAGTTTCACCTCCAGTATTTCTATGGGAAAGTCATAAGGAACCGATTGTGAGTCGTTGCAGTTTAGTCGGAGGAGAAGCCTCCATGCCTGTAGAGATATCTGTGCCGAAGGCAACATGTTTCTCAAGGGCCATTGTTCCCACAAATCACTTAGGAGAAATAACCGGATGTCAGTCGTTTGTAGCAGTGCTTTTTCTAGGCCTACCCATAACGGGGGGTCTACCTGGTGAAACCAGTGACGTAGATGGTCAAGTTTAGTAGCCAAAAAGTAGTCTAACAAATCCGGGTAACCCATTCCCCCTACTCTTTTGTGTGGATGAAGGTTAAGGCGTGAACATCTGGCCCTCTTACCTGCCCAAGTAAATTTCCATACAAGCGTGGACATTTCACGAATGAAACGAAATGGAACTGGGATAGGTAATGAGCGAAAGAGGTAAAGTATTTGTGGTAAGATGGCCATCTTAAAGGCCGCTATACTGCCCATCCAGGACAGGTCTTTGTTTGCTAATTCCTTGAGTTGTTGGTTCATTTTGTTTATAAAAGGGCCAAAGTTTGCTGCGGCTAAAGTGGAGGTGTTATTAGATATATTGATACCTAGGTATTTAATGCTACCTTTACTCCAAGCGTATGGTAGAGTGGTTTGAAGATTAAGTTTTACTGCATGAGGAATCCCCAGATCCAGAATTAGTGATTTGTTAAAGTTCACCTTGTAGTAGGATATATTTCCGAAGGTAGTTAATACATCATGAGCATGAGGAAGAGATGTACTTGGGTCCGTCAGCATAAGTATAACATCATCGGCAAATAGATTGATGACATGTTTATGATGTCCCAACATAAACCCTTTAATGTGAGAGTGTGCCCGAATAGTTTCTGCCAAAGGTTCCATCATAAGATTGAAGATTGTAGGAGACAAGGGGCAACCTTGGCGTGTGCCATTAGAGATAGTGAATGGTTTGGACAGTATGCCCGAGGAGTATACCTGTGCTGACGGACACGAATATAGAGCCATTATTGCAGCCACAATAGATCCCCTGAGACCAAATCTAGTCAGAACCGCCTCCATATATTTCCAATGGACCCGGTCGAACGCCTTCTCTGCATCTATAGAAAGAAGCAGAGAAGGCGTTCTGGATTCAACAGCATGATGAACAATGTCAATGATAGGACGAGTAGCGTCAGAGGTCTGCCTCCCCCTCACAAAGCCCATCTGGTCGCGCTGAACAATATGCGGGAGTATGTGCATCATGCGTTTTGCTAACAGCTTAGCATAGATTTTAATGTCTGAATTAAGTAACGATATGGGTATAAAATTGGCTGGTGTGTTGGGGTCTTTCCCAGGTTTGGGGAGGGTCACAATATGAGCTCTCAGCATCTCAGGAGGAAAACATGATCCATCAGTCGCTTTTTGGAAGGTTTCCAACAGGTAAGGGGTCACAATCTCTTTAAATACTTTGTAATATTCATTACCAAATCCATCCGGTCCCGGGGATTTGCCATTGGGAGAGGACATTATAATTTGGAAGATTTCCTGAGCTGAAAATGGGGCATTAAGCAGGGAGAGTTGATCTTCCGTTATGGAGGGGAGTTGGACCTGCTTAAGGAAATTTTGAATATCTGTCATCTTGGGTTGGGAAATTGTATCGTCTCTATGTAAGTTGTACAGGGACTCATAGTATTCAGCAAATTGGTTCGCTATATCTTGTGGGTTGGTAATTTTGTGTTGTTTGGTGGGGTGTAGAATATAAGCTATTCTAGTTTTTAAGCGTGCTTGTCTAATTCTGTTAGCCAAGTATTTCCCTGCTCTATTGGCATTGGCATAGGAGTGAAGCTTCAGTCTACGTAGATGTTTATCGTATTGGTGTGTGAGTAGATCCCTCAGGGTTTCCCGAACTTTAGAGACTTCTACAGCTAAGGATGGCGATGGGGAAGCTTTGTTTTGGGCTTCCAGTTTGCGAAGCGTATCTAATGTGTTTTGTAGATTTTGCATATATTTCCTTTTTTCCCTGGCTCCTAGTTGGATTAGGATACCCCTCATGAATGCTTTATGAGCATTCCAGAGTGTGAAAGGGTTTGTGTCAGGAGAGTTGTTCACCTGAAAAAATTCTTTGAGATGCTGAGAGATCACCGGGAGAAGTGTGGGATTCTGGATAATTCTAACATTGCAGCGCCAGATGGGTGAGGAGGGGGGGACACCCCCTTCGCCAATAGCCAGTGTTATGGCTGCATGGTCAGACCATCTTATATCGTGTATTTGAGCATCCAACACACGTTGAAGCAACCACTTGTCTGTGAGAAAGAAGTCTATGCGCGAGTACGAGCAATGTCTTGTAGAGAAGAAGGTGTAGTCTTTTTCAGACGCGTGTAAACACCTCCAGGTGTCGAACAGTTCATGGGTATGTAGAAGAGGTTGTAAGACATTTGACCTGTGCAGGCCAATAGATGTAGTGTCCAGGTTGGAGTCTGCAATTAGATTAAAGTCTCCACCAATAATGACTTGGCCATGGAGCATGGAGTAAACTTTCTTAAACACTTTCCGTATAAAACGATGTTGATGTGAATTTGGTGCGTAAAGAGTCACAATGGTAAATGGTCTGGAGTTTACATCTCCAGTGAGTATGATGTATCTCCCCCCATCGTCTATGAAAGACTCCTTCAGGTGAAAGGCAATGGTGTTCCTCAGTGCCAATAATACACCGCCTCTTTTGCTGGTCGGGTTGCATGCCAAAAAAACATGCGGATAATCCCTGTGGGTGCATGTAGGGGTTTTGTGTTTTTGGAAGTGGGTTTCCTGCACACACAGTATGTCGGCTTTATGTTTATTTGCTTCCTTCCATAGGGAGAATCTTTTGGCAGGATGATTTAGACCCCTAACGTTCAGTGACAAGCATTTAATAGTCATGGATACAGAGTAGGTAGGTGTACGTGAGAAGCATGTTGTTATTACTCACTATACCACATGTATTCCCTCTGAGACAAATCCGCACAAGGAACTCGAGAGTCGTCTGAGTTTCAGTGTCATATATGTGACGGTAAGGTAGGTTACTGTGTGCAATAAACAAGAGAGAAAAACAAAACATAATTAAAAAATAACGTACAATAGTCATAAAAAAGGGATCTCAAAACCGATCCACGGGCAGACGTAGCTGCTAACTTGTAATCGGGGGTGAAAGGAGAATAGGCTCCAATTCGCCGGAGAGAATGAATAACTTTAGAGAAGAGATTATGAGCTTCCACCGGCATTTTTCTTGCCGTGACGTTTGTGTGACACCACTTGCCATTCTGCAGGAATAGGTCTGGGATCTTGGGTAGGCGAAATCTGCATGTGTGGTTCGGGCAGGATCCCCCATTCCCTCAGCACAGCTATACCTTCATTTAGCGTCGTGATGGTTTTTGATACACCGTTATGTGTCACAACCAATGTAGCAGGGTACTTCCATTTGTGGAGGATTTTGTGATTCCTCAAGGCCTTGGTCACCGTAGCCAGGTTACGCCGTCTTTCCAAGGTATGTCTGGAGAGATCAGGCAGCAGCAGCATGTCAGCGTATTGTGTTGGCAAGGTGGCAGCACTGCGTGCAGCTTGGAGAATGTGCTCCTTAACGTGGAAGAAGTGAATCCTCATTAGTATGTCCCTCGGGGTCCCCTCAGGGAGATAGGAGGGTTTAGGAAACCTGTGAATTCTGTCTATTATCAAATCTTGTACAGACAGGTCAGGAACCAGGGTTGAGAAAAGTGTTTGGGCATACTGTAGAAGTTGCGATGGGGAGATCGACTCAGGGACACCCCTCAATTTTAGGTTGTTCCGTCTGGATCTGTCCTCAAGGTCTGCGACTTTATCCCTGAGCCATGCGATTTCTTCCCCGTGGGCCCTATGTGCTTCCACCATGACATTATTAGAGGTTGCATGCTCTTCTAGCTGGTGTTCAACTCTGTCCACCCTATATCCTATAGCTTGCACTTCAGAGCGACATTGGTTAATCGCTTGTACCATGTCGGCGTGTAAAGCTGATCTGAGAGAAAGTAACATTTCCTTCAGCACTGTATCTGACACAGGCCTATCCTCTGTTGGGAACTCCGCTATGGGGTCTGGTAGATGTGCGGCCTGTGGTGTGTGGGTGCTCTGCTGACCGCTTACCTCCATGTCAAGGCCTGAGGCTGGAGAGCTCATCCGCGGCTTAGATTTAACCGGACTCCGGGTTGAAGGGCTGGACGAGCCTGAGGTGGAGCTGCTGTGCCCTCCGGGCTGCGTAGTGGATGCTGCCTGCCCTTCCCGGTCCGTGCTGCGCCTCGCGGCCTGGTGCGGAGGGCGCCGTGAGTTCGCGCCGCCGCCATCTTGTGGTAGGTCTCGCGGCCTGGTCACAAAAAAATCTTTCAGTTTCTGGGGTTGCGGCGTGGATTTCCTCCGCCGCAACATCCCCTCGGTGTTCGGGTGCTCGATCGCTGCGGTTTGGGTAGAAATTGATGCCAGTGTGCTCCGTGTGAGGCGAATCTCTCCGGTGGACGAGCGGAGCTGCAGGCTCAGGCGTCCATCACAGCGCTCGGTCGGCCATGCCCCCATTGTTTTGTGTTTATGACCCCAGGACTGAGGAGAAGAATAAGTAAAGAATGAGTAAGCAAAGAGCAGCAGCATTCCGATGTGTGTCCAGAATAATTTTATTGTTTTTTTTTTACATTCAATACAAAATTTCAACACTTTTTAGGATTCAGGATGCCCCCTTCATTAGGGCTGCAAAGTTGAAAAAAAAATGTACCTATCAGATAAATAGGGTCAATATCCTACTCTCCATTGAGTTAAAAATATGGACAATAAAACAAACCAACAAACCTAATGTGTTTCATAATATTAAACCTGAATTCCAGGTATTGATATTTTTGCATCCTTACATTGGTCAGGCTTGAACCAATTTAAGCCTTGAAATTGTTTTCAGGTCTCGGGGGAACCCACACTAAAATCATTATACCTACAGCTCATGATATATTAGTGTAATGCATAGTTTAACTAGAGTTTTAAGTAAAAGAATGGGGCATGCTTAAATGGGAGTTCCGTCCACATTTTTCACTCCTCACCATGCAGCACTAATGTGCATCCTTAAAATGAATTGGCAATTTATTTATATATTTTTTCTGTTCACTTACCTGATTTATGCCTATATCTAATTTCACTTCCTCCTCTAGGGGGCAGTGGCTGCAGACGTCATTTCCGGTTTTGCATTGGCTCCTGGGAGATCTTGGTCAGCTTGGCATGGCGTCTATGGAAATTATTGGCCAGCTTGGCATTGCACACCTCCAGTAACATTTAACATTGGCATCTATGGAAATTTTTGGTCAGCTTGGCATCGCACGGCTCCAGTAACATTTAACATTGGCGTCTATGGAAAATCTTGGACAGCTTGACATGGTGCATGCACTGGATCCAGGAAGGAGACTTTGGCTTCAGATGCCCACACTGGAGATGGCCGCGCTATGCAGAAACTTCACAAAGTAAGAAAACAATGCTGCACAGATAGAAAACTGGGCATAGCTGTCAGCATACCTTACTTACTTTGCCCAAGGCATTAGTATTCTAGTGGTATATTTATCTTAAAATTTATATTTCGGCCAGAACTTCGCTTTAACCCTACACAATCTATATGACCCAAATATATTCAGTAATAATAGTGAAATATAATAATAATAATAATAATAATAATAATAATAATAATAATCTGAAAACAATCAAACAGTAAAACTTAGTTGACCCCTTATATTGGTGGTCAGTGTAGGCAAAAAGTCAATCTGACACTTTCTCCTCAAGGCATCCGTATCAACTTCTGGAGGAACCCCAGGGTTCCATAGAACCCTGGTTGACAAAGGCTGCTGTAGATCATTTATTCTTGAAGTATCTATTTACCTATAGGGCTAAGATTTTTTTTCTGTTAGAGCAAATTGGACCATGATTTCTAAGGTTTTATTTTATTTTATTTTTTTACCTTCTTGTTTAGTTGTTTGTTTAAGGTTTTGAGGCTGAAATTCATTTATTTTTGTATTATGGTTGAATTTGATGGACATGTGTCCTTTTCTATCCTTGTCCAGGTACCCATTATAGCGATCGCAAACATCGCATGTGATTCTAGCACCACAGTTGGCGATCACATGCAATGTCTGTGCGATGCGAGTTCAGCCATGCAGTTGTATGGCTGAAATCGCATTGGATTTACAGTAAAAAAGGTCCAGGGACTTTTTTTTCTTTGCACTGGAATCGGATCGCATGTGTGCTTTCACCCATGCAATCTGATTCCTGTCCGAATCCACAGTTCGCACTGCAATCTGATATTGGGGTGTCATTGTATTAATACCTGCAGCGGATCGCAGAGGGCAGTGTGAACTGCCTGTGGGAGAGATGCGATGCAGGAACCGGCGCTGGAATTGCGTATGTGTGAACCTAGGCTATAAGTTGTGTAGCTATGCAGCTAAGTTGCATCTTTGAGAACACTGACTGTAGAAAACAAATTTGACACATAAGTTGCAATATTTCTAAAAAATTTGAAAATTGCATAGCCATTGAAGACATTGAAAATCGCTAGGATTATGAAAGTCTGTGCACCTTTGCCCAGAGCAGAGCGTCCAAAGGTTCTGTGGTACAAGAGCCACTTTAACCCCCATCGGGGATTCAGTGATCCAACTATGCTAAAGTCTGGTACATATGGGCCAAATATCAGCCAGTATCAATAGAAACCATCGGCCCATGTGCACAGCAGTCTCTCTGGTAGAAGCCGGCTTAACAGCCGGCTTCTGTGGAAGGGGTATGCCAGAAAAACATCTGCCAATCAACAACTAATTAGCTCTTGCAGCCAATGACTGCGAGCTCTGACTGGTGTGTTCTGGCGGGAGAAAGGTCCCCGCAATAGCTCAGTGGGGAGATCACTGTTCTAAAATTGCATTAGTACAGTGATCTCTGCCCGAGCGCCTCTGGTTTCTTTCATTCAACCCATAAGGCTGAACAAAAAAAAAAAATATTACATTATACTATATTATATATAGTATATTATGTGTACCAGGTATTTGTTTTTATTTCCTGTTCTGTAAATCACCTAAAGGCATGCTTGACTTCATGTTTTGCTTTTTTTCCTTACCCTACTCATTGACCCGAAAACTTGTTGCTACTTCCCTACAATTCTTTATCATACTTTTGCTGTGGATTGACAGTCTTATATTCTCTTATCAAGACAGCTTATCGCCAGTGTTTTGCTGCTTTATATTCTTCTTTTGTACTTTTATGTTGTTATCTCTGGTGTCAATTTCTCCATCACCATTTCAGTAATGCGCGTCTTTCAGATTGATTGACACCTAATGACATTCAGCCTTCTTTCTGTGAGCCCAGAATGTGAAAACTCTGACCCCTGCCCTGAACTCACAGGAGAATGCTGCAGAGTGGGGGGCATGCAATCTGGTGGCACTGATCTCTGCAGCGTTTAGGGTCTGCCCATCATCTAAGGAGAAAACGTAAGTGCTACTGCATCAGCTAAACAACCCTTTGCTGCAAAACTCTGCAAAGTTGGACCACATATCACAGGGATCCTCAAACTACAGCCCTCCAGCTTTTGCGAAACTACACATCCCATGAGGCATTGTAAAACTCTGACATTTACAGACATGACTAGGGATGATGGGAATTGTAGTTCCTGAACAACTGGAGGGCCATAGTTTGAAGACCTGTGGCATATCACATACATAAAGCAATGGCCTGGCTCTCCTCCGGTCTGGTACGCCTCCTCCTGATCTGTGCACCATTAAACAGTACTCTAACCACACCCCTCAAATAGTGCACTAATCAACAGCACTGCTTAGGTAGTGAGAGTGTTGTTGATTGGTTCTTTGCTGAGGGCATGGAGAGGAATTGGACCACAAATGTGATCAGGGTGCTGCTTTGTGAAAGTGAACAGATGTCCAATTTTCCATATTTGTGTTGCACAGAGTATTTAAACCTTTGTTGCAGCACTTATCAGTTAAATAAAGAGTAAAAGAAGATTTATTTTGTGCAGCTTGGATCCATTACAATAATAAATCATGAGGGTTCAACTGGGCTTTAAATAATCTTATATATATATCAGAGCTTGGCACGCTATTTATTGTAAGTTGTATCAGATACTTTACTGCCTTCAGATGCAGAGAAGTAATCTGTAGGCTTTATTTAAAGCAAGTGTTAAGAAAGGGAGGGAGGTAGGAAAAGAAAGAAGGGAGGGAGAGAAGAAGGAGAGAAGGGGTGGGAGGGAGAGAAGGAGAGAAGGGAGGGAGAGAAGAAGGGAAGAAGAAAGGGAGGTAGAGAAGAAGGAAGGGAGGGAGAGAAGAAGGAAAGCAGGAAGGGAAGGAGAGAAGAAGGAAAGCAGGAAGGGAGGGAGAGAAGAAGGGAAGAAGAAAGGGAGGGAGGGAGAGAAGAATGAAGAGAGGGAGAGAAGAAGGAGAGAAAGAAGTTAGGGAGAGAAGAAAAAAGGAAGGAAGGGAGGGAGAGAAGGAAAGAAGGAAGGGAGGGAGAGAAGAAGGAAATAAAGAAGGGAGGGAGAGAAGAAGGAGTGAAGGAAGGGAGGGAGAGAAGGAAGGGAGGGAGAGAAGGAGAGAAGAAAGGGAGGGAGAGAAGAAGGAAAGCAGGAAGGGAGGGAGAGAAGAAGGGAAGAAGAAAGGGAGGGGGGAGAGAAGAATGAAGAGAGGGAGAGAAGAAGGAGAGAAAGAAGGTAGGGAGAGAAGAAAAAAAGGAAGGAATGGAGGGAGAGAAGGAAAGAAGGAAGGGAGGGAGAGAAGAAGGAAATAAGGAAGGGAGGGAGAGAAGAAGGAGTGAAGGAAGGGAGGGAGAGAAGAAGGAGAGAAGGAAGGGAGGGAGAGAAGGAGAGAAGGAAGGGAGGGAGAGAAGAAGGAAAGAATGAAGGGATGGAGAGAAGGAAGGGAGGGAGAGAAGAAGGAGAGAAGGGAGGGAGTGAGAGAAGAAGGGAGAGAAGAAGGAAGGGGGGTAGAGAAGAAGGAGAGAGGGAGAGAAGAAGGAAGGGAGGTAGAGAAGAAGGAGAGAAGGAAGGGAGGGAGATAAGAAGGAAAGGAGGGAGAGAAGAAGGAAAGAAAGAAAGGGAGGAAGAGAAGAAGGAAAGAATGAAAGGGAGGAAGGGAAGAAGGAAAGAATGAAAGGGAGGAAGAGAGGAAGGCAGGGAGAGAAGAAGGAAATAATGAAAGGGAGGAAGAGAAGAAGGAAAGAAGTAATGGAGGGAGAGAAGAAGGAAGGGAGGGAGAGAAGAAGGAAAGAAAGAAATGGAGGAAGAGAAGACGGGAAGAAGAAGGGGAGGGAGAGAAGAAGGAAAGAAAGAAGAGAGAGAGAAGAAGGAAGGGAGGGAGAGAAGAAGGAGAGAAGGAAGGAAGGGAGAGAAGAAGGAAAGAAGGAAAGAAGAAAGCTACTGATTAAAGGATAAGTTCACCATTTGAAAAATAATAATAATAAATGCAGGTATAACAATGTGTATTTATATATTTTTTTTCTAAGGAGCCTGTAGAGCAACGCATCTGCAATTATCAATTTGCAGGTGCAATGTCCGGCTTCTGCAGACACTCAACAAAGCTGTCTGCTCATACCTCATAGCAACTGCGAATGAATGATGTGGGCCATGTGGGCTGTGCTACTTTCAACAGTGGGTGTGGAGACATTGCATGTGATTCACACCCACAATGCTGTGCTGATCACATGCAATGTCTGTGCAATGCAAATTCAGTCATGCAGTTGTATGGCGGAACTCTCATTGGATTGATAAAAAAAAAAAAAGGTGTAGGAATCTTTTTTTCCCCCGTGCTGGAATCGGATCGCATGGGTGTTCACACCCATGCAATTTGATTCTTGTCCGAATTCACAGTTTGCACTTAGGGTTGACACCTTTTCTTCAAGTCAAACCCAAATACTTTGGGTGCCCCAAGAAGAGTAATAATGCAATAATGCTTATAGTGTGCCGCATCGAACAATGGGTGTGGCCAAATTTATTTTGCTGACATCAACACCCTGCTACCCAGTGATGTCGAACCTGCCCCCAGACAGCTGCCCGCAGCTCCCTGATGGCAACAGATTTGTGTGTGACTATCTTGGGTACTTGGGGAGCCACAGCCCAGTCCGAATAATGTGTCCCGGTTTCAGTCTGCCTGAAACCCAGACATATAATTCAAAACCTGGACTGTCTGGGTGAATCCTGAACAGGTGGCAACCATATTCACACTGTGATCTGTGAACTGATCTGGGGGTGTCATTAGCTTTGTATTGACACCCGCAGCGGTTCACAGAGAGCAGCGTGAACTGCCTGCAGGGGAGATGCGATGCGGGAACCGACACTGGAGTCGCGCTGGTTCCCACATCACAATAGTGTGAACCGGGGCTTAATTCTACTTGGCAAGCTACAACACACATACCACCATGGATTTTAAATGGAACCCCAATCCACTAAATAAAGACACCTCCAACACTGTATTTGCTGCATACCACAATGGCAAATAATGCAATATCAAATGTTGTGGTGAGCTAAGTCACCAATAAAAGTGTAGATGTGTTTTTAAGTCTGGTGTGGTGCACTGGCAGCCCATTCAAATTAATGGGCTGCCTTAATCCAATGCATGAAATAATGCATGAAATTTTGCACTGCCTTGGACCACAAGTGCAAATGAACCCTAATGCCACGTACACACGACTGGACTTTTCGACAGCAAAGGTCCGACAGAACAAATCCGCCTGAAAATTTGATTGTGTGTGGGCTCCATCAGACCTTTGCTGTCTAAAAATCAGACGAACTTTAGATATAACGCATTTTTTAAATCTTTCCGACGGACTCGAATCCGGTCGAAAAATCCATTTGTCTGTATGCTAGTGCGACGGACGAAAACCGACACTAGGGCAACTATTGGCTACTGGCTATGAACTTCCTTATTCTAGTCCGGTCGTACATCATCGCGTTTGAGTCCGTCGGACTTCGGTGTGATTGTGTGTGGCCATTCCTTCGGAAAGTCAGTCGGAACTCCGCCAAAAGTCTGTTGGGAAGACCGTTGGACCTAGTCTGCCGAAAAGTCCGGTCGTGTGTAAATAAGAGAAAAATGAAGCATAGTGGCTGCTGTCTTGGCATTCTTTATTTACTATATGTATATTAAATTAACCTTAAATTAACAGAATGCAAACTCATTATGGATCTAAAGATATCTGATATAATTTGTTGTGTAGTGATATCTCTTTAAAAGACATGACAATTTAATATTTTAATAGCGATAGTCCCACTCCAGTTACAAGCAAAGATCTGTCTGTTTTACTGTCCAGTACAAACATAATATTACTCAGCGTTATCCTTTTATTTATTTTTTTATTTTTTTATGAAATGAGATGGATTAGTCAAGTCATCCATCTTCCGTCTTGTTCCTATAAATCAATTGCATTTCCTGAAAACGTGCTCTATTGTAATAAATGCCCTTCAAAACAGCAGAATGTCAGCAGCTGCCAGGCAGATAAAGATTGTCCTCTGCCAAATCCATGCAGTGACAAAAAACCTTTATGGCTGGGTGTAAACATGCTATAATTTAATATGTAATGTTTTATTTGATCAGTAGCTTTTCTATTGCAGCTGGGAGTCAGTGATAGGGAGCTATGAAACAATGGTGAGCATCGGTTTCAGCAGGCATAGTAAAGCATTGTTTGTACTCTCTAATCTATCTATCTATCTATCTATCTATCTATCTATCTATCTATCTATCTATCTATCTATCTATCTATCTATCTATCTATCTATCTATCTATCGGATTCTGCATCTCAAGGGTTGCTTTGGATGCTATATTATGTTGAGAAATCATTTTGTTGAGAAATCATGGGATTTCCCTCTATACCCTCCCGTCAAATGTCTGCTCATTCATAACAAGGAATCACCTGCATTGCTGTATATGCAAAATCCTAAAGCAGATTCAAACAATAACTGAATGATATTTAGTTTACTTTATCAGCATGTATCATAAACAGTAATATTTTTGAATAAAATACTAGTTTTCTCCCTTTTTCATCCTTTGTTACATCTCTCCTACCTCCTGTAGGCTCTTTGCAGCCACTTTCCTCATGCCGACAACAGTGGACCATGTCTATGAAGGGTGTGTTGGAACAGCTACATGAAGCCCAAGTGGCAGGGTGACAATCCAGGAGCATGATTGAGAGGAAAG
This sequence comes from Lithobates pipiens, assembly GCF_037356315.1. Classification (NCBI taxonomy): domain Eukaryota; kingdom Metazoa; phylum Chordata; class Amphibia; order Anura; family Ranidae; genus Lithobates; species Lithobates pipiens. Next base: position 43,848,822 of record NW_027507686.1, on the reverse strand, counting down.
GAAAGGACATTATTGTCACCCTATAATAATAGGAAATGTCTGAACAAGAACCTTCATGGCAGGATCACCAGTTTTAGTATAGGGCAGTGAGGACGAACCTTGGCACCCCAGATGTTTTATTTCCCATGATGTCCATGCACTCTGCAGTGTAGTTGAACATCATGGGAAATGTAGTTTCAAAACATCTGGGGTGCCAAGGTTTGCCATCACTGGTATAGGGTATGGCATGGATATGGCCTGTTGTAGTCCCCCTGAGTGGTGGCCACTAGATGTCCCCTTAGCTTAGCTGCAATTGCCAGCCCTTCCCAGGGGGGCTCCCAGAATAAGGTTATATTAGGGCATAGAAACTTCCTGAGTAGGTTTCCATGGGGAGTGTGATTACTAGATGCCTCTGTGGGTGGACTGGACCAGATCAACATATAGGCAGTTGAGTCTTGTTCATTCCCTCATAAGTGGGAAGCCTTTGAGCAGTGGAAGGACTGTATGTCCTTATGGGACTACTCATCCTTCTACATTAGGTTGCTGGATTCTGGGACACTCCACCTGTAAGTAACAGGTTTTCTGACTCTTCTCTCATGCCAAATCTCTCTGCACTATGCAGGACTGTTTGGAAATTAAGCTGATTGCCGTCTCCTTCAAGGAACATAGCATGTAAATATCTCTGCTTCTATTGGTTCAGTAAAATGTTAAAAGACATTCCTGGTCCTAGACCCCTTCTTCTCTGAAACTCTACATGGGAACATCTTCTGGAAACAAAACTTGTACCCAAAGGGCAGCATGGGGTCTGTTGGTGTAAGACCTCTAGAAGATGTGCCGAGGACTGTCAAAAGGTACCGGTTTAGCCAATATGAGTCACCCTGCTGGAGTCCTCACATGCAGTGGGGAGTAAGATTGTTTCCCCTGAAGAGCTCCATGCCTATGATACACTATTAGAACAAGATTACTTTCCTGGGCCTGGGCGCAAATAAGTTAAAGAGTGCTTCTGCTTCTCTGTGACAAAACAGTAATTTAATAAAAGGTTCAAGTTTAAAAATGATAAATCTCTTTTAGTTTGTAGGTTTCACCCTCTGGAGACAAAGAAAAGTTTCCTCTGGTTTCAGAGGACCTAAGGTTTTCCTTAATGCCAGCCCCACCAGCATCCCATATTTATGTTCCCTTCATCCTTTCACTACTCTGTTTGGCTGCCAGGCAGAATCGCAATTTAGGGGCAAAACAGGACTTTGTGATGCATTGTATTCCATTACCACAATATGTGTTAACACATGCTATGCTGTGATGTTTTTTGATGGCACATAGAATTACCACCCTGCCAATCAATTCCTGTGCATTGACATGCTATTTAAAATGTGTGGGCTGCCTCACCGCAAAAGGTGTTAACATGTGTTAGTTAATGCAATACACAGAATCAGAGTAGAGTAAAGCCTAGCACACACTATCAATCTTTTTTTCATCCAACCCAGCAGAACAAAAATAAACTGAAGAGCTTGGGAAGAGATCCTGTACTAACAATCCAATGTTAGCACAGTGATCTATCCCGCAGATCTATTGTGTTCTGACAGGGGGGCACCCTCCCCTGCCAGAACACACCGGTCTTCGTTCTCAGCCATTGGCTGAGAGTGCTGATTGGGTGCCAATCAGCCGACCTTTTTTGATCACGACCCTTTGAGAGAAGCCAGATGTTCAGCCGGCTTCTGTCAGATTGGCTGCTGTACACACAGGCCGGTTTCTATTGAATCGCTGAATACCACCCGATATTCGGCCTATGTATACGCCCCTTTAATGTCCCCCCTACGAGTTTTCTTAGGATCAAGGACTGCCATGTGTCATTGTTGGTTGCTTGAGTGGCAGTTTCAAAGCACCAGCATCATCACATAGCAGAATAAGGAGTGAGTCCTGTTCTCCTTTACAGCCATTAGTCCCAGATACTTCTCTTTGGATGAACAGTGCAATGTGAAAGGGGAGTATGTGCTACTGTCGGGGCTGTCATTAAAGTGATTCTAAACCTTCCTTTTTTTAATAATAAACATGTCATACTTACTTGCTCTGTGAAATGATTTTGCACAGAGCAGCCCTGATCCTCTTCTGGGGTCCCCCGCAGGTGCTCTTGGCTCCTCCTCTTCAGCGAGTACCCTCTTCTTATGGGGGCAACCATGTGGGCTCAATCCTGAGCCAGGTTGCCTGCAATTATAGACACACAAAGTGTGACTTAACCCTGCCCTCTGATCCCTCGTCATAGGATGTGAAAGTGGGGAGAGAAGAGAGCCACTGCTCTTAGGCACAGTGCTGGATCGAGATTGGGCTCAGGTTAGTATTTATGGGGGCTGATCCTGATTACAGACGTTTTTTTACCCTAATGCAACAAATGCATTAAAGTAAGAAACTTTAACAATGAAGTATGGGCTATGGGGAAAAAAAAAAAAACATTATACTCACCTAGGAGGATGCAGCATCGATCCAATGCTGCATCTGTCCCCAGCAGGCTCTGCACAGAGAACTGAGCAATCAAAAACTATGATCACTCAGTTCTCCCCCTTGGCTTTGAGCAGAGAGCCGTGACTGTCAGTCACCAGCTCTCTGCTCTGCCCCTCAAGTGCTCATTGGAGCACTGGACTGTGGAAGGGAGGGAGCAGCTGGCTTAGGCTCTTGGCGGATCGCTAAGAGGCTGAGCCTGGTACTGGTTCAGGCTTCAAGATCTGTGACATCAGCCGACAGCACATAATTATTCAAAGAAGCACAAGTTAGTTTCTTTCTTTCCTTCCTTCTCTTTCTTTCTTTTTTTCTTCTCTATCCTGAAAAATGACACCCCCTTAATACATTAATACTTTCAGTACAAAAGACAAAAGCCTTAGATATTGCACTCAACATGATGATATAGGTTATGGAACACGCCAATGTTTTATTTTAGAAGTGCTATTTCTGTTTTATCTTATAGGCTGCTACCTTGAATAACTCTGTCAGCCAAGAGGGAAATACATGAGTAATACGTTTGCAGTATCTAGCTATTAAACTTGTTAGATTGTGGCTCAATAGGAGGCAATGGCCACTGTGATCAGCTCATGGGTTCTAAACCTTGGTTAGGATCATAAGAGAAAATTGATGAAAACATAAGATTCATAGTAACTTTGGATAGGAAAGATGTCTATGCAGGCTCTCCATCTTTTCACGTTATATACCTTTACAACGGGAATCAGCCATGCTGTGAACTTTTTTCTTTGTCTCTCTTTCCCTGTTTTATATTGATTCCAAAACAAGTCAGTAATTGTAGTAATAATTTATATAGCCATGGAATAAAAAAAAAAAAAAATGAATGAAAATACAAAGCTTCTTGAGATGATCTAAAGGTGCCCCAACAGGTGTCATTAGGGTGAAAGTTGTATCTTTAGGGGCAGCCTCTAAGGTGAACATGTCAAACGATTCTTGCTTCGGGTTTTATCCCCTCAGCTACTATAGCTTGTGTGTACAGGACCTGTGCATCTATGATTTGAAGGGCCATGGGCTAATATTGGGTACACCTTGAGTGGAAAGTGATGTATTGTCACAAGTGGGAGTAAGCTTAGGACTGCTTCTAATTTAGTCGATAAGTATTGGGCCTCATTGACTCAGCATATAACAAATGTGGGACAAAATACATACAGTGATGTCTAGATCGGGGATATGGAATTAGCGGACATCCAGCTATTGCAGAACTATAAATCCCATGAGGCATAATAAGACTCTGACAGCCACAACCATGATACCCAGAGGCAGAGGCATGATGGGACTTTTTGTAATAGTAGTAGTAGTGCAACAGCTAGAGATCCGCTAATTGCATATCTATGGTCTAGATCAGGGATCCTCAAACTACGGCCCTCCAGCTGTTGTGGAACTACGCATCCCATGAGGCATTGTAAAACTCTGACATTCACAGAGATGACTAGGCATGATGGGAATTGTAGTTCCTGAACAACTGAAGGGCCATAGTTTGAAGACCCCTGGTCTAGATTATGGGTGTCTCACTAGAATTTTGAGATTAGTGAGCCCACCCAATGTCATGAAATGAGATATTATCCTCTAACATTTGAGATCTGTGATAGAATGAGACATGTGAATGCTTTCTGTTTTAAAGCCTAAGGTTGTCTAAAACCAAAGATAAAATATCAGCACAAGGGACATTACGTACCTTCAAGGAGATGTGTACTTTGTGCTTCTGTGTCCTCTCCTTTCCTCTTCTGATGTTTCCTCCACCTCTCCCGCCATCATCATCCTGTGCCGCAGGGCAGGGGTTAATGGAACTAAGGGCCTCTGACAAGCACCCATCAAGAGAACACAACTATGCCCACCATTTCTGCTCAGCTGCTCCATTAATAGAAGCCATAGCTACATGACATGACTGAAACACAATCTATGAATAGAGGATGGGCAAATGATCGATAGGGGCAAGGAACACATTTCAGTAAAAATAAGTAATATTATTTGTGCTGATTTTTTAACTTTCTGTTTTAGGTAAATGTAGGCTTTAAGAAAGCTATACTGTGCTCCACATTGATTTGCAAGGCTTTTTGATTGCTTTAGTCCCTTTTCACAGCAACCCGCATGGTTATACTGTCTTGTTAGGTCCCAAGCCCTTCTGCATACATGTTATGTTTTCTATACACTGCCCTGATGGCCAAAAAGCCAAAAACATCTGTATGCAGTTTAGAATAAATGACTCTGTAATATTATTCTATATTTGCACTAAATACCAAGGGCTCTGGATATGCATCTAGCTGATCGGATGGAAAGCAGTGGTTTACATGGCTAGCCCACTGGTCTATAGAGACACCAGGGGAAATCCCATCACTCATGAGACAGACCTAAGTTTATATAGAACTGACAATTTACATATAGTGTATACTATACATTCACATCAGTCCCTGCCCTCAAGGAGCTTACAATCTAAGGTCCCTAACTCACATTCACACATACACATACTACAACCAATTTACTTACCAGCATGGGAGGAAACCCACACTGGCACAGAGAACATGCAAACTCCAGACAGGCTGTGCCATGGTTGGGATTCAAACCAACAACTCTAGTACTGCCAGGTAGGATTGCTAGCCACTGTGCTGCAGAAACATCAAAATATGCTGTTTGTGTCTTCATAGGTTTTCTTTTTCCCCCTCATTTTCATTCTATTAGAGAAGCTGATTTCCCCGAAGATAATCTCTTTTTACATTCATTCGGTTCTTGAATTTGCACAGTTTTGTCACACAGCATAGCCTGCCTGGTGACCTTACTTTTCTCTATTAATGGTCAGAAACACAGCTGTGTCTGTGATACTCTCCTCTCAGGTGGTAAAATCACTCTGTAGCTCCAAGTCAGCAGTTGCTGGGTAATCCTGGAAAAAAGGCTTGTTTTACACCACCTGGTAATCATAACTTTACCTAAGATAAAATAACTGAAAGCTTGACTACTTTGTTAATGGAGCGACATCTGCTGGTTACATAGTTACATAGTTAGGTTGAAAAAAGACACAAGTCCATCTAGTTTAACCATAAAAAATATATATATCATAATATCCCATATACCCAATCCTATACCCACAGTTGATCCAGAGGAAGGTGAAAAAACCCCCCATAAAAGCAGGATCCAATTTGCTACAGCAGGGGAAAAAAATCCTTCCTGATCCCAGAGAGGCAATCAGATTTTCCCTGGATCAAATTTACTTCTAAATGTTAGTATCCAGTTATATTATGTACATTTAGGAAAGAATCCAGGCCTTTCTTAAAGCAATCTACTGAGCTGTCCAGAACCACCTCTGCAGGGAGTCTATTGCACATTTTCACAGCTCTTACTGTGAATAAACCTTTCTGTATTTGGAGATGAAATCTCTTTTCCTCTAGATGTAAAGAGTGCCCCCTTGTCCTCAGTGTTGACCGTAAAGTGAATAACTCAACACCAAGTTCACTATATGGACCCCTTATATATTTATACAAGGTGATCATATCCCCCCTTAATCTCTTCTTCTCAAGAGCGAATAAATGAATTTCCTCTAATCTTTCCTCATAGCTGAGCTCCTCCATGCCTCTTATCAGTTTGGTTGCTCTTCTCTGCACTTTCTCCAGTTCCCCGATATCCTTTATTAGAACTGGTGCCCAAAACTGAACTGCATGTTCCAGATGAGGTCTTACAAATGATTTGTACAGGGGAAAAATTATATCTCTCTCTCTGGAGTCCATACCTCTCTTAATAAAAGAAAGGACTTTGCTCGCTTTGGAAACTGCAGCTTGGTATTGCATGCTATTATTGAGCTTATGATCTACCAAAACCCCCAGATCCTTCTCCACCATTGATTCCCCCAGTTGCACTCCCACTAGTATGTATGATGCATGCATATTCTTAGCCCCCAAGTGCATCACTTTATTTATCAACATTAAATCTCATCTGCCACATAGTCGCCCAATTAGACAGAGCATTGAGGTTGGCTTGTAAATTGGAGACATCCTCTAAGGACGTTATTCCACTGCATAGCTTGGTGTCATCTGCAAAGACAGAAATGTTACTTTTAATCCCAGACCCAATATCATTTATAAGCATATTAAAAAGTAAGGGTCCCAGCACTGAACCTTGGGGTACACCACTGATAACCTTAGGCCATTCAGAGTAAGAATCATTAACCAATACTCTCTGAATTCTGTCTTTTAGCCAGTTTTCCAACCATTTACAAACTGATATTTCTAGGCCTGTAAACTTTACCTTACACATGAGCTGTGTGTGCGGAACTGTGTCAAACGCTTTTGCAAAATCCAAGTATACCAATTCCACAGCCACCCCTCTGTCCAAGGTTTTACTTACCTCCTCATAAAAAGAAATCAGGTTTGTTTGACAACTTCTTTCTTTCATGAATCCATGCTGTCTGTTTCCAGCAAGAACTGGTCTATTTGGCCTTTTATTACACTCTCCAGGATCTTTTCGACTATAGAAGTTAAACTAACAGGTTTATAGTTGCTTGCTGCAGACTTTGTTCCCTTTTTAAATTCAGGTACCACATTGGCCCTATGCCAATCCAGTGGTACCATTCCAGTCATTAATGAGTCCCTAAAAATTAGATACAATGGCTTTGAAATTACAGTGCTCAATTCTTTTAGGATCTGTGGGTGGATGCCATCTGGTCCAGGTGCTTTATACACCTTTATTCTGTCCAAATATTTCTGGACCATATCCCTTTTGAGCCATTGTGGATCATTTGGGGCTGTGTCACTACCACCCCCATTATGGACATGAGCTCCCCCATGCTCCTTTGTATACACAGAGCTGAAGAAAGTATTTAATACATTTGCCTTCTCTTTGTCCCCAGTCACCCACTCTAGATTATTTTGTAAAGGGCCTACATGCTCAGACCTGACCTTTTTAATATTAATATATATAGAATAATTTTTTGGGGTTTGCTGGTGTGAGCGTCTGTTTGCCAAGGTGGAGCCCAATTGGATTTGTCCTGCTGAGCTCATTAGGATCATTTATACCATGATGGTCCATCCTATTTGGTAACAGGCGCTTTTAAACAATGTCACGTAGTGGTGGAAACTCCTCTATTATGGTGGATTCTAATAAACACAATAAAGGAAAATGTATTTTATCCACATTTTGTGGGATGTATCATTTATGGATACAAGAGCATTAAATAATGACTGCACTTTTTTCTGTCTTCTCTTGCAACTATCACATTGGACTTTTTTTTGTGTTATTCACTTCTTCTTTAATTATTTGATCACTTGGTTGTTGGCAGTGGTAGCTGGTACTCAATATATTGGGGAGGCGGACAATAAACCTGCCTCCTTCCCCCCATGGGAGATGGACGGTCGGCGATCACTAATCCCTGCTTTAGACGAATGGTGGGCGATCAGTGCCCCCCCTGAATGGGAATGGGACAGCGGTGATCTGTGGCCTTACCCTAGGAGGCCGATGCTGCTCCTCGCTCCAGCTCGCTGAGGGAAGAGCCTGGGCTGTTGTTTCTCCTCCTGGTCAAACAAGTGTTGCTTCTCCTCTTGGCCAAACAGGAAGTGGCCAATCCGATCTCAGGACCCGCTTCCTGATTGGCCCGGAGGAGAAACAGGAAGACATTAACAAATATTCATTTGCAAATATCACACAGCTGGATGGGATTGGAGGACAGTGCTCTGCGCCCTGAGCCCACCCTTTTTTAAAGCCAATTAGAGCCTCAGGCTCTAATCAAGTGCTTCAAAAAATAAAATAAAAAACATTGAAATGTATGCATCCAGAGCCATGCATGTAGATTAGGGGCCAGGCACATGGATTAGGGGGGCGGCGCCCCTGCACCTCTAATGGCGGGGCTGCCACTGGTTGTAGGTGATTTATTCATATATATCGGGTATTTTGCATGCTTATTAGCTTTGAGTATTTATTATCTTTATTTTCAAATTTTTTGTTTATCAGCTGTTATTAGTGCTGCTTTTTGGTTTATATGTTCTCCTACTTCCTTGTGCAGGGTGATCAGTCTTGTCTCCGCCTCCTTCTGTAGGCTACAGCACAATGATGATGCCATAGCTACATTTGCAAGATAATATTTGGATTTTTAAAGGCATTTAGTGCACAAAGATTATATTTTTGCTTTTTGCCTATTGAGCAATATATGTATATAAAATAATTGTGCTCAGAGTTTAGCTTCAAAACATACAGTAAAGGTATACACATTCCCTGTTCTATTAAAAACTAAAGAGCAAAATTTTGCTGGAGTTTGACAAATAGTCCAAACATGCACATTTTATTAACCCCCCTAGCGGTAATCCCGAGTCAGACTCGGGTTGGGATTTTATTAACAGGAGCGGTAACCCCGAGCCAGACTCGGGATCGCAGCGCTGGATGCAGGGGAGGACACAGGGAGAGTTACTTACCTTGTCCCCTGGATCCAGCGATGTCCTCTGCGCTGTGTGATCGAGTTGTCCTCCGCTCGATTCACAGTGCCGAATGCCACCGAGCTCCGTTCCCTGCGACGTTACGCGCACGGGAGCGGAGAACGGTGGCAAATTCAAAAAAGTAAAAAGACACAAAACACACACAGCACTGTTATCTTACAGATTACAGTACTGTATTAAAAAATACACACCCCCTTTGTCCCTAGTGGTCTGTGCAGTGCCCTGCATGCACTTTTATATTATAAATACAGTTTTTTCTGCCTGAAATTTGGAGATTGTCCATAGCAACCAAAAACTGTCCCCTTTACAGTGTTTTAGGATTTGATTACATTATTGAATAATTTTTATTATTTATTATATTATAAACTTTATCATACCCGGGATGTCTGCTAGACTCTGGTTTGAACAGATTTAAGAGAGTTATTCCTAAGAACTACAGGACTACAATATAAAACTCCAAATTTCCATGCAAAATAATTGTACCGCTTTCAGCACCTAAAACAAGACTGAATCATACCGCCAGGGAGGTTAAAGTGACCCTGTCTTTAACTATACAAAAAGTTTAAAGCAAGAATACTCGTCTTTCCTGCTTCCTTTGACATCGAACAACTCTCTGATCCACCACTCCAAGAAATCTACTGAGGTTGAAAAGCAAGCTGACACTTTTGGGAATGTCAGTGAGTAGAGAAAAGTGAGTATGCTTTGTGATTATTTTACAGGCTTGCTTCCAAGCTTTTTGCATAGTTGCATAGCTAACTGTGGCCTCACAATTTTAAACCTTATATAATTTAAATACCCAAACTATATATGTGTTGGAAATTTTAATTGCAGGATTTGTTTATTCATTGAAAATTTCAATAAGAAAAAGAAAAAGAAAAAAAATAGGAAATGCAGTATGGAAATGAAAGTGGATGAGGAACCATCCCCTGAAATTCTGGCTCGTGTTGCCTTTGCACACATCTGGCTCTGTGGACACCAGGTTAATTCAAAACCAGCAAGACTATAGAGAATTCATCATTAAGCTACAATATGAATACATAAGTAGCAACACATAAAAAAAGACATACCTTTTTACGACTGCCTTCCAAGCAAAATTCAAACAATAGCTTAGGAATTTACTGCCAGCTTCAGAACATTGTCTGTTTTCAATGTATTTATTTTGAGAAAGGACTTTTTAAATTTGAGTCTTGTGGTTTCGGTCTCTCTCAAAGGCTTTAGTAAACATAATTAAAATGTTTTGGCTGTCTCTCAGCTCAAGGCAATTGTAAAACTTTCAGTCCCTTTATACGTTACCAATGAATTTATTTTGGGAAGCCAAGAATAAAATGCATTCTTGTCATGGGCAAATGCTCTATTCAAGACCAATCAATCAAAGGCAGGTAAATTAAAAAAAAAAAAGTGACAAATTATATAAAAAAAAACCTCTTGATCATTAATGTTCTTTGGTATTATTATCAGAAGTGAATCCGCTAATTAAACAGCTTTTAATTATGATAGAAGAAAACAAAACATTATGACGTTCATGGATTATTCACTAATAAAAATTGACACCCATGATCAATAGTTATATTAAAGGATCAGTCCTTTCAAAAGTGATGTTTCCAATGGAGTCTGGTGGGCTGAGTAACATTACATAACATTTTGCATGATATGGGGACACTGGGGAGAACTTGTTGCCATGATTTCTGTATTGGTTCCTTACCACCTTGGAGTGCCCCCACTTTGATGTTGCATTCTCCATTTTATAAATGTAAAATCTGTTGAAAAGACAGAGGCCCCCTTCATCCAGTGGGAAAAAAGAGATCCTTCCAATCTAGTGGGAAGAGTTAACCCCTCTTATTCCAGTGGGAAGCGTGAGACCCTCTTAATCCACTGGAAAAAGTGGGACCCTGTTAATGCAATGAGAAAATTCTTGCATGTATGGATTAGAATCCACACTCAAGTGTAGGCTAGGCTGCAACCTTCCCTGGGATTCCCCAATGGAGCACCAAGAAAATTAAAGGTATATAAAATAGGGAATAGGTGGCGCTGCCTATGAACTAAAAAGTGATAATAATAAACCACCCTTCGCGGGTAGGTATTAAAGGTGACATAGAAAATCCCCCTTATCAGGTAAGTGATAAGAACCACAATATCTTGGGGTCTTATTTAATGCTCCAGGTTTTCCAAAAAACCTGTGTTGTGATCATAAATTACTAATAACTGCATATATATCAAAACACTCAACATAAACTATAATATTTATAAATATAGCCACATTCAAAGGTGATCGAATGAAGTCCACCTCATAGCTCCTGTACACACGGTCGGAGATTTCCACAACCAAATCCGTTGGATTTTGCCAGTCGGATTTTGTCCGTCGGATCTTGTCCGAAACTGTTGCATACACACGGTCGGACAAAGTTGGCGAAAAATCCGATCTTTCAGAACGTGATGACGTAATTTCGTTACGATGGGACTACATTCAGGCTAGTAGCCAATAGCTTTGATGTAGGAATTTGATCTGAGCATGCGTGACACTTGGTCCGATCAAAATTCTCTTTACATGATCGGAGTATGTCCGATCGGCCCAGTTGGTCGGGAAATATTTCCAACATGTTGGAAAATTGGGTCCGACGGATATTTGGACGGAATCAGTCCGATGCATACCACACACAGTCGGATTATCCGATGACACGGTCCGATAGGACACATTCCGACGGATTCTCCGACCGTGTGTACAAGGGCAAAGAGATATTAGATCACTCTTCAAAGTGGTTTAGGTGTTCAGAGTGTTTTTCAACTCAGTGAAAGGTGACGTTGTAGATCCCCCTTATCAGGTATGTGATAAGAACCACAATATCCTGGGGCCTTATTTGCTAAACCCAAGATAAAAAAGAAAAAAAAAAACGACATTGCGCATACCAATCCTTAACCTCCCTGGTGGTATGATTATTTCAGATTTTAGGTGCTGAAAGCGGTACAATTTTGCATGGAAATTTGGCGTTTTATATTGTATGACTGCAATTCTTAGCCCTTGTACACACGGTCGGAGATTCCGTCGGAATGTTTCCTATCGGACCGTTTTGTCGGATATTCCGACTGTGTGTGGTCTGCATCGGACTGTTTCCATCGGAATATCCGACGGACCAATTTTTCCAACTTGCCGGTAAAATTTTCCGACAAAATGCTCCTATCGGACATACTCCAATCATGTGTAGCCTACTCCGATGGACAAAGTGCCACGCATTCTCAGATCAAATTCCTAGACCAAAGCTATTGGCTACTAGCCTGAACGTAGTCCCGTCTTAACTAAATAACATCATCACGTTATGTACAATCGGATTTTCCGACAACTTAGTCCGACCGTGTGTATGCAACATCACTTCCGGACCTCTTCCGGAATTAATCCGTCGGAATTACTCCGGCGAATTTGGTTGTTGGAATCTCCGACCGTGTGTACAAGGGTTTAGGAATAACTCACTTAAATCTGTCCAAACCAGAGTCTAGTAAACATCCCGGGTATGATAAAGTTTGAAACACAAAATCATAAATTATAATATAATAAATAACTATAAATAATTAGAACAAATAATAATATAATAATAATAAAAATGATTCAATGATGTAATCAAATCAAAAACACAGAAATTTGCTCATTTGCAGAATTGTCGCTGTCGTTAGATTTCATGTTTGATGATGAATTTCCCCACAAATCGCTATCGCTCAATTCTGTGTTCTAATTTATTATCGCTGTTTTCATGCTGGTCTAAAACCACTTTTGACATTAATGGACACTTTTTGGTTCCTATGGACAATCTCCAAATTCCAGGCAGAAAAAAAACAGTATATATAATATAAAAGTGCATGCAGGGCACTGGACACACCACTAGAGACAAAGGGGACGTGCCATTTTTTTATAAAGTATTGTAATCTGTAAGAGTATGTGTACTGTATGTGTACTGTGTTTTTACTTTTTTGAATTTGGCACCGTTCTCCGTCCCCATGTGTCGCAACGCTCGCAGGGAATGGAGCCCGGCGAAACTCTGCAATGTGTGAATCGAGCGAGGAGACAGCTTGAACACACAGAGGGGAGACATCGCAGGATCCAGGGGACAAGGTAAGTAACTTTCCCTGTATCATGCGATACGATCCTGAGTCTGACTCGGGGTTACCACTAATGGTACTGAAATTCATCCCCGAGCCAGACTCGGGAATACCCCCAGGGAGGTTAAAAGTTGTGACTGCTTTACTTTTAATTTCTCAGGATTTTTTCATTATTTTAACCTGGTTATCCTGCAAATAACACTCTTCCTGTCCCTGGATGGCTACACTCACTAACTCAACCTCTATAGAGGGAGCCATGGTTATCACTCAGACTGGACTTCAAAAAAATTAATGGAGGAGCATGTTTTGACTCTTTCTCTGTCATCAATTTTGTTGAGTCCTCAATAAAGACTGAGGCTGATTATGGGGTGCTGGCTTTTTCTGTAGATTTCAGGTCTTCCTCTTCCTATTTCCTTTACATGGGAGGTGATAGGATTAGTACTTTGCAGAAAGAAGATAACTTAATTTGTGCTTTTAGAACAGCTCACATGAAGTGACCTGGGCACTGCAAGCCTGGCCAGATCAACAGGCATTTTCTATATTTATCGAAAATATTCTTCTCTTGAAAGAAAATGAAGCCTCCAGATCCAAGGACTGGAATGCTGCAATTTATTAATTTCTCATTCTTGGCTTTAGATTGCTTTTAAGTTTATTCTTTTCTTGACTATCTTTTTAAATGGGTCAAGTATACAGTAGATGTGAACAAAGTATATTGGAAAAAAGTCATAAAACAGTGGAGTATTGATGTATTGGATTTTTTTTTAAATAGGCACTTTTTATAGCTTTCAAAAACACACTTGACCTCTAAAAGATACTTCTCACCATTAACACTGTCATATTTGTTAGCAATGCTACATGTTTATGAGATTTGTAAATTCCCCTGGCTCTGTTTTGATCTTGGAGGATCAATAGGTTGTCAATGAGAACGTTCAAGCCTGTTGAGAATGTTGAGAATGTTGCCTTGAGTTCTGCCTGTGGTGTCTCCAGAAGCAGGCAGTCCACCATAGACATCACTCTCTAAATCCCCTATTGTCTATCATCATATTAGATCAGTTTTATTTGTATTAAATAGTATGAAAAAAATGAAAAGCATAAATCTCAGCAACCAAGGGAATGGCTGACCCCGAATAAGTGATCTACAAAGCTTGTAAATAAGCAAGCCTGAAAATAATGTCTTGGATAAATGCCAGATTCTATGTATTTGTCTTCAAAATGCTTTTTTATTAAAATCCAGCTCATGACTATGCTTTTTTGTTGTTGTTGTTCTTTTACTTTTTTTTATTTTGGGCAGTAATAAGAATTTTTTTGTAGGGAAGTGTGCAAACCTCTTTTACACCAAGTGAGATCCCCTCACTCCCTATGTGGTTACAGGATGTCATGTTACATCTCTCCAACAGGGTGAAAGACAGAAACAAAACTGACAGAGGTTATAATCAGGAGTGTTGCTTGACTGAATGCCCAGTGTTTCCTTTGTTGTAGTTGTTGGCCTCATTCTAATTAAGATCCTATAAACAAGCATACTTCAACCTGTGCTAAATCATTGTTTTAATTTTTTATGTAATTTGTAATCAAAAAGTAGAAATCCTGATAGCTATTCATAGGCGGGAAGAATAACAAAACCTGATATTAACACATGTAATGCCACCTACACACGACCGGACTTTTTGAACGAATCCGGCGGACAATTCGATCGTGTGTGGGCTCCATCGGACCTTTGCTGTCCAAAAATCTGATGGACTTTAGAAATAGAACATGTTTCAATTTTTTTTGTTGGAACTCCGCTGGACCCAGTTCCTATTGAGAAATCCGCTCGTGTGTATGCTAGTCCGACAGACAAAAACCGACGCTAGGGCAGCTATTGGCTACTGGCTATGAACTTCCTTATTCTAGTCCGGTCGTACGTCATCACGTTCGAATCTGTCGGACTTTGGTGTGATTGTGTGTGGCCAAGTCATTCGGAAAGAACTCCGCCAAAAGTCTGTTGGAAAGACCGTCGGACCTAGTCCGTTGAAAAGTCCGCTCGTGTGTACTTGGCATAAGGCTCCTTTCACACGAGAGGTACGGTCAGGTCCGGCTGTTTAGTTTTTCATATGGACCTGATTGGACCCTTCATTCACCTCTATGAGCAGTCAGATGTAAACTGACTTGTGTCCGTCTACACCCAGATACCTCTGGGTCCAAACCGATCCGGCAAAAAAAGATTGGAAGCAGATCTGTTCTGTCTGACCGGATCGGATTGTAAGGCAGTTGGGTGTAAACAAACAGCCGCTCCATTTACATCCAGATGCCAATAGACTAGAGCAGGCTGTGTCTGTGCCCCATTCTTTAGTGGTGGTGTGGTCACGGACCTGCCAGCTGGCTGCTCCACATAGCTCAATGGGGGATCCATCTGCTAGACATGTACGCCATCAATAAATACGTTTAGTTTCGTTCCATTTCGTTTTGTACAAAAATTAATTAGTATTTCGTAATTTGTGTCCGAAATTAAATTTGGATTCATGCAAAATACGAATTTCCATTAGATTCGTAAACTTTTCGTAAAATAACGAAAGTTCGTTATGATGAATTTATCATTATGACGGGTTCCCACCATCCCTGTGCTGTGCTGACTTCCTCTGATTGGTGAACAAAACACCAGTCACGTTTCTGTTGTAACGGAATTTGGATCCGAAATTTCGAAATTCGTTAATGAAATTTTGTATAAAATTCATGAGCATAGAAATTCCCATAGGGTTCCCACCATCCCTGTGCTGAGTTCCCGGGTCTGTACACCTGCTGTGTGTCCATTATGAGGGGTTTCCACCATCCCTGTGCTGAGTTCCCGGGTCTGCGTTTACACCCGCTGTGCCCATTATGAGGGGCTCCCACCATTCCTGTACTGTGCTGACTTCCTGGGGTTTTAACTTTTAGGTTCGTTAACTTTTCGTAACAATTAAGAATTTTCATTGTGATGAATTTATCATAATGAGGGTTTCTCACCATCCCTGTGCTGTGCTGACTTCCTGGGGTTTTAACTTTTAGGTTTGTTAGCTTTTCGTAAGAATTGCAAATTTTCGTTATGAATTTGGATCCGAAATTCGTAAA
The DNA here is from genome assembly GCF_037356315.1 of Lithobates pipiens. Lineage (NCBI taxonomy): Eukaryota > Metazoa > Chordata > Amphibia > Anura > Ranidae > Lithobates > Lithobates pipiens. Next base: position 43,832,758 of record NW_027507686.1, on the reverse strand, counting down.
CAAAATTTCATATTTCGTACAGAATTCGTAAGCATAAAAATGTGTGTTTCGGATTCGTACGAATGTACGAATTTCCGGAAATTCATATGAATTTTGGATTCATACAAAACTAATTGCACACGTCTACCATCTGCTGATCCCCATCTGAGGTGAGTGAAGCAGCCGACTGACAGGTCCATGTCCACTTCAATTATGCAGACAGAACAATACCGGATCCAACTAGTGTGAAAGGGGCCTAATGCCTCGTACACACGATCGGACTTTCCGACAACAAAACCGTGGAATTTTGTTTGAAGGGTGTTGGCTCAAACTTGTCTTGTATACACATGGTCACACAAATGTTGGCCAACAATTACGGACATAGTAATGTACAACTAGACGTACTATGTGGTTTTTCAGCTCTTTAGCGCCATACTTCAGGCTCCTTCTGCTAATTCCGTGTTAGTAGAAGTTTGGTGATTGTTGATTCATGCTTTTGAGTTTGTTTCTGAACGGCCGTTCGTCAACCAGACATGTTGCAGAATCTGAGGAGATAACGTGTTATTTATTATTGGCCTTGGAGTTATTGCTTTGACATAATTTTTTTGGTTGAATAATGATTTGATTTGGTATATTTTCTATATTTTTGGATGCATAGAATGCACTTTTTGGTTAAGTTCTATTGGCAGATAGCATGTATAATTGTATTTGTTAGAGTCCAGAAGAACTTCAGGGCAAGCAGGAATGTACGTTTCTGGCCCGTCAACTGACATAGGCAAACGGCTACTTCTGTGAGGGCCAAAAGTGAGAAGGTCGCACTGGGGGGGGGATAAAAAAAAAAAAAAAAATAGGGGGGGATCAGGAGAGGCAAAAAAATAAGGATAAGATAATGAAGAAAAAATAAATAAAATAAAATAAAATAAAATAAAATAAAATAAAATAAATAGGGGGGGGGGGAGCAGTAGCCGAATAGGTGAAAGCCCCTGTAAAGGTTAATGAGCAATGTAAAAATCACATGGGATTAATGACTCAGGGGCAGTCTGGTCTGGCTCGCCTATGAGCGGGGGATGCAGTGGGACTTGCATGCGATCTGTCCTCCCGGTCCCTTGGCTGTAGTGGCCTAGGTGAAGATGATCTGCGTCTTCTGATGTGAAATTCCTCCCTTTCAGGAATGGTATCCATTGAGGAGGCTCTCTGGAGCTGGGTAGGACGGAAAGCCTTGTACCAATCTGGAAGATCAACAAGTGGAATTTGAAGCGTGTCGCAGAACCTCGCCAGTTCCTCAGGGACCCTCAGGATTGCAGTGCGACCTGCCGCTGTAGCAGTTAGGCCAAATGGGAACCTCCATTTATATTGGATCCCTTTACGGCGAAGGATATCCAGCAGGGGGCGCAGGTCCCTTCTATTCTTGAGGGTTACAGGTGATAAGTCCTGAAAAATGTTAATCTCAGAACCCTGGTATAGGAGATGGCGTCTGTCCCTGGCTCTTTTCAGAATGTCCTCCTTGACTCTGTAATTCACTAGGCAACATACAACATCCCTGGGGGGATCAGTGTCCCTGCCCCTGGGTCTCAAGGCCCTGTGCAGTCTCTCATACTCAAGAGGTGATTCCGAAGGTCTGCCTAGTAGATCATTAAAAAGTTGAATGGTGACCTGAGCCAGTTGTGCCTGCTCAACAGATTCGGGGATACCTCTTACCCGTATGTTGTGACGGCGTCCTCTGTTGTCAAGGTCCTCCATGTACCGATTGACATCCCTTAACTGTGTATTATATGATAGGGAGGAGTGCTGGAGCTGTGAAATGGCGGTGTCATGGCGGGCTGTTGTTTCCTCCACTTCCGCCATTCGGGCGTGCATGGCGTGGATGTCTCGTCTGAGGTCTGTAATTACCGCCGTTAGCGAATTCTTGATGTCCGCAGCCACATCCCTGAGGTCAGCCATGGTAAGGGTATTCCTGCCCGGCGGGCTTTCCGCTGTGTGTGAGCGCGCAGTGGATGGCGGGCTCCTGTCGGGAGAAGGCTCCTCTGCGTAGGCCTGAGGTGAGGCCTTGGCCTCGCGTGAGCGGGGCCGAAAAAGTTCCGGGATGCCGCGGCCGATCGGAGCGTCGGATCCCCTCGGGGATCTAGAGCGGGACTGGGAGCCTTGTCCCCTTGATTTCCCCATCGTGAGCGAAAGGTAGGCTGCTAAATAGTGGGCTTGAGGACTCCCGCGGACGGAGCTGTTTTAGAACGCAGCCATCTCGTCCCGGCACCAAGCCACGCCCCTCATAATTGTATTTGTTTTCTTTTTTTAATGCACAATAAAAAAATGTGGAGAATAATTTTTGGTTATGTGTTTTACTTCAAATGTCAATTTGGGAGTAGGCAGTTACATGTTAAAAAATACAATGTAAAATTGACAAGGGACGCCAACATAGTTGTATCTTTGTTCTTAAAAACGAGAGGATAATGGTGTTGTGGTAACTTGCACAAATAAAAAAAAAATAATAATATTATTCTTGATATCACTAGAAAAAAAAGCCTTTGAAAATGTGTTTGCAATAACTCCACCAGTATCACCAGCAAAGCAGCTTCATTATTATCCCATTAAAGAAGAAGAGAATTGTGCGCTGCATTTGGAGATTTCATAATTTGCCACGTCACGTATGTTAATTCTCCATTACAAATGCTAGTTTATAAGACCGACTGCTTATGAGCATGCATGTTTGTACTGTGGACTTTTGTCTGACGGACTTGTGTACACATGATCGGAAAGTCCAACAACACACATTTGTTGGCGGAAAATTTTAGAGCATGCTAGCCAACATTTGCAGAAGTCCAACTAGAAATGTCTGATGGAGCATACACATGGCCGGACTTACCACCAACAAGCTTACATCCAACATTTCCCATCAGAAAGTCCGATCGTGTGTAGGTGGCATAAGTCTCAAAGTAATGCGATAGAAAATATTAGCCTGTGAATTACAACTAGGGACCATAGACCAGAGGCTTTTGTTACATAGTATAACAACCACAATAAGCAAAGAAAAAATGTGTATCAAAAAAAGCAAACAGTAAGAGAAGGGAAAAAGAAAAGAAAAATAAATATAGTAATGGGGTATGAGGGAGAATAAGGGTCAGGCAGCAAGGAAACACTGGGGGAGAAGTAGTAGCAAGTACCAGGTAGTTTAGGAAAGGCTTTCAAAATTTTCAAAAGGGTCCCAAACCCTTTCATGAATAGGAAGTGTGTTTCTCCATTAGTATAATATCTTGAATACAGAAATGGCACTCTAGCGTAGATGGGCTTTGAACATGTCACCAATGAAAGGTAATCAGACATCTTGTGGCCATTAACGCACATATCGTGCCTTGAAAAAGTATTCATACCCCTTGAAATGATCCACATTTTGTTATGTTACAACCAAAAACCTAAATGTATTTTATTGGGATTTTATGTGATATACCAATAAAGCGGCACATAATTGTGTAGTGGAAGGAAAATGATAAATGGTTTTGAAATGTCTTTACAAATAAATATGTGAAGGGTGTGGTGTGCATTTATTTGGCCCCTCTGAGTCAATACTTTGTAGAACCACCTTTTGCTGCAATTACAGCTGCAAGTCTTTTTGCTGATGTCTCTACCAGCTTTACACATCTAGAGAGGGACATTTTTGCCCATTCTTCTTTGCAAAGTAGCTCAAGCTCTGTCAGATTGGATGGGGAGCATTTGTGAACAGCAATTTTCAAGTCTTGCCACAGATTCTCAAATGGATTTAGTTCTGGACTTTGACTGGGCCATTCTAACACATGAATATGCTTTGATCTAAACCAATCTGTTGTAGCTCTGGCTGTATGTTTAAAGTTGTTATCTTGCTGGAAGGTGAACTTCCACGCCAGACTCAAGTCTTCTGCAGACTCTAATAGGTTTTCTTCTAAGATTGCCCTGTATTTGGCTTCATCCATCTTCCCATCAACTCTGACCAGCTTCCCTGTTCCTGCTGAGGAAAAGCATGACCACAACATGATGCTGCCACCACCATGTTTCACGGTGGGGATGGTGTGTTTGGGGTGATGTGCAGTGTTCATTTTCTGACACACAAAGTGTTTTGCTTTTTGGCCAAAACATTCAATTTTAGCCTCATCTGATCAGAACACCTTCTGCTTGCTGTGTCCCCTACATAGTTTCTCGCAAACTGCAAATGGGACTTCTTATGGCTTTCTATCAACAATGGCTTTCTTCTTACCACTCTTCCATAAAGGCCAGATTTGTGAAGTGCACGACTAATAGTGGAGTGCACGACTAAATCTTCATTATAAATAGTTAAGCCAAAGGGGTTCCAAAGATACCAGCAAAAAAGAGTGGGGTAAGTTGATGCATTACGGCAATGTCTAGATGTAAAAAGCTATGTTGCTTGTATGCGTTTCAAAGACAAATCTTTAATTAGTCTCTGGAGTCTACCTTTAACCAACTTACATATCCTTTCAAATCACTTTAGATGACCTACAATACAGTATGCTGCTAACATGAAACAATATTACACAGAAGTCAGAGGTAGCACAAATAAAACTAGATTGAGAGTAGGCCACTTACAGTGAAGTTTAATTAAATTATACAATGACTTTAAGTAAATTACAGCCCGGTACATAATAGAATCCATTCGGACGTACCCTTTGAGTGTTACATAAAGCTAATTTAATCTAATTCACATGCATCCCTTTTAAATCTTTATTGGTTTCACTAAGTATCAAAAACAACTTGCCTAGCATTGATAGTGTGGCAATGTAGCCCCATTAAAGGAATTAAAGACCTATTTAAGGTTAAACACATTACATTAGAGTAGATACTGTTCTTGGGTTAAAGAAGCATTCTGAGGAAGCTGGCTATTAACTAATTTTCATTTGGTCCGGTTAAATGTAAAATTAAAACATAGTCATTGTAAATGTCTCCTCCACAGTCACATGCGCTAATCAATTAGACACAATCTATTTTGGAATCAGTCATTTTAGCCTTTCGGCGTTTCAATAAAAGGTGAGATTTGAATATACACTGGATTGTATAATGTGAAACTTCAACCACCCCAGAATGAATTATTAGACATGTGTGGTTAGTTTCCTACGAATCGAAAATTCGGACGAATTTCCAAAAATTTGTTAATTCGGGAGCATCCGAAATACAAATTTCTATGCTTCCCAATTGTATACGAAATATGAAATTTCACTGACGGATTTCGAATCCAAAATCCGTTACAACGGAAACATGACTGGTGTTTTGTTGACCAATCAAAGGTTTTCTTCTGCTGCTGAGTGAGGGTTGGGAAAATTAGCTTTTTTCATAATGAGCACAGCAGGGGTGCAAACCCAGGAAGTCAGCACAGCACAGGGATGGTGGGAGCCCCTCATAATGAGCACAACAGGAGTACAGCCCCAGGAGGAAGTCAGCACAGCACAGGAATAGTGGGAGTCCCTCAGAATGAACATAATGAGTCCAACGACTGCTATATTGAGAAAGGTATTTTTTGCTTTTTTAATTCATCATAACAAACTTTCGCAATTGTTATGAAAAGTTAAACGAAAATTCGTATTTTGTATGAATCCAAATTGAATTTCGGACACGAATTACGAATTAACGGCTAATATGAAACAGAACAAAACAAATTTATTGACGGTGCACATGTCTATGAATTACTAGTAAATGAGTAAAATAAATGAAGATTTTCTTTAAAAAAATGTTTAAGGTGATTTTATTTTTTGCACGACATTCAAAACATGTATCTGGTGCATACACCAAAAATTGTCATTGTCTGAAAATTAATACATTATCCGTTCATAAATCTGAACCCCAGGCAGATATAAAAAAGACACAAATGTTGTATTCATTAATATATCCTTAGATGTGTTTTATTTTATACAAGCAGTGTAGTTAGCTGATTTTGACCTGATATCAGGTCACCAGACTGGTGAAAGAGAGAAGAGACAATCAGTTGTAGTACAGTAAAAAAGGCATGCTGATAGAAGTAAACAGCAGAGTAGACCTCAGGACCAGATGGACAGAAATGCAAATATTACATGTATTTCATTTTTGTATTTAGCTATTTACCTGGGGTTCAGCTTTCGAAATGTGTATCTTTCAAACCTAGACCTGGATAGCATAGTATGGATGTAAACCCACTCCACTAAAAAAAACCAAAAAAAAAAAACCCTGCAAGACAAAGGCATAATGAGGTAGTATGCATATATATATATATATATATATATATATATATATATACTATGCATACTAGCTCATTATGAAATACTCACCTTAGATCGAAGCCCCCGCATCGGTCCCCATACACATCACTCAGTAGTTATTTCCAGATATCGCGGGCTCCGGCGCTGTGATTGGCTGGAGGTGCGGTGACGTTACTCCCGCGCATGCACGCAGGAGCTGCCGGTAACAGCATGTTGCCTGAAGCAACGCCACATGCTGATACAGGGGATATCTCCTAAACCATGCAGGTTTAATAAGGTTTAATAAGGCTTACCTGTAGTAAAAAGTGGATTGTAAGGGTTTACAACGACTTTAAGGCTGTGATGTTATACAGGGGATGCCCCTACTGTTTATTGGTTTGGATCCCCATCACCATTTTCATATGGTACAGCTGCAGGTTGTACTACAATGACAACTATGCAGTTTCTAATCCATGGCAATTTCAGAATGCTTCCAAAAGACTACATAGAGTGGAGTTGACTTACTAAAAGCAAGTAGGCTGTTCACTTTGCAGGGGAGGTTTTCTTGATGCGGTGTACACACGGCATAAAAAAAGTCAGACAGAATCCTTTCATCGGATATTCCGATCGTGTGTGGGCTTTAGCGGACTTTTTTTCCCCGAAAATTCTGACAGGCCTAGAAATTGAACATGTTTTAAATCTTTCCGACTGAATCAATTCCTATCGGGAAAACCGTTCGTCTGTATGCTGTTCCGATGGACCAAAAACGATGCAAGGGCAGCTATTATCTACTGGTTATTGAACTTCCCTTTTCTAGTCCCATCGTACGTGTAGTACGTCACCGCATTCTAAATGATCGGACTTTGATATGATCGTGTGTAGGCAAGTAGGTTTCAGCGGAACTCCGTCAGAGAAACTGCCAGAGTTTATTCTGACGAAAAAATCGGTCGTGTGTACACATCATTACAAGGGGCATGTTCTCTGAGCTTAGTGAATGTGGTGAAATTTCACTTTGCCCAATCGTGCAAGGAAAATACTTTAAAACAATTGGAAAGAAAATTGAATGATGGAAATCAGCTGAGCTCACTTCACTCAATAACCTCGGGGGGAAGGGGGGATTCCCTAGAAAAGTGCAACTTTGCTTGCAAAGAGAAAAAGAGAACAGTCTAATTGTCTTTACTAAATCAATCCCTGTGAATTCAAACAGCACAGGTTCTCTGTCACATGTACATGTCAAGAGCACCTCAAGATTTTAACAAAATTCCACCTGAACACTTCAGCCACCATTTAGGTGTCATCATGAAATGTATCAAGGCCACTAAATGGCGCTTTTCTAGATCAGTTTCTGCCATTTTGGTGTCAATACAGTCTGTTGATTTTACTACAGTTGCATACTGCCTCTGGCCTCCATCTTGGAATGCACAACAGCCAATATTAAATGAGACTTAACTTGCTTTACTGTATTCACAGTTTGTGTTTGCTGTTACCAGTTAAAGAAAATTGTGTATGATGTTAGTTTGGGAAGAGAGTTTTGCAACCCTTGTTTCTTTTTTTTACTTATATTGATTTATTAAAGTGGCAGTAAACCTCGGCAGTTAAGAAAAAAAATCCTCTGTGCGTCAATGATATAATGTGCTAGTAGACATCCCCTGCTAGCATATTCTGAAATACTTACCTTGGAACAAGTCCCTCCAAGACTTCCTTCCAGGTTTGCAGACTCCAGCAGCTTGAATGGCCAAGCCACGATGACATCACTCCCATGCATGGGAAGCTTGGCCAGGGCACAGCAATGAAAGAATGGCATACCCGTGTCATTCATTCAGAGCGCATACACCGGTGACATCACCGGCTGCCAAAAGAGCATATATCTCCTAAACCAGGGGTCTTCAAACTACGGCCCTCCAGCTGTTGCAGAACTGCACATCCCATGAGGCATTGTAAAACTCTGACATTCACAGACATGACTGGGCATGATGGGAATTGTAGTTCCTGAACAACTGTAGGACCATAGTTTGAAGATCCCTGTCCTAAACTGTGCATATTTAGGAAATATTTATTTTACCTACAAGTAAACCTTATTGTAGACTTACCTGTGAGTAAAAATCACAAAGCGGACTTTACTACTGCTTTAAACTATAAAGTCTGTCTCTCCCTCCTGTCCTTCCTTTGTGTATTTATTCAACATGTATATACTCCAGTGCAGATGCAGGAACTGCCATCATCTTATCTTCATTATATTTTTGGATGTGAGTTTATAGTTAGAAACATAAAATCCATTCAATATCTTCTGCTTGTTTAATGTTTACTATCTCTAATAAGATTTTTAGCTCTTGTAAGCAGCAGATCACTATGTGACCAGGGCATTGGTCACTTGGTCACTACCAATGGAGAACTCCAGCATTTAAGCAGAGCTACTGATTGGCCATCTCTTTCAAAATTCCACAGTCCTACCTCCTCAGCAGCCAACACTTGATTATTGACTAATAAAATGATGGGTAGAAGGGTGCTTTGGATAACAGGACTAAACAGAGATAATAGTCCGTAGGGATGGTAGTGTAGATCAGGCAAACAGATGGCTTGGATGGCACTTGAGCAGCACTCCAAGAGGTGAAGCAATTCTCTGGTAATAGAAAACAAACAGAAGGCGCTTCTAAGTGGAGTAATCACAAGACTATTTTATTGCCAAGGATAGAAACAAAATTATTAGAAGTAAGGAAGGGAAAGAAAGGCTCATCATATCCGTATGACAAGGGGATGTAAAGTCCAGCAAGAGACAGTCCTCAGGGTGGTCCAGTGTACAGCCAATTGTCATAAGTCCCAGCTGACCAGCAGAGGGAAGCCGCAGGGAGAAACCACCTATAACGGGGATATGCAATTAGCGGACCTCCAGCTGTTGCAAAACTACAAGTCCCATCATACTCTGCCTCTGGGTCTCATGCTTGTGGCTGTCAGAGTCTTGCTATGCCTCATGGGACTTGTAGTTCTGCAACAGCTGGATGTCCACTAATTGCATATCCCTGACCTAGAGAATCAGCCACGCTGCCTGGACCAGCGTGGAACGCAGGGCCCAGGAGTGATGTCAACAGGAAGAGGGCTGGCGATTACTAAACTTAGATTAAACTACTGTTTGTGGACTATTGACTAAAGCTGACTTATGCTCGCAGTAGGTGGATCTTTTTTTTTTTTATGCTCAGCCAGTGGGCTGAATAATAAAAACAAATGGATTCCTCCATCTAAAAAATTAAAGTGGATAGAAGAATCCTCTGGGACTTTCTGCTGTCAGAATACATACTGATCAGTGAAATCAGGAAAAAGTTCTCTGACAAGCCTGTTCGAACAGAAGTCAATCTGTAGACTTCTGTTGAGCAAGAGAAGCCACATATGGATTAAAATATGGCTGGTCCCTGCTGAACTTGCCTAATTTTGATCCATCTATTATGAGAAGAAGATTGTCACAAATGTTTAAAAACAATTGGGAAAGTTGGTTTGGCAGACTAAAATTCTGCTTTAGTTATATACGCCTAGATTTTTTGTATTCCATGTTGTTAATACACGGTGACTGGAATACCTGAAGATTTCAAAAACCTAAAAGCATATCAATCAACAGAGCAAATTTTATTTATGTGACCCATTATTACAGCACCAACCCCACTCCCTCTTAAATCTCACTATCCATCAAATAGAGAAAGCACGACCATCAACACTAAATCCTCTTTTTAAGTTTTCATTGATCCTCGCCTCAGAACAAGATTATCAAAATGGTCCTACATTGAGATAATGCCGGGGGGATTTGGATTAATCCCAACTATTCATTTTAGATTACATCTAAAGGTTTTTTGGGGGTCTTATATCAAGAGATATTGATAACATCATAAAAAACTAATGTCATTCTTTAATTAAAAAAGTAATCACTTTTGTTATTGCTTAGAGGTAAAACAGAAAAACAATCACGGGTTTAATTCCAGTAGCTGAAATGTGACAAGTAAAGCATAACCTTAATTCCCTATTCACTGTTATCCTGTTAAAGTTATTACATTTCATTTAATCGTAGTCATATTTATTGTCAGATTTGTACAGAACACCAGACCCAGCTGCAATAGATGGACACGTCACTATCAATATGTGTAAATAGTTGTGGATGAATAACATGGCCGTGCTGAAGGAGGTGGCAAATAATTCAGCAAAAAGTCTAACTGTGGCATTTGAAAGATGATGAATTGGCACTGCCTGTGTTAAATGTGTTTCAAACCTAATAGAGTAAAGGGTATACACAAGCACTTTGTCATTTTTGTTCACCTCTTAGCTCTTATGATACTAAGGTTTATTCTAAAATACGAAGAGCAAAGTGCAGTATCCATAGAATCCAATCAGCATTTATCTTTTAGTGATCTGATTTTGGTAAAACAACTCTAAACTGGCTGTTATGGATTACTGCGCTTTTCACATTATGCTGCCTTATTTAAAGCAGAACTCCAGATTTGGTACACAGATGAAATATACATATGGGACCTGTTTACCTGCTAAAGAATTTGTATATGTGGTCACCCAGCCCTGAAAATTACACAGCTCTACCACACAGTACAACTAGGTGGATGACATCACTTACAGCTAAAGGACAACTTTACTTTGAGAACAAGTTGTCCTTGAATTAATCCCCCACCCTCTTTGTGCAACCTGCCTGATAAAATACATTACTTTCCTTACCAGATAGCAAGGATAATTTGGCACAAATTTGTGGCAGTGTTGAATTGTAAGCTGCACATTTTCGCTGGCCATTTGGACACTTGCAGAACACTTGAAGCACAAATTCTAGTTGGCACTTTTCCAATCTGTAGCAAGTTTGTCTCTAGCAAGAACAAAGTTGCAGTGGTGAGTCTACAGCAAGATCTCTGCAAGGCTACAGCATGGAAATTCAGCCACAGTGACCCCCTGTGGTGGGATGACTATTTCACAACATAACTGAACCAGAACTTGCAGCAGACTTGCAGAATGTTTGCAAAGAAAGTTGATCTAGTGTCATTCATGCAATGTGGACTTGCTGCAATTGTGCAACAAAACTATGAAGCCTGGCAAGCCTAGCAATAGCTTAGCAAACAAGTCATTTTCAAACTTACAGCACAATTGCTTGCTATAAGGGTTCCTCCTCATTGCAATAATTTTCAGTGTGCTGCCCTACCTGACACTGTACAGCCTTTACAAGGAAAATATCCTAGCTTGATCCTTTTATGTTGCTCAAGTAACCTGCAGCTGCATGTATTATTAACGATGAGCTGTACTTCATTGGACCGCTGAAGGCCACTGTGAGTAAGGTTCAAGCTTCTTACTTCACAGAGAGTTCCAGCTCACAGGACAACAATCTAGTCAACTGATAATGGTTATCACTTTTGTCAGTGTCATGCTGTCATCATGTTTTTTTTGTTATGGAAACTTCCCATTCACAGTATCTGCTATAGCAATTATGACCTTAAACACTTTAAAGTGGTTTTAAAGTTAGAAAGGTTTTTATCTTAATGCATTCTATACATTAAGATAAAAAGCCTTCTGTGTGCAGCAGCCTCCCTCAGCTCCCCTAATACTTACCTGAGCCCCCTCTCTTTTTAGCAATGTTGTAGGATTGTCTCAGCTGCCCGGGACTCCCCTCCATATTGGCTGAAACAGCAGCACAGCGACATTGGCTCCCACTGCTCTCACTCAGTCAGTCAGCCAACGAGGAGAGAAAGGGGGTGGGCTGGGTGGCAGCTCTGTGTCTGAATGGATATATGGAGCTGCAGCTCAGCTTTGGTGCCCCCATAGCAAGCTGCTTGCTGTGGGGGCACTTGTCAGGAGGGAGGGGCCAGGAGAGCCAAATAGGGACCTGAGAAGAGGAGGATCTAGGCTGCTCTGTGCAAATGCACTGCAAAGGGCAGGTAAGTATAACATAAGAGAAGGTAAAATTGTACCGCTCCTAAAAGGTCAGAAAATAAAGCACCGTACTGCTGTCAATTGCCAGGTGCCTGCCTGGTCCGTTACCCAAAGTTACATACGGCAAAAAGATAAAAGTGGCGGCACTTCCAGCATTAAAAATCCAAGTTTATTGAAGAATATCTAAAATCCTGGACAAGACCAATGATAGAAGCTGTGTTTGTGCATGTCTTGTGCAGGATTTGAAATATTCTTCAATAAACATGGATTTTTAATGCTGGAAGTGCCACCAGTTTTCTCTTTTTGCCTTAGGTAAATATAAAATGTTTGTTATTTTTAAATAAAAAACCGAGACTTTAAAACCACTTTAAGACCACCCCATACTGTTACAGCCCTCCTGTATAGAATTGAGTGTATATGTATATATCTTTTCATGTAACAACACTGAAGAAATTACATTTTGCTACAATGTAAAGTAGTAGTAGTGTAAAGTAGTGTATATCAGAGTGTATAACAGTGCCATTTTGCTGTCCCCTCAAAATAACTCAACACACAGCCATTAATGTCTAAACCACTGGCAACAAAAGTGAGTACATCCCTAAGTGAAAATGTCCAAATTGGGCCCAAAGTTTCAATATTTCGTTTGGCCACCATTATTTTCCAGCACTGCCTTAACCCTCTTGGGCATGGAGTTCACAAGAGCTTCACAGGATGACATCATGGAACTGGTGGATGTTAGAGACCGCGCGCTCCTCCAGTTTAAGGATGACCCAAAGATGCTCAATAGGGTTTAGGTCTGGAGACATGCTTGGCCAGTCCATCACCTTTATTCTCAGCTTCTTTAGCAAGGCAGTGGTCGTTTTGGAGGTGTGTTTGGAGTCGTTGTGTTAGAATACTGCCCTGCAGCCTAGTCTATGAAGGGAGGGGATCATGCTCTGCTTCAGTATGTCACAGTACATGTTGGCATTCATGGTTCCCCCAATAAACTGTAGCTCCTGAGTGCCGGCTGCACTCAAGCAGCCCCAGATCATGACACTCCCACCACCATGCTTGACTGTAGGCAAGACACACTTGTCTTTGTACTATTCACCTGGTTGCCGCCACACACGTTTGACACCATCTGAACCAAGTATGTTTATCTTGGTCTCATCAGACCACAGAACATGATTACAGTAATCCATGTCCTTAGTCTGCTTGTCTTTAGCAAGCTGTTTGCGGGCTTTCTTGCACATCATGTTTAGAAGAGGCTTCCTTCTGGGACAACAGCCATGCAGACCAATTTGATGCAGTGTGCGGCCTATGGTCTGAACACTAACACGCTGACCCCCACCCCTTCAACCTCTGCAGCAGTGCTGGCACTCATATGTCTATTTCTCAAAGACAACCTCTAGATATGACACTGAGCATATGCACTCAACTTAAAGTAAATAAAAGTACAGAGCTAAAAACACAGCTCAGAATAAGTGTTCATGTGAAATTCAAAACGAATTTTTAGAATGTGTAGAAAAAATCATTAGTAAATAAATTCACACTGATAATAAATCTGTGCATTAAAAACAAGAGAAACATGAATTCACAAATAAAGGGAACCTAATGTGCAGTGAGTCTAAAAATATGAACCAAACGTGTATAATATCCCCATGGCATCAAGAGTGAGAACAATTTGTGAAGAAAGTTGCAAGTAGAGAACATACCGCCAATTAGATGAAGGCTTACCAGAACACTTGGACCCAATAGGGCATATGCCCAATGAGTTAAATAGGCTTGTTGTGATGTATGTCAAAGGTAAGGGCATCAATGCAGGCGACCTCTGATATATAAGTCAGGTGTTACCTCAGATCTTCTGATGGCTCTCAAAGGTGGTGACCTCCAGACTAGATGCTTATGGCAGAATGGGTAAATTATCCCGTGCATTCATATGTATAATTAGGCAGGAGAACAAAATGCTACATAGTGTAATTCCATAACAAATATGGGGTATTTATAAAAATTATAAAAACTCACATTTGAGAAGATAAAACAGCGTTTTGGTACATGTATAGTGGCAGCAGTGGAGCTCGACTGACGCGTTTCATCTAAGAAGACATCATCTGGGGCGCTAGCCCACTGCAGCCATTGTGTTTATATAAAAAGTTTGACTCCAATGATGAACTCACTACTCATTGAGTTTCCTTTATTTGTGAATTCATGTTTCTCTTGTTTTTTATGCACAGATTCATCAGTGTGAATTTATTCATTAATGTTTTTTTCCACACATTCTAAAAATGTGTTTTGAGATTCACATGAACACTTATGGTCACAATTTATTCCGAGCTGTGTTTACACACACAAATCCCAGTGCTGGCACTCATGAACATGATCGCATCGGGTCCCCTGCCGTTCAGTGGGCATGCGCGCCCTCTGGTGTCCAAAAAGGGGAAGGATGTACCCGTATGGGGTTTCGCACAGGAGAGCCATTCTGTCACAGTATATCTGCCTGAGCCTGCCAGTTGGGAGTTAAGCAGTCCGGCATTTTTTGAGTCATGAACTCTCTCCCTCACCGATCCTCAAAGTGGTTACATCATTGAACTATTAGAGTTTGCCACTAAACATAACTATTTCTGGTTCAACCATTGTTTCAATCTTCAGCAGTAAGGTGTGGCTATGGGGACTAATTTTGCCCCCGGCCTTACCAATCTGTTTATGGCCAAATGGGAGGAGGATGTCATCTTTTCCCGAGATAGACCATCACTAGTTCTGTGGGCTAGGTACATGGGCAACATCCTCCTCCTATGGGATGGCAGTGCAGATTCCTTGGATCAATTTTTCCCTTTTTTTTTTTTCATAAACATTTTATTGAATCAAGAAAAAGGGAGGTACAAAGAAAAACAGTCGCATCCAATGTCATTTACATATATATAGCAACAGTAAATCTGGGCCAGGCCCATGGCTTATACATACATCGACATAAGACAAAAAAATGATGCATTGACTCAAGGGAAAGTTATCGTAAACATAGCAACATAAAGGAAAACCTCAGGTGTAAACACTTCTGATATCTCAGTCTTATGCCGGACCTGAGGTGAGTGGTTACCACTCTAGTCATAAAAGAGGATAGACTGTATAGCAGGGTAAGACGGGAGGGGGGGTGGAAGAAAAAAAAAAAAAAAAAAAAAAAAAAGAAAGAAAGTAAAGAAAGTCTCAAAGTTATGGAGGAAGACTGGAGCAAGTACAGAGGGAAGGGGGGATAGGGGTAGGGCAAGTAGGTTGTGCTACATAGGGGGACGTGGGTAAAGAGAGGTCTGAAGTGTATTTCCCTAGGGTGGAATGATGGAAAGAGGGGGAGGAGAGAGAGTGAGAACCTCACCAGCTGCCCTCTCCTAGGCTTTAGCAGAAAAGACATCCCCAAGGGATGACAACGAAGTAAATTTTGCTTACGGTCAGCAAGACACGTTACGTGTGGTTGACTCCATGGTATCAAGATACATCTGGGAGGCCTTAAAGGACGACCAATCACCCCAAATTGTGGCAAATAAAGCCGTCTTGTCCAGTGAGGTGTAAATCAGCTCCTCCATTTCTGCCGTCTTGTTGATACGATGGAACCATTCAGTTAAGGTCGGCACAGAAGCTGTTCGCCAATGGATCGGTACACACATTCTAGCCGCATTAATCATATGTAACGCGAGCGATCTGTGATACTGTTTTCTGGGAATCTCAGAGAGGTGTAGGAGATATTGCGCCGGGGAGAAGTCTAAAGGGAGAGAGGATACCCTCGTAAGCACACCATGTACATTACGCCAGAATGGTTGTAGAGAGGGACAGCTCCACCATATATGAAGGAACGTGCCTGTCTCCTCCCCGCATCGCCAGCACTCTTTCGGCACCTCCGGTGCGAATCTGTGGATCATCTCCGGTGTTCTATACCAACGTGTCCTCACTTTGTACCCATTCTCCTGTACCGAGACATTTAAAGACCCTTTGTGTAGGTAGAGGTTAATCTTATCCCAGTCTTTCTCCTCTAATGTAACCTCAAGAGCCTCCTCCCAGTAAGCCCGCTCCGTTGCCAAACTTACCGGAGTCTTCCCCTGTAGGGTCCCATAGAGAATGGAGATAAGGTGTTTCTGGGGGAGGCGCTTGAGCAGAGAGACTCCAGCACTGTCGGGTTTCTGCCAAACCCGCCTCTGCGTATCGGATGATCTAGAAGATGGCTTATTTGAATATAAGGCCAGAAAGGAAAGGCGCCCGTATGGGAAAGGTTTCACTTTTTTGAATAGGAACAATCAAGATATCCCTCCGTCCTATGAATTTAGCCGGAATAAAATGTATTTTTTAGATCTTGAAATTGACAGTTTATATTCCAAATCTATTTCAAACCAACTCATCATCATGGTTTTATCCCCATGGATAGTTTCCATCATAGATCTTGGCTTTGATCAGTCCTGTGCAGCCAAATTCTGTGGTTACGGAGAAACCACATGGATACCAAGACCTTTAAAACACAAGCCATGGTTCTTAGACAGAGGTTCCTTGATAAGGGTTATGACCAATTCGAAGTAGACTCAGAGTTGCAGAACAACTTAAGAGTGGATAGGGGTTCATTATTGGTTGATAAACCCTAATGAGATAACTTTAAATGGTCAATGATAACCTTGTTCTCTATACAACACAAAAAAATTAAAATGATCATTAATAAACATTGGAACATATTAAAAAGTGACCATATTTACCAGATCAGGCCAAAGTAATTTACAGGGGTGTTTCCTCTTTATAGAGCAGAATTATGCCTAATGTCATTTATCCACCGATTCATGCTTAATTTTTTCACAATCTGGTGGGTTACTATTCCTGTAAAAAGTGTGGTGTTTGCCAACACAACACACGGGGCAGGTGAAAAACTATGGAATTTGAATCCGCCATCATGACTATATCCCATAGTTTGTAGACGCTTTAACATTTGCATAAACCAATCAATATACAACACCTATTGGGAATTTTTTAACCAAAACAATGTAGCAGAATACATATTGGCCTACATTTTTTAAAGAAATTCGATTTTTTTTTATTTTATTGCATGTGTTTTATAGCAGAAAGTTACGTTTTTTTTTTTTTTCAAAATTGTCAGCCCTTTTTTGTTTATAGTGCAAAAAAATAAAAATTACAGTGGTGATCAAAGACCACCAAAAGAAATCTCTATTTGTGGGAATAAAATTACATACACTTTATTTGGATATAGTGCTGCATTGCAAAAAAATGGCCTAGTCATAAAGGAGGGTAAATCTTCTGCCATGACAGACAAAATGAAACTGAGTTTTAAAATATGGTAGCTTTCTTGAAGGGGGAATAATGCTTTAATTTATGATTTAGAACATTTGGAGATAAAGCTTAACACTTTAAAATCATTTTAATAAAAAGAAAGAAAAAATTGCCATGTCAGACAAATATTTAAAGAAAAAGATGGTACAACAAAATGATAAATGGGATTAAAAATGGAAGCACTTAAAGTAGAACGAAACTTTCAGTAAGAAAAAAAAACAGCGATTAGGTAATTTTTTATGACTTACCTACTTGTTTGCAATCTTCTACTGAAGTTATACTTGGCTGTGTATGCATGACTCAGCATACTTTCTTGGCACAGTGCCAGTGTCACCCCCACAAGCCAACCAAAAAGTAAAAAACGTGCCACTCAGGAGAAGCCCAGGGAAAAGATGTCAGCAGTCGGTGAGATCTATCAGTCAAATGAAGTATTCTATACTGTAGCATTTTTTAGTTTTGTTTTTACAAAGTTTCTCTTGACTTGGTTACTGTGCAGATACCAAATTACTCATAGTGAGGTTGATTCAAACAGAGTCACTGGTCCACAAAAATGCCTTTCAGCATCCTGGCAATATTTTAATGGTTACCTATAGGGGGAACTCAAGCCCAGTGTCAAAATAATTTTTTTCTGTTTACATTTGGGAAACGTTAACCTTAACTTCCTGGATGCCTTAGCAAAGTTGTCACAATCCATGGCAGGCATCACGTTCTGTCTCTGTGACAATGGTCACCAGGACAAATAAGGTAAGTCTACACAGCGGGACAGCAAAACAACTTGACATGGTTCTAATTTTTTACTTTCATATCCAAAGCCCCAAAAAGGTTTGGCTATACATACACATTATAAATAATGCATTTTTAAATCTCACAAGATTTTAGCTTTAATTAGTTCATTAAAATTCAGAAAACATGGCAACTTTTTTTATTTTTAATGAGAGAAATTAAAAAAATATATGCAAAAATAAAATGCAGTAAAAAAAATGTATTCCTAGGCAAAAATTTTAAAGGCTGCCTCTTATTTGTCTGTTATATTTCTGATATTCTTAGAAGTGAGATGCAGGATAATGCCCGGTAAATTTTATGTTCTGAGCTTATTGATCACACTCTATCATTTCTGAAAAGATGAAAATTTTACCTTTTTCAGAATGGACTGATGCTGAATTCAAGCCAGTACTCCTCCTGTGTCCACTAAAAAGACTCCAATTACCCACTGTGCTAATTACCTGGCACGGGAAATTGCACATAATACAGCAAATAACAAGCCCCTGATCAGTAATCAGCATGGACTACAATGTATCATGCAACATATTGTGCAGGATGTTCAACACTCAACATTCTATGAGTATTTTATTGTAGAATATGAAAGCAAAGAACTTGAATTCTCTGATTATGTTTGTGCCCATTTGTATATGTACCACACTACTGCAATAATGTACCAAACCAGGGGAAGGATTTTAGGAATACTTGGCTACCTTAAATGTATCTTAACCCAAGAACAAACATTTAGTAATTCCAGCTTACCATTCTTGTGGTGGCGGCATTTGTTTTACATTTTATTCTATTTTTGCGCTAGAGTGACAATGCTTACACAAATGGAGTATCTACGATCAGTGTTCAATGGTGTTGGAGCTTACACAGGGCTATTGACCCTCATGTGACAGGCTGTAAGCCTGGTTATTGGCAGTTTAGGCCCAAGCCGTAAATAAAGGGGGGGGGGGGGTGTCACCGAGGTGTGTTAGAAAAGTGAATGAATATTCGCTGGACACTGATCTGCCCAGGTGTGTTAGAAAAATGAATGAATATTCGCTGAACACTGAACTGCCTCCAATCAGGTGCTCAGGTCTGTTACTGTGGTACAATGGGAACATTTTATGGGCACAGTGGCATCATTTGATAAGCACAGTGGGAGCACTTGATGGCATAGTGGGATCATATGATGGCATAGTGGGATCATATGATGGCACAGTGGGAGCATTTGACGGGTACAGTGGCCGCATTTGATGGCACAGTTGCATCCTTTGATGGGCACAGTGGCAGCGTTTAATGGCCAAGTGGCAGCGTTTGATTGCACAGTGGCAGCATTTGATGGGCACAGTGGCTGCGTTTGTTGAGCACAGTGACTGCGTTTGATGGGCACAGTGGCAGCGTTTAATGGTGCAGTGGCAGGGGGAGTGCTTTGACTAAAGGAAAACAGAGATCTCCATTTTCCTTTCTGGCAGAACAGCGGTCTGCCTTGTTTATATAGGCAGACCGCCTTCTGCCTCTCTACGAATGATCACCAAATATTTTTTTTGGTTCCTATGCAGCGGGCATCATGATTGATGATGGATCTACATTGGGGGGACAATGTTTTTATTTTTTAATAAAGGAATTGCCAAAAACGTGTGTACTGTTTTTATTCACTTTTTACACTTTTTTTGGTGAATGGGTAGGGACTTTCAGATTCCAATAAGCCTCCCACTTGCAGATACATGCCACCACCGCCCAGGGTTGTGGTGAAGAGGCCATTGTCTCCATCAACCTAGGGTGCCCCCTTCATCAAAGCACCCCCTATGTTGAGAGCATATGGCCTGATATGGTTGGGGGGGGGGGATCGTTTATCCCCTCCCTTTTCTGACCTGCCGGTAAGGGCCTGGTATGGATGGGGGGGTAAACCACGCTTTTGTTTACATTTCAGCTCTTCCCGACCCACTCCTTAAGAACCAGCAATTCGTCACATAGAATTTGAATCGGTATAAAAAATTGGAATTAGTTAGAAAACAAATATAAGAAACAAAATTCAATGAATTTCAATGAAATTGGTTACTATTTCATTCGGAGATTCGGATACATCCGAATCTGGGAATAATCAAAATGTCCTATATATTCAGATTGTAACAAATAGCACATGTCTACAATATACTTTATCACAAAAAATGAAAGGTACTGTACAAACACCCAACAAGCTACAGCCTAAAATAGTATAATAATATGTATTGTATATCCAAATCACATATTACAGTATAATATTACTTGTCTGGTGCCCACCCCTCAAACAAGCCCTCCAGCAACCCACGGCAACCGCAGAAACCCTGCGCCCCTACCTTCACAAAATTAAGTTGTCTCCCACTAGCAGAGGCTCTTTCTCCACTTCCACAAAAGCCCCTCACTCTCTAGCACCCAACCCACACAACCAGAGCTGAGATGGATGACCTATGTGAAATTAATCCAGGTCACTCACAGTAAACAACACAATGGGAATGATAAGGGGAGCCAGATAGCATCACACCAGGCAACCCACGGCAGCTAATAGCTAAGGGGACTACACTTGTCCCAGGACTATTGCAAGACTATTAGCCCTTGTACACACGGTCGGACATTCCGACAACAAAATCCGTCGGATTTTGTCCGAAACTGGTGTTGTATACACACGGTCGGACAAAGTTGTCGGAAAATCCGATCGTTCGCAATGTGATGACGTTATTTAGTTACGACGGGGCTACGTTCAGCCTAGTAGCCAATAGCTTAGGTCTAGGAATTTGATTTGAGCATGCGTGGCACTTTGTCCGATCGGAATTCTCTACAAACAATCAGACAAAGTCCGATCGGATCATGTTGTCGGAAATTTTTTATATCCAGCTCTCAAAATTTGTTGGTTGGACATTCCAACGGAAAAAGTCAGATGAAGCCCACACACGGTTGGATTATCCGACAACACGGTCCGATCGGACATTCTGACGGAAAAGGGCTTGGAGTATGACCAGTGATGATAATCTAAGCTATACACCAAGTCCTAAGAGAAACACCTGTCAACAGCATGCTAAAAGGTACTAACAGGTAGTAATAGTTGGATGGATGGATGGATGTTGCAGGCAGTTCCTCAAGAACGGTACTCTGAATGATGAACCAGTGCTTGTAGGTATGCTGCTAGAATCATGCTGTTGAATGAAAAAGCATACTGATGAATGAATGGTATGAAAACCTGTAGTCTTGAGTGCATACAATGATTGCTTGTTTGGAAAGTAGTTGCTTGCAGGTCTGCTGCTCAGCACGCCTGTGACTGATGATCACAAGAATAAATTGGGGGTTTGATAGCCTGAGAAAGTTGTTAAGATAGCTGTGCAGCCCAAAGGCATGTGGCTTGTTCCATGTTGATATAACTAATCAAGTCCATGCTGCCAGTAAAGCGCATATGCATACTCATGGCGGAATGGACTGGATAGACTAATGGCATGTCAAGGGCAGGGCCAGTGAATACAGCCCTCAGATGTGCCCCTGGTCCATCCTGTGCATAGCACAAAGTCCCATACATGTGTAGAGGCGCAGCTAATTTGACCAATGCACATGGAACCTCAATGGGGCCGATTGGTACTCACAGTTCAATGTTGCTTAAACCGACATACCCACTGATAGCCACCATATGTGCACTTGCAGGGGCTGTTATCCACCACATGCTGGGCAGCTAATATGCTACTAATACTGTTGCTGTGGCACAAATAGGGCTCCAATGCCAATAGACTGCATCCACCATGCTAGTATAATGACCATGCAGCACCAAGAAGGAGGAGCGTCACCCCACATGGCGCATTTCGCCCCGCCAACTGACTGGAGCTTATTTAGGACATATGGCTGGTCGGTGGATCACTTCTTCCAGGAAAGGGGCCAGGAACGATTGGCTTGAGTAGCCAGACATGAAATTCAAGATTAATTTTGTAAGAACTGAGTAACACCAACTCATATGCCTCAGGGTTACTGTCTCTTTTTACTTCAAAGGGTCCAATATACTTTACCTCAGACCCAGCTTACAAGAAGACATGCAAGCTTCATAGTAGCTGTGAACAACCAGACTTTGCCCTTGCCTTTAGAAATAGCTCTCCTACCCTAATTTGATATATTTTTTACTATCTTCTGAGCTTTTTTCATGAGTTCTCTGAGTATTTGACAGTTAGCCCTTGTACACACGGTCGGAGATTCCGTCGGAATGTGTCCTATCGGACCGTTTTGTCGGATATTCCGACTGTGTGTGGTATGCATCGGACTGTTTCCGTCGGAATATCCGTTGGACCAAATTTTCCAACTTGCTGGAAATATTTTCAGACAAACTGCTCCGATTGGACATACTCCGATCATGTGTAGAGATCAGACAAAGTGCCACGCATGCTCAGATCAAATTCCTACATCAAAGCTATTGGCTACTAACCTGAATGTAGTCCCATCGTAATGAAATGACGTCATCACGTTCTGAAAGATCGGATTTTCTGACAACTTTGTCCGACCGTGTGTATGCAACAGTTTCAGACAAGATCTGTCGGACAAAATCCGACGGACAAAATCCGACGAATTTGGTTGTCGGAATCTCCGACCGTGTGTACAAGGGCTTAGACTGAAGAAAGGTCAGCTTATCTTGGACTGAGGGCAATGCTGTTTCAGGAATTGTCAGGGCTGGGCTCAGCCCTTCCTTCTCTTAGCTGGCTTCTCCGCTGTCAGCTAATTGCCAGCTCCTATCTCTCCACAGTTACTCAGCTGTTAATGATATCCTGCTCGTTAGTCCTGCCTACTTAAGCCATCCAGTCCAGAGGTTCTCTGCCTTTGCCTTGGTCAACATCACAGAAACTATCGCCTGCATTCCTGTTCAAGACTTGCTTTGTTCACATCCTTTCTGGGTCCAGATCCTGTTTGATGTTCCACTACATTGATCCCTGACTGGCTTGGCTGACTATCCATTTTGTTTAATGAACTTTGGCTATGTTTTGACTACCTTTGTTCTTTTTACTTTTATTATTAAACAAGTGTGATTTAACTGTACTTCTGTCTTGGCCTGATGTCATGGTTTCGGACAGTAGGTGAAGGCCATGCAGTCAATCCACTTGTTGATAATATTTTTTTCCAGATTGGATGAACTGTATCACCGCATGGATCAGTTTTCCATGGTGTTACAAATGCTCCTGAGTCACAGGGCTCACCTGGAATCTCCCAATGTGGCCCCCCAGGTACAATCTATATTACAGGCTGACCCTGCTGCTGCTCCAGTCTCTATGTAGGCACCCACCTTGAATATCACCACTCTAAGAGATATGTCTGGTACCACTCTGCTTCCCCAGCAAATTTGGGGGCGATGCAGTCCAATGCAGAGGGTTTCTCAACCAGGTTGAGATATACTTTGAGATGCTGCCCCAGGCATCTCCCACAGACAGAAGCAAAGTAGGTTTCATGATATCTTTGCTTTCTGAGAGAGCCTTGGCCTGGGAAAACCCTCTATGGGAGATGCAAAAACCTGTTGTCTTGAGTTACCCTGAGTTTGTGGCTTTGTTTAAAAAGGTAATTGACGTTCCTGCACGCTCCACTTCTGCTGCCAAGTGCCTCATGTCCATCTAACAAAGTACGAGAGCTGTTGCCGACTACGCCATTGAATTCCGTAGTATGGCAGCAAAGATTGCGTGGAAAAATGAGGCCCTCGTGGCTGATTTTTCTCATGGTCTCTCGGATACCATCAAGGATGAGATAGCAGCCCGAGATATAGCCACTGAGCTGGAGAAGTTGATCACGTTTGCCATCCTCATTGGCTCCAGACTCAGAGAAAGACTCTCTTTTAAGGAGCACTTGTGGAACTGTACGTTTGTCTCTGAGATTTGCAGTCCCACCTGTGCCTCCCTCCCCTCCCATACCTCCTGGTACCGAGTTGGTCAGTATTGAACCCATGCACTTGGGTTTCACTGCGGATATGGTTTTAGTGGTGAAATTCAGACTGAAGGGGATCAATAAAGTTGTTCTCAGTAAGGTGGTAGTTCAGTTGGTCGTAAACCAGGCGTTTAAGGAGTTTGGAGGAAAAGGGGAGCAAGGAGATGGGATGTAGGAGGGCATCTAGTTCCAGTTTGGATAAGGGGAGGATGCAGCCAAAATAAATTTCTCAGTCACGGGACTGATGTAGTGGAAGGTCGTCAGCACCCATAGTGTAAATCTACTCTGACAGTTGTCACCAAAACAGGTACCTACTTTGGAAAAAAAATTCTCACTTTCTGTTTCATTGAGAGCAATAACATTTTGGATGTCCCATATGCTTTCTTTCCTGGTTACAGTTATAACCAGGATGTTTAAAAATAATAATCTCTCTCAATTCTCTATCGAGGAAAAAACATGTCTTTGACTTTAGATACACTTTAAATAGAAAAAACAAAACAAAACGTTAGGTTCTATTATTTATTTATTTTTTGCTGTTAGGGGGCCAATAAACATTCAAAGTGCATTAGAAATGGCGTTATCTAAATTAAAGTAGCCTCTCACTGTACATAATAAAGTTTCAGTTCATGAAATGCTAACTTAGTTTGCTCACTGTTTGACTGCTTATTTAACTGACTGCCAATGTTAAGTGGGAGTTCTGGTAATCAAAAGGTCAAACACTTTCACCTTTGGAAATTAAATAAACACAGAGCAATATTAATCAGTGCTGAAGTCATTGTGTTAGGAAAAACTCAATGTACTTCAAGCATTTTAACAATATTTGAAGTAAAAAAAAAATAACTGAAAGGTTAATCAAATTCTGTCTGTGAGTGGAAAACCAACATAACCCTCTTATCACTTATATCCTGAAATGTCTGGTACAGCCTTTTAAAAAGACAATGGTTATGCATTAAAAAATTGTTTAAAAGGCAACATTCCTTTAAAGTAATTAATTACTGATATATATTAATAATATATACCCCATGGTTGATTTATTAAAGGCAAACGCGTTCCATCATCTAATCATGTGCAAGTAAAAACCCATACCAGACCCTTATCCGAGCAAGCAACCTGGCAGGCCACAGCAAAATGGGGGGATGAGAGAGCGCCCCCCTCCTGAACCATACCAGACCACATACCCTCAACATAGGGAGAGTGCTTTGGGGTCCCCCTCAAAACATCCTCATGTTGATGGGCCTCATCCTCACAACTCTTACCCGGTGGTTGTGGGGTTCTGTGGGCAGGGGGCTTATCGGAATCTTTAAGCACCCTTTAATAAGGCGGCCCCCAGGTCTTGGCCCCCCATGTGAATGGGTATTGGGTACATTGTACCCATACTTATTCACCAAAAAAAGTGTCAAAAAGTACAAAGGACCGTTTTTGACAATTCCTTTATTAAAAAATAATTTAAAAAAAGGTGTCCCGCAATTTTTTAATAAAGGAAATTTACCAAAACTGTCTCCTGTAATTTTTACTTTTTTTGACACTATTTTTGGTGAATGATTAGGGGTACAATGTACCTGATACCCATTCACATAGGGGGGTTTGCGGGATCTGGGGGTCTCCTTGTTAAAAGGGGCTTCCAGATTCTGATAAGCCCCCCGCTTGCAGACCCCCCACAACCACTGGGTAAGGGTGGAGGGGAAGAAGCCTGTGGCCCCATCAACATGGGGATAAGGTGTTTTGGGGGGACCCGAATGCACCACCCTGGTGTTGAGGGCATTTGGTCTGGTAAGGTTCAGGAGGGGGGGACAGGAATGGGCCCTACTGTTAAATATTATATCAAAAATTGTAATTACATGCCTCTGTTAAACAGGGGCAGAAAAATTGGGTCTTTAGTTTTGGTGGTGTCAGAACACTGTAACCCCTCACAGTTACTCTGCTCTACTGCTTACTTACTGTAGCTGCTGATCCAGGACTGATTTATTTTTATAAATGTGAGCCTATCAGTGGAGTCTGTGAACAGGCGCACTCTTCGATCCATTACAAACCCTCCAGCAGCACTGAATGTACATTCAGAAAGCATGCTGGTTGCAAGACAGGCCAGTAGCTCATTTGTATAAGTTCTGGCCAGTGGTCCAACCTCAAGACTCAGTAACCCAGTGGATGCTCTGTTGGAAAGGCCACCGAGTCTACCTTAGATATTCCTGCACCATATAATGCAGATGCTGGTGATGGTTGCTTGGAGCTTGGCGCTGAGAACTGAAACATTGTTTAAAGGCATTGGTCAGCCAGCCACCTTCTCCACCGCTCTTCCTCTGGATCAAAGAGTGCGCCTGTCCACATACTCAATTGAAAGGCTCACATTTATAAAAATGAATCAGTCCTGGATCGGCAGCTATCAAGCACCTGATGCTGATGTAACTGATTGAATTTGCTTTGGATCTGGGATCCCTTAAAGACTGCCTATGCTGCCTATCCTATTCCTCCTCAATCATGATGATCCTAGCTTCCAACAATATTTTTGGTTTAGGGCACCACCACCACCCAAGGCCCAGTGTTTCTGCCCCTGTTTAACAGGGGCATATAATTACAATTTTTTAAATAATATTTAACAGCAGGGCCCGTTCCTGCATCCAACAAAAGTAACTGTGAGGGGTTACCATGTTCTGTCGCCACCAACACCTAAGGTCCAATGTTTCTGCCCCTGTTTAACAGGGGCATGTAATTACAATTTTTCAAATAATATTTAACAGCAGAGACCGTTCCTGCGCCCAACAAAAGAAACTGTGAGAGGTCACCATGTTCTGCCACCACCAACATCTAATGCCGCGTACAAACGATCAAACAATCCAGTGGAAAAGTCCAGCAAACTCAAGTCCGCCAAACAATCCCCCCATGTGTAGCCTCCGGCATACTTTTTTGACCCGACAGTACGGCGGACTTAGAATTTCGGTTTTTCCAAAATTCTGTCCGTCGGACTCGCATTTCGGCGGACAATCCGGCCGTGTGTATGCCAGTCCGCCGTACTTTAGAAATGAGCGGACTTTTCCCACCCGGAGAAAAGTCCGCTCATTTCGAGCGGGTCTCCAGGTAGGCGGGGCCCGCGAAGAGGATGTCGCTGGCCCCGCCGCCTGGTATGGACTTAAAGGGGAACCCCAACGCCGAAAAAAAATCGGCGTGGGGGTCCCCCAAAGTCGACAACAGACCCTTGTCCGAGCACGCTACCCGGCCGGCCAGGAAAGGGGGGGCGAGCGAGCGCCCCCCCCTCCTGAGCCGTACCAGGCCGCGTGCCCTCAACATGGGGGGTGCCTTGGGGAAGGTGGGGCCCCGCGGCCCCTCCACCCCAAAGCACCTTGTCCCCATGTTGATGAGGACAAGGGCCTCTTCCCGACAACCCTGGCCGTTGGTTCGCGGGGTCTGCGGGCGAGGGGCTAATCGGAATCCGGGAGCCCCCTTTAATAAGGGGGCCCCCGGATACCGGCACCCCCACCCTATGTGAATGAGTATGGGGTACAATGTACCCCTACCCATTCACCTGTAAAATAAAAGTACAAAAAAAACACAACACACAAGATAAAATAATTTATTGCACAGCTCCGGGGGTCTTCCGTCTTCGGGGATCTTCTCGCCGGACTCCTCCGCTATCTTCTTGTAGCTCTTTTGCTAGCGGAGGAGTCCGGCTTTCTTCCTCACCGCCGGCCTCTTCTTCCGACTTCGGGGGTCTTGTCCCCCTCTTCGGTTCTTCTGCCGGGCCACCGCGCCTTCTTATAGCTCTTTTACAGGCGGTGGCCCGGTCTTCTGTCGCCGCCGCCGCCGCCTTCCGTTCTTCTTCTTCTTCTTCTCCTTCTTCTCCTGGAGATGTTGACTCGACGCTCTCTCTGGCCACAATGCCAGGGACGCGTTGCGCGGCCACTTATATAGGGACAAGTGGCGGTGTCACATGGCTTTATGTCACATGGGTTGGTGCCACATGGTGACCCCGCCCCTTACGATGTCACAGTCCCCATGTGACATCAACCCATGTGACCAACCCATGTGACATAAAGCCATGTGACACCGCCCCTTGTCCCTATATAAGTGGCCGCGCAGCGCGTCCCTGGCATTGTGGCCGGAGAGAGCGTCGAGTCAACATCTCCAGGAGAAGAAGAAGAACGGAAGGCGGCGGCGGCGGTGGCGGCGCCGGCGACAGAAGACCGGGCCACCGCCTGTAAAAGAGCTATAAGAAGGCGCGGTGGCCCGGCAGAAGAACCGAAGAGGGAGACAAGACCCCTGAAGTCGGAAGAAGAGGCCGGCGGTGAGGAAGAAAGCCGGACTCCTCCGCTAGCAAAAGAGCTACAAGAAGATAGCGGAGGAGTCCGGCGAGAAGACCCCCGAAGACGGAAGACCCCCGGAGCTGTGCAATAAATTATTTTATCTTGTGTGTTGTGTTTTTTTTTGTACTTTTATTTTACAGGTGAATGGGTAGGGGTACATTGTACCCCATACTCATTCACATAGGGTGGGGGGCCGGTATCCGGGGGCCCCCTTATTAAAGGGGGCTCCCGGATTCCGATAAGCCCCTCGCCCGCAGACCCCGACAACCAACGGCCAGGGTTGTCGGGAAGAGGCCCTTGTCCTCATCAACATGGGGACAAGGTGCTTTGGGGTGGAGGGGCCGCGGGGCCCCCCCTTCCCCAAGGCACCCCCCCATGTTGAGGGCACGCGGCCTGGTACGGCTCAGAAGGGGGGGGCGCTCGCTCGCCCCCCCCTTTCCTGGCCGGCCGGGTAGCGTGCTTGGACAAGGGTCTGTTGTGGACTTTGGGGGACCCCCACGCCGATTTTTTTTCGGCGTTGGGGTTCCCCTTTAAGTCCATACCAGGCGGCGGGGCCAGCGACGTCTCCCTCGCGGGCCCCGCCTACCTGGAGACGCGCTCGAAATGAGCGGACTTTCCTCCGCGTGTGTGGGCGAGTCCGTTCATTTCGAAAGTACGACAGACTTAGTACGGCGGACTTAGTACGCCGTATTAGTCCGCTGAAAAAGTGCCGTGTGTGGGCAAGTAGCCCGTTCGGAAATTTCGACGGACAGTCTGGCGGACGTCCGCCAGACTAAGTACGTCGGACAGACGGCTACGTGTGTACGCGGCTTTAGGCACAATTTTTTAGCAGAGTATATAATGCAGTCCGCATAGTATATATATATATATATATATACTGCAGTTCAGAGCATATAGTGCATTCAGTGTAGTACATATAATGCAGTGCAGGGTATATAGTGCAGTGTACAATATATAATATAGTGTATTGAAATGAAGTCCTATGACAGAATTAAGAAAAAAACGGCATGGTTTCCCCCATCCATACCAGGCCTGTTGGGTCTGGTATGGATTTTGGGGGGACCCCCACGCCATTTTTATATGATTTTGTATGTATATTGCCGGGATCTGGCAATACATTACAGCCGTGATCAGTTTTACGTTACATTTTTTCGTTTAGAAATTTAATTTTGCTATGGTACTGTTCTAAACACGGGGAAAATGCACTACTTTACAGGCAGACTAAGGGGACCCCCAGGCACGATATTTAACCACTTGCTTACTGGGCACTTAAACCCCCCTCCTGTCCAGACCAATTTTCAACTTTCAGCACTGATGCATTTTGGATGACAATTGCGTGATCATGCTACACTGTACCCAAATGACATTTTTATGATTTTTTTCCCCACAAATAGAGCTTTCTTTTGGTGGTATTCGATCTCAAATGTTTATTTTTTTTATGTTTTGTTATAAAATTTTGCGAAAAGGTAATTTTTCTCCTTCATTGATGTACGCAGATGAGGCAGCGGTGATGGGCACTGATTGGTGGCAGTGATGGGCAATGATGGGTGGCATTGATGGGCACTGATTGGTGGCAATAATGGGCAATGATTGGTTACACTTATAGGCAGCACTGCTAGGTGGCACTTATTGGCACCACTGGTGGGCATTGATAGGTAGCACTGGTGGGCACTGGCAGGTGTCACTGGCAGGGGGTACTGGTGGGCACAGATGAGGTATAATTGCCTCTTCCTCTTCGGGACCGATGTCCCTTGCAGATAAGGCGGTGAAAAAAATTATTACCAAGCTTTTGTTTACATCATGTATTCAGCTGTCATTGGCTGACAGCTGATCACATGGTAAGGGGCTGGGACTGGCCCCTTATTTGGATCTGTGATCAACTGAGTCTCAGTGACTCGGTGATCACAGTGCACGCCACGCGCGCCGGCCTCCTTGAAATTTAGGTCTGCGCTGTGGTCATCATTTGGCTATAGCGCGGATGGCAAGTGGTAAAGGAATAATTCATTTTTATTGTTTCACTTTAAGCATTCTTAAAATCACTGCTCCTGAAAAATGTCAGTTTTAAAAAAGTTTTTTTGCATTGATACATGACCCGGGTCCCAAAACACTTTTTATGGCAATAACTTGCCTATAAGCCTTTAAAATGAGCACTTTTGATTTTTCACGTTCATGTCCCATAGACTTTAATGGTGTTCGCATGTTCGCACAAAGTTTTGTATTCTGGTGCGAGTTCTGGTGCAAACCGAACCAAACAAACCTTTAACATTATACACCACTCTGAGACAAACTTAACCCCCTTACGGCTTCAAGCCTTAGACTCAGAGAAGACATTTGATAGAATTAAGTGGGGTTTTCTATGGATTCTCCGGCAACATCCTCTCCATCAATTAGAATTGTACTCATTCCCCTCAGTGTGGGTATACACTTTTTAACATATGATCTAAACTATCTAATTACAAATGGCACCTGCCAGAGATGTTCTCTTTCCCCCTTAATCTTTGATCCTATTGTGAAGTCCCTCACAGAGACCATTAGCAGTGATCTACAGATAAAGCTTTTCACATTAAATAACAGATCCCATAAAATAAATTTATGTGCAGATGATGTACTGCTAATTCTCACTAATCCAGCTAATATCCTGGTGAAGGTAAATCATGTACTGCAACTGTGTAAATGACACAACTTAACAAACCCTAAAAACTACACTCCCTTATGGAGTAATACTGAGATCTCATACTTTCATATACAACTTACCACTAAAACAACCACTTACTTAAAGAAACCTGTAGGAAACCTACAGGGATTCAACTGGTAAGACTGCAGGGAGTTATGGAATGAGTTCAGGATTTCTTACTTAAAAAGGGAGTCCGCCGGGACTCCGCGTTTTTTTTTTTTTTAAAAGCCAGCAGCTACAAATACTGCAGCTGCTGACTTTTAAAATAGTGACACTTACCTGTCCAGCGCGCCCACGATGTCGGCACCCGAAGCCGATCTCTCGATCGTCTCTCGGGTGCTGCCGCCGCCATCTTGGGTATGGGAATCAGGAAGTTTTACAATCATTTCCCGGTTCCCTACTGCGCATGCGCGAGTCGCACTGCGCAATAAGGATGGACGCTCTGCCTCTGGGATCTGTGTGTTTCCCAGCAGGCAGCTGGGGACTTTCGGAAAGGGGCGTAATCTACGCCCCTTTCTGCAGAGAGCTATCCCGGAAGTGGGTGCAGATACCTGTACTGTACAGGTATCTGCACCCCCTCCCCCCTGAAAGGTGACAATTGTGGCGCCGGAGGGGGGGAGGGTTCCGATGAGCGGAAGGTCCACTTTAGAGTGGACCTCCGCTTTAAGCTGCAGGCCACCTCATAACCCTCTAAAGCGTAAAGGCAGAGGTTTTTTTTTTATCTTAATGCATTCTATGCATTAAAATAAAAAGCCTTCTGGGCACAGCAGCCCCCCCAGCCTCCCCTAATCCTTACCTAATACTTACCTGAGCAGCGATGCCCACAAGTCCCTTGGCCATCCAAGAGTCTCCCCCCTAATTGGCTGAGACACAGAAGTTATTCAATCAGGGGAGAGAGGGGAAGGGGCTAAAAGGCAGCTCTGTGTCTGAATGGCGACACAGAGTAGCAGCTCAGCTCAGGTTCCCCCATGGCAAGCTTCAATGAAGGACCCAAGAAGAAGATGATCTGGGCTGCCCTATGCAAAACCACTGCAACAGGGCAGGTAAGTATATGTTTGTTATTAAAAAAAAAAAAAAAAAAAAAAAAAACAAGACTTTACAATCACTTTAAAACTTGGAATTCCCATTGGATCAGAATATGTTCATCTTGTTTGGAGGTGTGGGGCTCAATGCCAAAAAAATAAAAAATTGTGAATTGAGCTCCAGCCTAAGGTCCTTTTCACTCGAAGGGTTTGATCTGGTGTGGTTGTCCATTTTTCAGCCAGACCTGATCGGACCCTCCATTCGCATTCGGATGTAAATGGAACTTTTGTCCATTTACACCCCGCAATCTCTGGATCTGATCTGATTCGGCAAAAAACCCAAAGGGGACTTGCTCCCCTCTGTCTGGCTGCATTGGGTCGGAGGTCAGTCAGATTGGACCGAAGGTAGTTGGTTATAAACAAACAGCCAGAATGTTTACATCAGCTGTCCATAGAGCAAATCAGGCTGTTTCCCTGTCCTATGCATTAGCAAAGTGGTCACTAGGCTATCATTCCAGCCACACCGCTCAGCTCATTGGGGGATCAGTGAACAGATCCCCTGCTTAGCAAAACTGTATAAGGCCTGTGCGAAAAGAGGTCTTAACTTGTGCAAGTTTCTCCCCATAGATGTGTAGATAGGTGACTATATGAATAGACTTGTTGTTCTGGACCCTGCTCTAATACTCAGAACTGAGACCCAGGAAATGGCTGATCAGAGATATGTTTAGCTATACAGAAGGCTCATGATGACCAAAGAGGGCCTTTGTGGGGCAGTTAATGAATTATTGGCTATTTAATAGCATGTTACATCAATCTTTGTTTATTAAGAAGCAATATGGTTGCTTTTATTGTTCAACTTCAAAAGTTAGTAAATTCCGATGGTATTCATTTTTTTTTTATTTAAAGGCTTGCTCACTTTTTTTGTTGATTTTAAAATTTACAATTTTAATTATGCAAATTACATACAGTAATTAATACTGTCATTTTATAATAAAAAAAGTATTCCCTGTTCCATTGATGCAACATCACTAACTTTATCTTGGCTCTAAAAACAGATGCTATTGTCTCCAGTTGGCATTACCCAACTGCATAGATGGTTTTGCTAAGTGTTTATTTGTTGAACATATTGATCATTTCAGGCCATATCTAGGCTCATTGTTCTTAGCTGTACACAATACAGCAGCTTGTCTTTCTGAAAACATTCAGGCTATTGAAGATTTGAACTACAATCCTATCCTTTGAAGGATATCATAATGTGGGCAGCTTGGCGTCAGGAAGAGAGACAGAGAGTGAAAAAAAAAAACAGATCATACTATCAAAACGGGAGCTTATTGAATTTGCTACGAAGAGCCTTAGAAAAGGAATTTTATTTTGTTCTGCACATTTCATGCTCTAATACCTAATCACATGTGCTGTCTTATTGTACACAATGAAAAGGCTTTTTAGAAAGGATAATTTGACTAAATCCATTTCTAGGTGACAAAAATCAGGTGCTTTCCTTTTGAAAGCTGTTTTGCATATATAATGTGGTGATTTAAGTATAGTTTATTGCTGTCATGGAGGTACCGACTAGATCTTTGCTGCAAGTTGCTGATAAAACGCTGTTTTGAAGTCGGCCTGTCACAATGGTACTTATAGCCGTCTTAATATACCCAAGGGAGGCAAATCCAAATTAACCTATTACCTCAATTTTTCAACAATAATAAGGTGAAAATGAATATGCAGCAGTCATAGAAGATAAAACATGATACAAAAGAATAGACGGAAAAAAAATCACACAGAAAGTTGAGTGGGTACAATGATTAAAGGATTTCTCACTTGGCAGTCTATTGCAAGTTGAATGGAGAGAGTTTGAAATTATTTCTTTTTTTTCACTGTCTGCAAAGTAATTTAGCAAAGAGAAGAAAGAACATGTTACGACTATAAATTGTGTTCTTGAAGGCAGAATATTTGACAATAATTTAAAGGATCACTCCTCCTTCCTGATAAAATTGGTGTTTTGCAATTAATATTTATTATTAGAGGTGTTCTTTAATGCCCTTATAGATCCTAAAAGTACTTACTGTATTGTTGAGCAGTAAGAACATGCACTAATATACAGATAATAAACACTACTTTCAAAATCTATGATTTTATTGTTCTCTTTTCTCAAACATCAAATTTATCAGAAAACCTGTGCAGAGTTTTTAAGCTAAACTCCAGGCAGATATAAAAAAGACAGGGTAGGGTAGGTGGGGGGTACCTCCTCTATACTCCCCTCCTCGTTGGGTGTCAAGTGTGAATCACATGAGAGGCCTACTCTGGGGTGAGTTCTTCTGGGCTATGCTAGGCATCTTAGACAGTGTCACTGCCTTACACATGGGGTACTTGTACTTGAACAGATGACTGGACTCTAGTTAACTCTCTTGATCTTAATATACACCACCATGGTCACTGTTGCTTTTAGGAGGGACATGTAGAGCCAATGTCCTCTCCACCTCTCCAGCGTATGTCCGTTATCTCACTTCCTGTAACGGAATGGGGTTCCACTGTGCACGTAACACTGACTCCATGTATAGCTCCCTGGTCCTAAACTGGGGCTACTATTTCGTTTTTGGCTGGGCTGTAAGCAGCTTAGACTGATTGCATAGTTTGTATCTGGCCTTTCCCTAAGCTCAGTTTGGTTGTGCATAACTTACTATTGCCATGGTGTCATGGGTACCATACGTCATAGTATGAGATTTCACACAGGAGTTATGAATATTTATATTTCTTCCTGCCAGCCCAGTAGGAGGTTCATGGCCACTGGTGCATTCTGGGAGAGGATATCTATCTATCTATCTATCTATCTATCTATATATATATGGTGTGTGCCATGTGCTCGCTCTCTTGCCTCTGGCTGAGGCCTGGGGAGGTGCTGCTGAAGTGAGCTCTGTGTGTAGGCCCAGAAGCCTGTCTGGGGCCTACTAATGCTGAAGTGGTCTTCAGACTATCTTGCGTGGTGTAGAGGAAGCCAAGCCAAGGTGAGAAGATCCATGGGAAGACCCTTGCTGGAGAGGGCCAGGATGAAGGCTGGTCTCTCAGAAGGGTCTGGTGACTCGTGTGGAAGATGCACCAGAATGTAATAATGTGCTTGCTGTGTTGCCAGGTTGACCTAAAGATTCCAACACTGGGAAGCTGGATCTTGTTCTACATCTACCAATGTGTTTGCAGATTCGTTTAAAGATCCTGACACTGAGAAGCTGTAATTTTTTGGGCTCTGAGGAGTCTGTACGTGATCTGCCGTAGTATCTGAGACCCCTAACACTGTCTCTTATTACCTTCTTTCCAAGTTCAACATTAAAGCTTTGAAAACACCAAAAGTGACTGGCACCACATTTTTGTTCACAACTCCCCATTATAGACATGGATTCAGTCCTGGGGTAAATGCTAGCTCACTCCCTGCCTCTGGAGGTTTAATCTTGCTTTTAGAGGACCCAGGGGGGCACTACACATGTGTACCATACACTTAACTCTTCCTTGGGCTGAGGACCTACGTGGTGTTGATCTGCTCCCATTGCTATGGGAGAGAATCCGCTCATGGAGAGAGTGCTGACAACAATTTCTCCAGCAAAAAGCTTTGCCTCCACATGAACACACCTTCATTTAACCTTCATTACCCTTGGTAACCACTTGCTGTTTTCTGTATTGTGTTAACTCTGGTACTGCTGTCTTCGGTGTTTCAACTGACCCAACTGTAAACTATGTGTGCTGTGGTACATGTATTAAACCTCTTTAGTAATTTCAGATTAGGCAAAGACAAAGTTTCAAAAACTTTAGTTAAATATTTTGGCATGGCAATCAACAAAAGCAACAGTCTTTCCCTAATCGTATCCCTAACTCTGAATAGTGGCTGCCCCTGCATACCTGCATAGGTTGAAAATCCATACACGGCATAGTCCATAATGGCAGATCTCCAGAACTGGTTTCTTTAGGTTGGGATACAGGTGCCAGCAATCCCCCCTACATGGTGGATGTGACAGCAGGCAGGCTTGCTTGCTTTTTAAGGTGGAACTGCTCTCACTTCTGTTTTCTCTGTAAGCTTCTGGAGATAACATGCATTGGCTTGTCTGTATCCTTCCTTATGTATCCTTCCTTCAGCCCCGGAAGATTTTACCCCCTTTCTGACCAGAGCACTTTTTGAGATTCGGCACTGAGTCGCTTTAACTGACAATTGCGCGGTTGTGCAACATTATACCCAAACAAAATTGATGTCCTTTTTTTCCTACAAATGGAGCGTTCTTTTGGTGGTATTTGATCATCTCTGCGGTTTTTATTTTTTGTGCTATAAACAAAAGAAGAGGGACAATTTTGAAAAAAAAAACACAATATTTTGTACTTTTTGCTATAATAAATGACCCCATTTTTTTTTAAAAAAAGCACATTTTTTCTCAGTTTAGGCCAATATGTATTCTTCTACATATTTTTGGTAATACAAATCACAATAAGTGTACATTGATTGATTTGCACAAAAGTTATAGCATCAAAAAAATAAGGGATAGATTTATGGCATTTTTTTATTTTTTTTACTAGTAATGACGGAAATCTGTGTTTTTTTTTATCATGACTGCAACATTATGACAGACACATCAGACAATTTTGACACATTTTTGTGACCCTTGGCATTTATACAGCGATCAGTGCTATAAAAATGCATTGATTACTGTAAAAATGTCACTGGCAGCAAAGGGGTTAACACTAGGGGGCGATCAAGGGGTTAATTGTTTTCCCTAGTGTGTGTTCTAACTAGGGGGTATGGGACTGACTAGGAGAGATGACAGATCGCTGTTCATACTTTGTATGAACAGACGATCTGTCACTTCTCCCCTCAGAGAACACAGAAAACACAGAGATTCCGGTTCTCGCCATGTCACAGGAGCCCGGCAGTCATCCAGATTGTTGGGCACTTGCATTGGCTCCAGGGGCGAGCTGCGGGCGCGCACCCCTAGTGGCCACCAGATGGAACGACGGAACATAACGGCAATTTGCGCAGCCGAGCCATGTTGCTGCAGTACAACTGCAACGGCTGGTCGGCAAGCGGTTAACAGACGTTAATGAAAGTCATGATGAAGTTGCCCCAAAGTAGTGCGGGAACATTTTTCTAAGTCTAAACGACGAGTTGCACCAATTACAATGGTTCACGACTTGTCATGCGAAAAGTCGCGGCAGTGTGAATGAGAGCTTAAACTAAATGGATTCTTTTACAACACTCAGAGTGCGAGTTCAGGGGTGCGCTACACACAGAGTGAGAATTCAGGGGTGCACTACACACAGAGTGCCGAGTTCAGGGGTCCGCTACACACAGAGTGCCAAGTTCAGGGGTGCACTACACACAGAGTGCCGAGTTCAGGGGTGCGCTACACACAGAGTGCCAAGTTCAGGGGTGCACTAAACACAGGGTGTCGAGTTGCATCTCCCATCCACATCTTACTTTCACCCCTCTTCAGCTCTGGCCTCTGCATGCAACCTTCCCGCCTTCTTAAAAGCTCCATCTTATTTTTGTTGCTGTATTAAACTGAAGCACCCAGCCAGCTCTAGTACCTCCCTGCATACTCTAGGTGGCACCTCCTCCCTTGCTTGCAGATCATCTAGTGGGAGTGTCAGCATCCACAAACGACCTCAGGCACTTACATCTCCCTTGATCCCTTCCTGCACTCTGCATATCTGTTGGAGATAAACTATCACTGGTAAACACAGAAGCTGGACTTCTGTATTTACCAGTGATAGTGGTGAGCAGGGAGCAGAGGGCCTGAGCCAGAGGTAGTGGAACTGAGTTCCACCAAGTTCTAGCTGAAAAAAAGCCCTGGGTGTGGGTATGGTGTGTGGTGGCAGGCTTGAGCGACCGGGGGGGTGTCTGTGGTCAGTCTGTCTGCTGCCCCCCCCCCCGACCAGTGGAGCACCAGTCACCACTGGTTTCAGCTGATAACCTTTCATGCTACTTCTGTAGCATTTTATCAGTTACATTGTTCAGGATGTTGATGTTATGAACAAGAGGACGGAGGAGATCCGAGAAGTCCTGTCCTATGTCTATTGTCTTGATGCAGTATATTAAGTGAGTGTTGTCATCCTAGTACAGGAAGTGTATTACTGGCAGGATCACCAGATGAATCTAAAGGGAAAAAAATCCTGGAAAAAAACCCACAAAAAAAACAAAAAAACAGCCGCCACATTTACAGACTGGTATCCTGTAATATATTACAATTTTGTTTTTGGGTTCAGATATGTTTTAATGTACATAAATTCAAAATCTTAGGTGCATACAGTGTGAACAAAAACCCCTATGTAAGCAAGTCAAGTCAGTCTAAGCAATGCATCAACAAAGGCAATAACATTGTCAGGAAATATTTCCTTCTTTGGTAATATTAGTACGAGTTAGTTCATTAACCTCAAATGCTCAAAAAGGTGAGGAAATGGCAACCGCTCCAATAAAGGATCTATGAACCTGAAATAAAGGGCCTATGTGAATTACATGGATGCACAATTATTGTATATCATTAGCAATGCATATTATTCCTGTTTGGTGACAGTTTAATTGTACTGGGTAATAAACTTGTGATTAAATGAATCTGATTAATAACCCATAAAAACCCCAGTGACTAAGCACACTTGCAGGGGTAATACTAAGTACAATATTGCCAATGGAGTCAGTTTCCATCACAATTAGTAAGTCACATTTCTGAGTACAAATGATAATGTTTTATATATTATATGGTAACTAGTTTAATGACACAGAACATATGCTGCATTTTTATTGAAAGGTTTCCTCCAATAGAGCATATGCAGTATATTTTGCAGTTAGACTCATTCAAAGGATATTACATATTTGCTCCTATTTTCATACTGGCATCCATGTTGTGCACCTGACTGGTACAGGCTAGAAAAAAACAATAAAATTATCATTCAGTCTCCATACTGCCTGAATTAACCTTTTATACTCAATTGAGGAAAGTGGGAAAATAGTGCAGGGCCTGTAGGTTTATCTTACTGGTATTCCTATCCTAAAGTATTGATGTTGATATAAATGACCTGGTTCCTGGGCAGGAAGCTTCCACAGCCCAGAGGATCTCCATGGCCTCTTTGGCTTGTAGTGTGTAGCACCCTCTACATACATAGGGGCTAGAGGTAAGATTTTTGGAGAGTGCAGGTCTGTTTGTTTTGATCTACGTGGGCTGGAAGTGGCTCTGGGTGGGCTGGTGACTCACAGACAGCATCACTTCACCTCCCTTTTCCTTCTAGAGGATACTATAAGAGAAGCGGGAAGAGAGGTGAAGTTGTTGGGGTGTATCAGGGAGTCCTGACCAATCCCTAATTAGGATTGGCAGGGGGCGGGCCTCCTTGATATACCCAGAGCCAGCTCAGCTGTGGAGGAGTTGTTGGGTGGAAGAACTGAGGATGAAGTGCTAGCCTGTCGGGGTCTTTGAGAGTGTTCCCCATTCTGGGGGATAGACCTTGGGCCTGGGACTCGGGTGCAGGATGGATCCCTTCAAGAACGCATAAAGGATCTGAACAGGAGGCACAGATACGAGTCAGAGAGAGGACAGAAGGAGCTAGTACTGCCAGACAAGTCTTCAGGAGGGAAAAGCTGGTGTGTGCAGCCAGGAGCGCTAGTGAGTAACATGTGCTATCGGGACTCAGCACATACTGTACACCCATCACATGTCATGCCAATCTCAGAGCTCCCAAATCTGTACGTACTGGCCAACAGTTTTCATGTTCCCTGATCTATGATTTACCCAATACCTGTACATCTTTTCCCTGCATTTCTTATTAGTGGCCTTGTTCACACTAAACTCTGTCATGTGAAAAGGTGTGAGTAAGGCTACCTCTCACTTCAGATTTCTGCCTTTAATATAGCAGTGGGACACCTAAATACGACTCTACGCTTTTCTGCCAATCCAATTTTTTTTTTAAAGAGAAACTGTGAAGAGATAGATCTTCTGGTTGCCATTGCTGCTCTCTTTTCTTGTGAAAATTCTAGTTGCCTTGCTTTCATTCCAAACTACTGTATTGGCATGGAACATGTATGCATATCAGAAGACCTGCCTTGATTACATGCTTGATCATTGACCCAGAGATGGGGATCAGGATGGTAGACAGGAATTAGGAAGATCATCAATTGCAGTTTTCTTATTCCTGACAGCAGAGGTTTGCTTGGGTAAAGGAAGACTTCCTGAGAAGAATCATTTACATAACCAAAATACTAGTTCTTCTGATCTTTGGTCTTCAGATCTTTATTTCTGAAAAGTATCAGTGGCCAACTGACCAATCATCATCTTCCTTTAAGATGATACTGTATGAACAAGGTCTAGATTTATGAATCTACAGTAGCTGATGGTAGCACCAGTAGATGGTGAACCTGATTGCACCTCTTGCCCTTAGCCATGTGGTGCAGCAGAAGATGTAAGAAAACTCTATAACCTGAAGCCAAATGCAGTTCCGATATTGTAATAAAGTCCCGAACTGAAAGGTAGACAAGCCAAAAAAAAAAAAAAGTAACAAGCATTATTAAGTGCTATTATAATATAAGCTGCACTGTAATGCTTAATGTAATTTGTATGTTTATTGCTATAAATAGTATGTAAAGGTGCAGACTAATTATAGCATTGCATTCCAAATGTTAACCATGACAGAATATTTGTCATGGTGACCATGCTAAACAATGTGTATTTTGGCCTAGTTTGAACAATCTTTATTGTTGTATTTTTGACAGCTGTGGCAAACCCATCATTAAGCGATAAGCAATGCATAGAACTGGAATATTTTAGACATATTTTTGCTGGCATCATTTGCATAAGTGAATTCTCAACAGTTGTTTTCAGTTTTAAAAATGATTTACATATGTATGTACTATGTAAATAAGCATATGCATACAAGCAAAATGATCAATAATTAATTACATATTTTAAAAATAATCTATTAGCATCCATACTACTCAAGAGTAATTCTTTAAAAAATAAACTCTCTTCTTTTGGACCACATGGAAAGTTAGGGATCAACAACGTGGCTTTGGCCCTTTTGCCAATATTACCTATACTGTAGGTATAGGCCTAACTCTCTCTCTCTCTCTCTCTCTCTCTCTCTCTCTATATATATATATATATATATATATATATATATATATATATATAAAAATGTGCTTGTAATCCAAAACACTCGTATATCGAAGCAAATTTCCCCATATGAAATTATGGAAACTCAGATGACTCGTTCCACAACCATTTATTCATAAGTCCTCAGTCTATAGTCCATATAAAAATATTATTGCAATGCTACTTCAAGGCAACATCCGGCAAGGCCTGGGTAATCTTCCTGTAATGTTGGATCCAAATCACATCACATTAATTAAGATGAGGATTTGAAGGGCTCGTGCTCGCTCAAAAAAAGAAGCTGTTTTTACAGGCATTTGAGCTTTTATTTCAGCTCAAATAAGCTTGTGTTTTTTTGTGCTTGTGTGCAGTTTGTTATTGAGCTTCTTTGAGCTCCTTTGAGCTTTTTTGAGCATACTGTAAGTATTTTTTTTTCACAAACGCTCCATAAAGTCTATGGGCACAATTCAGATAGAAGTCAGCTTGAAGTAGTACAGAAAACTTTTCAGAGTGATTTCAGTAGTGCTAATTAAGGCAGCTCTCATTGACTAAAATGGGATTTCTCTTATTTTTATACTCAGTTGTGACGTGACACTACTTGTATTGCAAGATCTTGCTCGTTTATCAAGTTAAAATTTGCTCATCTTGCAAAACACTCACAGACCAAGTTACTCGCAATCCAAGGTTTTACTATATATATGCAGTATCTCACAAATGAGTACACCCCTCACATTTTAGTAAATATTTTATTCTAACTTTTCATGTGACAACACTGAAGAAATTACGCTTTGCTACATTGTAAAGTAGTGAGTGTACAGCTTATGTAACAGTGTAAATTTGCTGTTCTCTCAAAATTACCCAACACAGCCGTTAATGTCTAAACCACTGGCAACAAAAGGGAGTACACCCCTAAAAGATATAAGAAAATATAAAAATGTGAGGGTGTATTCACGTTTGTGAAATCTTTCTTGATCTACCTGACCTTGGCTTGGTATCAAGAGATCCCCAAATTTTCCACTTCTTATTAAGTGATTAAACAGTACTGACTGAAATATTCAAGGCTTTGAATATCTTTTTATATCCTTTTCCATCTTTGTAAAGTTTAACTACCTTCTTATGCAGGTCTTTTGACTGTTCTTTTCTACCTCCTCATGGCTCAGTGTCTAGCCTGCTTAGTGCATCCATGTGAGAGCTAACAAACTCATTGACTATTTATACACAGGCACTAATTGTGATTTAAAAAGCCACAAATGTGGGAAATTAACCTTTAATTGCCATTTTAACTTGTGTGTGCCACCTTCTGTGTCTGTTCCAAGGCCAAACATTCCAGGACATGTAAACTTTTTATCAAGGACATTTGGGTGATTTCTGTTATAATTATTATTTAAAAAGGATCCAAAAAAGTATGTTATAATAAATGGCTTCATGTGATTGCTATCCTTAAATATGCTTTTTGGAATAATCAGTCATATTTTCAATGTTAATGCCCAATTTAACTT
The DNA here is from genome assembly GCF_037356315.1 of Lithobates pipiens. NCBI lineage: Eukaryota > Metazoa > Chordata > Amphibia > Anura > Ranidae > Lithobates > Lithobates pipiens. The sequence continues at coordinate 43,790,147 of NW_027507686.1, read as the reverse complement.
TTTTTGCCAGGGTATGCAAACTTTTGAGCACAACTGTGTATATGTTCTAAAAATATATATTTTTTTTTATGTACAAGCAGTGGTCTTTAAACTGTGACCTGGGTGTTCAGATATGGACCTTTGCTTGTCTTTATCTGGCCCTTGGGTCACTATTCCACCAACTAACACCAATAAAGTGGAACCATTTCCCCTACTGACACCATTAATGGGGCACTATTTCTCCCATTAAAACCAATGATGGGGCACTGATGTCCCACATTTTTTACACCCACCACCCACAGTCTGGCCCCCTAAAGCTTGAAGGACAGTAAATTGCCACTTTGTTTAGAAAGTTTGGAGATGCCTGACATATAGTATTTCTAGCATATATATATATATATATATATATATATATATATATATATATATATATATATATAGATATATAGATATATATATATATATATATATATATAGATATATAGATATATAGATATATATATATATATATATTGGTTTTACAATATAGTGGTACATAGAGTTTGTTTACATGCCACAACTACCACTGACTTTGTGGTTATGTCTGTTGCAATAAAAGGGCATTTTGGGTACCCTCTCCTCTGTCTCAAGGCCCACCTGCTTCTTCTGGGAGCCCAAGATAAAAAAAAGGCATATTAAGATGGAGAAGGGGAGAGAAGGAACATCCATCTTTCCTTTTTAGCTACTTCCCGACCAGCGCACGTCGATGTACGTCGGTAGAATGGCACGGGCAGGCATATTGACGTACAGGTACATCCAATCTTAAATGCCACCCTGCTGGTCGGGACCCCCGTGAGTCTGGTTGCGGGTCCCGCAGACTCGATCGCCGTGGGCATACCCACGATCGTCTCACGGGGCAGCTGAACTGGGAGATGCCGTTGTAAACAGCATCTCCCCGTTCTGCCTAGCAACAAGTGATGCTGATCTCTGCTCCATGTGATTGGAGCAGAGATCAGTGTTTACTAAAAGAAAGCCCAGCCCCCAACAGTTAGTAACACACCCCTAGGAACACTTAACCCCTACACTGCCACCCACTGGTTAACCCCTTCACTGCCAGTGTCATTTACACAGGAATCACTGCATTTGTATAGCAGTGATTGCTATATAAATGACAATGGTCCCAAAAATGTGTCAAAAATGTCTGATGTGTCTGCCATAATGTCGCAGTCACAAAAAAATCGCTGATCCCCACCATTACTAGTAAAAAATAAATTATTAATAAAAATGCCATAAAACTATCCCCTATTTTGCAAACCCTATAACTTTTGCACAAACCAATCAATAATCGCTTATTGTGATTTTTTTTACCACAAATATGTAGAAGAATACGTATCGGCCTAAACTGTGGGAAAAAAATGTTTTTTTATATATTTTTGGGGGATATTTATTATAACAAAAAGTAAAAAATAATGCGTTTTTTTCAAAAATGTCGTTCTATTTTTGTTTATCGCGCAAAAAATAAAAACCGCAGGGGTGATCAAATACCACCAAAAGAAAGCTCTATTTGTGGGGAAAAAAATACATCAATTTTGTTTGGGAGCCACATTGCACGACCGCGCAATTGTCAGTTAAAGCGACGCATTTCCGAATCGCAAAAAGTGGTCTGGTCTTTGGCCAGCAAAATGGTCCAAGGCTGAAGTGGTTAATGTGAACCCGAAAGTGCTCAGCTTTGAGAATCTCCGGGTTGAGTATTGTCAGTTCCAAGCTAGAAGAGCTTAGAGGAACAGCTGATCAACACTGTGTCCTTGGTCAGAAATGGTCGAGTTGACCACCTGATGCCTCCATAAAGTATATGCTCTATCACCTAGAGGGCTTGTAACCTGTTTGGAATAAAATGAAGTAAAAAAAAACCTTTAAATCAGCCAAAAATAATAAAATGCTATAAAAAAGGACAATCATTCTAAGGCAACTCTATGGTGAAGGCTATTAAAGCATTTTCCTCTGGATTTTTTTGAGAATCAAAGTTTGTTTCCATGTCACAGGCACATGTAGCTTTGAGTCTTGACATATTGGGTATCCATTTACTTGACTCCGTCTCATCCTTTATATTTTACAGAAAGTTGGGAATTTTATTGTGGTTGATAAAAATATTGCAAACATCATGTGACAGTAATATACAGCTAATTAATACATGAAATATATGTTTTTCCGACCCATCCATTCCTCATCTTAAGTGTTAGAAATTGTCCAGTGATAATTGTAATGTTCCAAAGCACACTGAGAATGTCATACAATTCCTTCAAATGCATTCAGCTAGTCTGACAATTTGTATCCTTTTATGGAGAGGACAAGGAAGATAAAATTAGCTGCATGCCTGTCTAATTTCAAAAGGTCCATCAAACATAAATACATCAAGCCATTAACATACAAGAAGTGGTTTGCAGTTTGCTCTGATAAATTGAAGCACATCAGTGCATCTTATCTCAGTCTTTGATGTTTTCATCATACTTATTTTATTTATTACAGATATTTACAGTATATAGTGAAATAAATCAATCAAATAAAGTACCGCACCATGACCTTTCGATGGAGTTGGCGATACTAGGAGTAAATCATATTACAAACATTACGCTGTTTAATTTTTTTTATGCTTATGAATTATGATATCCACACTGCAACATTTTTATACATAGACCCCAAGTGTATCTTTAAAAGCCACCAGTATAAGTACCTGAACCTGGCTGACTTGGTATTATGCCGCGTACACATGAGCAGACTTTTCAACGGACTAGGTCCGGCGGTCTTTCCGACGGACTTTCCGAATGAACGGACTTGGCCACACACAATCACACCAAAGTCCGACGGATTTGAATGTGATGACGTACGACCGGACTAGAATAAGGAAGTTCATAGCCAGTAGGCAATAGCTGCCCTAGTGTCGGTTTTCATCCATCGGACTAGCATACACAACACCCGATTTCTCCATAGAAACTGGGTCCGACGGAGTTCCTGCGAAAAAATTTGAAACATGTTCTATTTCTAAAGTCCGTCAGATTTTTGGACAGCAAAGGTTCGATGGAGCCCACACACAATCGAATTGTCCGACAGATCTGTTGGACCTTTGCTGCCGAAAAGTCAGGTCGTGTGTACGTGGCATAAGCCTCTTGCAATTCTCTGCACAACAGAACTCAGACTGGGAAGGGAGAAGTAGCATAGCGATCCAATCAGTTGTTTGGCAGTGCTCATGTGGTAGCATTAGACATGTTGATAGGAGAAGAAACCAAGTGACAGACAGATAAGCTCATCATTCTGCTGCTTCGCCTTTCACTACCTAATAATCAGATGTGGAAATGGACAAGGCCTATTTGTATTACTTTACAGCAGTGGATAAAGTCAGTTCTCCAGAATAGTTGTGCTATCTGTCAAAGTTAAGCACAGGTTTAATCAGGGGCGTTGCTAGGTCTGCAAAAGATCTGCAGCTAGAGCCCATAGTAGTGTTCACCAACCTTTCTGCAGGCTCGGGGAGCAAAGGCTGGTGTTGGCGCTTCAATCATCATGGCACCATGGTTGATATAATGTCAGGGTGATTGAAGCGCATTGTTTCTATTGTTACATTCTAATATATAATGAAGTGGTTCAACTTGCCATAATACAGAATCAGTGGGAGCCCTGAGTGTGTCACTTGCCACCGTCGCCTGTAGCCAGATGCAGCGTGTCACTTGCCACCGTCGCCAGATGCAGCTTGTTACTTGCCACGTCACCTGCCACTAGATGTGGATTGCCACTGTCACCTGGCACCAGATGTGGATTGTCACTTACGACATCACCTGCCGCCATTTGCAAATTGCCAAATCACTTGCCACATCACTTGCCACCATTTGCAGATTGTCCCTTGCCACCTCACCTGCCATCTGATGCAGGTGGTCAATTGCCGCATCACCTGCCACCAGATGTGGGTTGTCACTTGCCAACTGATGTGGGTTGCCAGCTAGTGCCACCAAATGTGCATTGTCGCTGCATTGGTGACAGGCTGGCAGCAATGGTCCATTTCGTTTAGTGAGGGCAGGAGAGTGGTGATGCGGGGAGAGATGACGATATATATATATATATATATATATATATATATATATATATATATATATATATATATATGGGGGAGGGAGCAGCGAGATTGCATCATATATATATATATATATATATCTACATATATATATATATATATCTACATATATATATATATATATATTCACCTTCACCCATTCTTCAAACTACGGCCCTCCAGTAGTTCAGGAATTACAATTCCCATCATGCCTAGTCATGTATGTGAATGTCAGAGTTTTACAATGCCTCATGGGGTGTGTAGTTCCGCAACAGCTGGAGAGTCATAGTTTGAAGATTCCTGATCACTCTAGCATGCCTTGAAAACAGGAGTTCACCTTTAAAAGAAAAAGCTAGCCCAATGAAATCATATGCATTTGAGGGGGGAGACACGAGCATTGGAGAATGGAGTGTGGAGTTCCTCTTTAAAAGCAAAAGCTAGCCCAAGGAAATCATATGCATTAGAGGCGGGAGGTTAAATGCCCTTTTAGGTGGAGCTAGAGGAGCGAGAGTCTTTTTACATAATTTTAACAAGGTACATGTCACACGTTGGCAACGTAGCATGCTAACCTGTGTGCAAATCTCCTTAAAGAATACATAAAGGTGAACCAGCATAAAAAATTAAAAAAATGTCAAGTTTAGAGGTGCACCCGTTTAACCCATGCAATTGCATTAGCTTTGCTTGACATTTACTAAGATTTTGGCCACACAGTGAACAAACGCATCTGAATGAGTGCAAGAGCCACTTGCACATGCCCACTGCTTACACTGATCTCATGCAGTTCTAAACGTACTTGCAGGCACAGCAGACTTTCTCTTAAAAAGTTACTTTCTCATTCTATTTTGGGCATATGTGTTACTTGGGCAGTTGTTACTAAACTTCCTCATATCACCCCATAATATTGGCACCTCCATCTTCTGTTAATATTGAATTGAAGATACCGTGCGCCATGTCCATATTGGTGCACAAATTGTGTTCTCCCGTGCGCCAAGATCACTATAGTAAATGGGGGATTTGAGTTCTGTTCCCGGCGCACTGTTTCGTAAATTTGAAAATGTACGTTGCGCCTCACCGTGCGCCTCTACTGATGGTGCACGGGTTTTGTAAATCAGCCCCTGTGTGTGTTATTAGGGTACCATTTTGAAATAATGCTGTTTTAGTTAAGCCAACGGTGATTCAAAGGGGCGTTCCAAACATTTTTTTTTAAAAGTCAGCAGCTACAAACACTGTAGCTGCTGACTTTTAATAAGGACACTTAACCTGTCCAGCGATCCCGCGATGTCGGCCTCCCCATCCATCGGATCGGCTGCCGGCGCCTCCATCTTAATGAAGGGAAACAGGCAGTGGAGCCTTGCAGCTTCACTGCCTGTTTCCTACTGCGCATGTGCAAGTCAAGTGGTGCTTTGTGAATGGCCTCATTGTTTTCTGTGACACACATAGATACAAAGTGAGTAAAGTTGAATAAAGACACCAGTCCATCCAGCTGAACCTGAGTGAGTGTCTACAATTGTCCCTATCCCTGTACATTGCACACTCACATCGGTCTCTACCCTCAAGGAGCCCACAATCCAAGGTCCCCATTCATATACTAGGGCCAGAAGCCAATTAACCTACCTGCATGTCTTTGGAGTGTGGGAGGAAACCCACGCAGGCACAGGGAGAACATGCAAACTCCAGGCAGATAGTGTTGTGGTTGGGAATCAAACCAGAGACCCTTTTTACTGCTAGGTGAGAGTGCTAACCACTACACCACTGTGGCTTCCCATGTCTTAGAAGGCAACGGGACACTCACCGAAGAGGAGGAAGCGCCGCAGAATAGAAAGAGGCAGATTAGGAAGACTGCCGAGCAACAGCGGTTTCAGGTAAGTGAAAAAAAAATTTATATATTTTTTTTTATTTTTTAAGATTATTAATGCATTTTTTTTTCGGGTGGCCCTCCACTTTAAGGAGTCATTGTATTCTGAAATGTGTCAATTCAAACATTTAGAATCTAAAAAAACGAAAATTCGAAAAATTCCAAATACGAATCCCGAATATAAATCCCAAATATGAATTCCTAATACAAATCAAACAAATCAACCAAATTTAACAAAACAAAATAACTAGATTAACTAATCATAACAATTTTTTTGTCACGCACATGTCTATTCTTAAGGTTCATATACTTGTACTTATATACCAGCAATGACTCCTATATTAAAATTCAGTTGGTTTCCTTTGGGATCTTAAAAGCAGACCGGACAAATATATAAAAAAATACGAAACCTAATGTAACATTTTTACAACTTAAATATTAAATTAAAATGAATTTTAAATGTAATGTCTCATTTTAAAAGTTCAGTTGCATACTTGCCATTTTTCGTTCTTCTAGCATCACGGCGACTAGTAAAACGACAGGGCCACTTTACCGTTATAGTTTCAACTGAATACTTTTTGAAGCTGCGATAAACTTAAATGATTATAAAGCAATTATTTTGGACAAACACATTATACAACTTGGTTTTCTCAGTTGTGTTAAGGTCTAATCTGTTATGACACTTACATTTTAATCTGGCATAGATTCATATCGCTTTCAAGAAAACGCCATTCCTGCAAGAAAATTGTTTTTCACATCGAGAGTCCTACCTTGTAATTTAGTTGCAGAGTCTGCTTGAGCTGTTTGTTCCTCTCGAATTGCAAAAATGCGAGTCTGGACGGGCTTGGGTGCTTTCAATGCTTGCTTTTCCCAGCTTAGTCTAATAAAATGTATGTATTGTATTATTTCAGTATAAAATGCTTTCGTATGGTAAGAGGCAATTGAACCTGCTGGTTTCGAACTCAAGAAGATAAAATGTATAGGAGCGCAATCCGCCATAAATTTGTTTGGAGGACACACTAAAGAATGAACTTATTAACTAGCGTAATGGATTGGTTCTGGAAGAGCATTGGTAGTGCTCAGAATATATTGCTATTTTTATAAGTGTGTGGCCCCGAACCGAAGCAATAAAGATTTCAGTGGTGTACAAATTATAAATCGTTATCTGGAACTCTTAGGAGCATGCTCTCTTTTTTCCAAATATGGATATACATTAATGTAAGTGCTTAGTAGAGATTCAAGAAGGAAAGGTTAATATGTGTATATACTATATATAACACACACTATATATATATATATATATATATATAGAGAGAGAGAGAGAGAGAGAGAGAGAGAGAGAGAGAGAGAGAGAGAGAGAGAGACACTATATTGTCAACAGTTTTGGAACACCTGCCTTTACACACACATGAACTTTAATGACATCTCAGTCTTAGTCCGTAGGGTTCAATATTGAGTTGGTCCACCCAGTGCAGCTATAACAGCTTCAACTCTTCTGGGAAAAAAGGCAATATTCTGGCGCAAGATCAGTAGCTGAGTTAGCATACAGGAAGGTCCAAGATAATAACAATTACTGCATTTATTGGCATATAACACACACCTTTTCACCCTGAAAATCGGGTGCAAATGGCATGTGCATGTTATAGGCTGATACTTCAATTTCAGCTGCCTTGGAGGGGTCAGGGAGGGGGGACGGGATGAGCACCGTCTGATTACATACAGTGAGAATCTCCTTTTTACTTGGCACCCTCTATAATAGGAAGTCCCATCTCCTGGGCCACCATTGGACCACTGTTCTGTCTCACTATATGAAATTTGTTGGCGCTCGTCCTGTCCCCCCCTGCCCCTTTTAGGCTGCACTGATGGCTATGTTGAGGCTGCTGCATTGAAGGCAATGGTGAGGCTGCTGCATTGATGGCAATGGTGAGGCTGCTGCATTGATGGCAATGGTGAGGCTGCTGCATTGATGGCAATGGTGAGGCTGCTGCATTGAAGGCAATGGTGAGGCTGCTGCATTAATGGCAATGGTAAGGCTGCTGCATTGAAGGCAATGGTGAGGCTGCTGCATTGATGGCAATGGTTAGGCTGCTGCATTGAAGGCAATGGTGAGGCTGCTGCATTGATGGCAATGGTAAGGCTGCTGTATTGATGGCAATGGTAAGGCTGCTGCATTGAAGGTAATGGTGAGGCTGCTGCATTGATGGCAATGGTGAGGCTGCTGCATTGAAGGCATTGGTGAGGCTGCTGCATTGATAGCGGTGGTGAGGCTGCTGCATTGATGGCAATGGTAAGGCTGCTGCATTGAAGGTAATGGTGAGGCTGCTGCATTGATGGCAATGGTGAGGCTGCTGCATTGAAGGCATTGGTGAGGCTGCTGCATTGATAGCGGTGGTGAGGCTGCTGCATTGATGGCAATGGTAAGGCTGCTGCATTGAAGGCAATGGTGAGGCTGCTGCATTGATGGCAATGGTGAGGCTGCTGCATTGAAGGCATTGGTGAGGCTGCTGCATTGAAGGCATTGGTGAGGCTGCTGCATTGATAGCAGTGGGGAGGCTGCTGCATTGATGGCAATGGGGAGGCTGCTGCATTGATGACAATGGTGAGGCTGCTGCATTAATGGCAATGGTGAGGCTGCTGCATCGATAGCATTGGTGAGGCTGCTGCATTGAAGGCAATGGTGAGGCTGCTGCATTAATGGCAATGGTGATGCTGCTGCATTGATGGCAATGGTGAGGCTGCTGCATTGATGTGGACTGATGAGGCTTCATTGATGGCACTTGTGAGGCTGCAGATGGGCACTGATCCTTATTTTGCTTCAAAGTTCCTTATTTAAAATTTTGTGTTTTTTTCCTGAAACTTTAAATGAATGTGCGTGTTATACACCTGTGCGTGTTATACACTGATAAATATGGTAGTTCATGTAGTATATACATAAACAGTCAAATAATTTATGTTCTTATGGAAAGGAGTTGATGAGATTAGATAAATAGTGGCAGCTATCCTTAGAGTAAGTTAGCTCTGTGTGAGAAACAAGAAGGAGGGGGGAGAAGGAAGCGCCAGCTCAGTGCAGAGATTTAACAGTCTATTTAATAATAGGTTAAAATGCACTTACACAATGCAAGTAAGTTCCATTTCAGTAGGTGGAAGATAGGAGGGGGGATACAGTCCTTCCACCTACTGAGCTTGCCACTTACTTGCATTGTGTAAGTGCATTTTAACCTATTATTAAAAAGACTGTTAAAACTCTGCACTGAGCTGGCGCTTCCTTCGCTCCCCGCAACTCTTCTGGGAAGGCTGTCCACAAGGATTAGGAGTCTGTCTATGGGAACTTTTGACCATTTATTCAGAAGCACATTTGTGAGGTCAGGCACTGATGTTGGATGAGAAGGCCTGGCTCGCAGTCTCTGTTCTAATTCATCCCAAAGGTGTTCTATTGGGTTGAGATCAGGCCAGTCAAGTTCCTCCACCCCAAACTCGCTCATCCATTTATGGACCTTGCTTTGTGCATTGGTGCGCAGTCATGTTGGAACAGGAAGGGGCCATCCCCAAACTGTTCACACAAAGTTTGGAGCATGAAATTGTCCAAAATGTCTTAGTATGCTGGTGCCTTCACTGGAACTAAGGGGCCAAGTTCAACCCCTGAAAAATAACCCCACACCATAATTCCCCCTCCCACCAAATGATTTGGACCACTGCACAAAGCAAGGTCCATAAAGACATAAATGAGCAAGTGTGGGGTGGAGGAACTTCACTGTCCTGCACAGAGTCCTGACCTTAACCAGACAGAACATTTTTGGAATAAAATAGAACAGAAATTGCTAGCCAAGCCATTCTCAAGAAATTAAAAGAATAGATTTAAATGGAGACTAAAGTTGTCTTAAAGTTTTGATCTTCCAGTAAATGTAAAAAAAAAACAATGGTATGCATATGGTTGACAGCTGACATTCCAGACATTTCCAGGTGTAACTGTAGCACAGTGGTCTTGCACATAGCACTTTGCTGGTATTGTGTTGGCTTGAGAACCTCTTAACCACTTTAGCCCAGGAGGATTTTACCCCCTTCCTGACCAGAGCACTTTTTGCGATTCGGCACTGCGTTTAACTGACAATTGCGCGGTCGTGCAATGCTATACCCCAACAAAATTGATGTCCTTTTTTTCCCACAAATAGAGCTTTCTTTTGGTGGTATTTGATCACCCTGACGGTGTTTATTTTTTGCGCTACGAACAAAAAAAGAGCGTCAATTTTGAAAAATATGCAATATTTTTTACTTTTTGCTATAATAACTATCCCCCAAAAGTATGTAAAAAAAACAATTTTTTTCCTCAGTTTAGGCCGATATGTATTCTTTTACATATTTTTGGTAAAAAAAAATCTCAATAAGTATATATTGATTGGTTTGCGCAGGAGGAACCTGAATAAAGGTATTTCTTAGGCTATATTCACACTTCAGCGTTTTGAATTGCGGGCAATGATGTGTGAATGACAAAATGCAGAACTCGCGTTTGAGATGCCATTCATTTGAATGACACCTCAAATCGTGGTGCGTGTCTACCGTGTTTTACGTGCGATATATCGTGCTGCAATTGCTGCAACCCCCATCGCGGGACGTATGTCGCCCAGATATAGTTCAGGAGCTACTTTGGGGTGACATGTGTCCCACGATGCGGGTTTTTTCGCAGGCCGTGTTTCTTTCATGTCAAAACTGCAGATTTTGTCATTGTTTTCTGCATTTAAAGTTATTGTAAAGTGTTAAAAATAATAAACATGTTATACTTACCTGCTCTTTGTAATGGTTTTGCACAGAGCACCCCTTAATTAATCCCCTTCTCGGTTCCCCCATCAGCACTCCCATACCACCCAAATTTTTGAGATGGGAATAAGGGACATCTATTAGCAAAAGTATATATGCATAGGACACGCCCCCTGTTACGCCCCCTCAAAAGAGCATTATACTTAAAAAAAAAAAAATATATATATATATATGTATATATATATTTTTTTTTTTTTTTTTTTTTACCACTACTATTCCTTCATACTGACTTTTTTAAATTTACAAGTGTAGCAATTTAGAAATTGGATGAAAGCTTTAACACTGGGAAACACTTTTTAAAAGCTAACAAGTGCATTTTATATATTACTATATCATTGGCGGCCCGTCCATAATGAGTCTCTAATAGGCTTAAAAAAAGGGTGGGCTCGGGGGCGCAGAGCACTGCGCTCTGAGCCCACCCAGGTGTGTGACAATAGCGAACACTTTTTGAAAGATAAAAAATGCATTTTATATGCAACTATATATATCAGATATATATCAGATAAAAATGAGGGACATATGAGAAGGAAAGAGGGACGGAGGGACCAAATCAGGGACAGTGCCTCAAAATCAGGGACGGTTGGGAGCTATGATTTTATATGACTATGGACTACAAGCCCCATTAAGATTTGTCTAGACTGTATATTATACAGAAGGACCACAAGATCCAGCACTATATATCATACACTAGAGAACTACAAGTCCGAAAATGTCTTGTAATCATTGTTCTTTATACATTGGGGGGGGGGGCACAGGTTCCAGAATGTTGTGTACACACTGTGTATTATATGCTATAGAATTATACGTTCCAGCGTGTCTTTTTTCATTTTTTTTTTAAGTTTTCCCTTAATTCCTTTTGGTTCACTTTTTATATTTTTAACTGTCTGTAATAAATATTTATTTCATGGGTATTGTAGATTTACCTCTTTTTAGTTTTTACTAAGAAGACAATAGGGTTGATTTAGGCTGGATTCACAACTATGCATTTTTAGTGCATTTTGCATTTTGCAGATTTGCACAACAGAACGTGTTCCATAGGAAACCATGTTAAATGTAGTATAGGGTAAATCTGCAAAATGCAAAAAGCACTAAAAATGCATAGGTGTGGATCCAGCCTTACTGAAACTGAAGAGTGCAAATCTGGTGCAGCTCTGCATAGAAACTTCCAGGTTTTTTTTTTTTTTCACAAAGCTTAATTGAGAAAACTGAAGTTAGAAGCTGATTGGCTATCATGCACAGCTGCACTGGATTTTGCCCTCTACAGTTTTAGTAAATTAAAGCAGCGTTCCAGGCAAAAGGAGAACTCTGTCTCAAACAATTGACCACCTACCCCTCGATTTTTGGATATTTTGTTTTTCTTTTTAGTACTTTTTTGTATTTTTTCTTTGGGACTTTCGTCCTATGTCGCCGTAACGAAGTACGCCACTTCACCTGCGGTTGCAGCTGCCCTCTGCGACATTTGTGAGTCCCAGAAGATGATGTAAAAATTTAGAAAGTGTTGCGTGACTCGCACATGTGCAGTAGGAAACCGGTTGTGAAGCCTGAAGTCTTCACTGCTGGTTTCCCTTACTTGCAGTGCGGATGCCTGCACCCCAAGCCAATGGACGGATCAGCTTGGGGTGCAGATACCGAGGGCTCCCTGGACAGTGTCCTTATATTAAAAGTCAGCAGCTACAGTATTTGCAGCTGCTGACTTTTATTTTTTTTATTATTTCCCCTAGGCTTTAACTCCAATGCATATCCTCAGGTTATGGAGATAGTATAATGACAAATGATGTCACTTGATAAAATGCCTATGTGTCTGTTGACTCTGTTCAAATGTCGCCAAATACCAATTACACCGTGTATATTCTCTATATCTCTCCTTACCTGCCCCTCTTCAATTCTACAGTAATGCCTCGTACACACGATTGGAATTTTGGTCAGAAAAAGCTCTGATGGTTTTTCCTGATGGAATTCCAACTGGATTTCACTCAAGCTGTCTTGCGTACACACGGTCACACCAAATTCCAACCGTCAAGAACACGGTGGCATACAACACGTACGACGGTACTAAGGTACTAAAAAAAAGAAGTTCGATAGCCAGTAGCCAATAGCTTCCATCTCGTAGTTGATTCTGAGCATGCGTGAGTTTTCACGCGTCGGAATTGCATACACACGAACAGATTTTTGCATAGGAACTTTTTCCGACCGAAAAATTGAGAACATGCTCTCAATCTTTTGCTGGCCGAAATTCGGCCAGCAAAAGTCTGATGGAGCATACACACGGTCACATTTTCTGACCAAAAGCTCTCATCGGTCTTTTGCTGGCCGAATTTTCGATCGTTTGTATGCGACATTAGCCTTGTGGGTGAAATGTATCAGAGGTGGAGGACCCAGGTGGAGACCTTCTGTTTATGTTGCCCACATACATAAAAAAGTTTTGAGCTTTTGAATTTTTTTCCTACTCCATGTCTTCCTTTGGATTTGTACAGTGTTGCATAAGATGAGCCCCTGTTGGTATTCAGCACCCAATCTTTCATGAGCGTGACCCAATTCTGGGCTTGGGAGCAGCATCCCAGACTTTTAACAAGGAAGCCATGAGAGCTGTTACAAATCAAACTGCCCTCATGGGGGTAGTGCTACAAAATATACATTATATCTATTTAATTGATAAATCTGTAGTAGAATAGCTGTAAAATAAGATGAAAAAATAAATAAAATGAAAACTGATATAAATGACTGTGCAAAAGGGCCTAATTGGGATTGGGTTATATAATTTTAAGAAATAACAGTTATTAGTGGTAGGCGTTCAGGAACTAGAGATTAGTCGGAAGTAAATGAGATCATGAGTATGCTATCTAAATATTTAATGTATGCTAACTAAAAATTAATTAAAAGAAAATATTATGTGTTTTAAAATACGTTTGGGTAATGTCTTCATCACTGAGCTACCCTTTATTTTCTTTGTAATAATGTTATTATTTTATAATAAAATGTTATGTATTTAGGTAGAGATTTCTATTTCTTTAACTATTTTAAGACCAGGGCTTTTTCTGACATGTGTTGTTTACAAGTAAAAATCTGTATTTTTTTGCTAGAAAATTCGTTAGAACTCCCAAGCATTATATATATATATATATATATATATATATATATATATATATATATATATATTTTTTTTTTTGCAGAGACCCTAGAGAATAAAATGGCAGTAATTGCAATATTTTAAGTCACACTGTATTTGCGCAGCGGTCTTTCAAACACAGTTTTTTGGGAAAAAATACACTTAAATTAATTTAAAAAGAAACAGTAAAGTTAGCCTAATATTTTTGTATAATATGAAAGATGATGTTACACTGAGTAAATAGATACCTAACATGGCATGCTTCAAAATTGTGCATGCTCGTGGAATGGTGACAAACTATGGTACCTAAAAATCTCCATAGGTGACACTTTACATTTGTTACAGGTTACCAGTTTAAAGTTACAGAGGTCTTGAACTAGAAATATTGCTCTTGCTCTAATGATCGCCGCAATATCTTCCATGTGTGGATTGAACACCATTTACATATGCGTACATACTGTATTTTTCTTATTTATTTTACTTTTTATTTTTACTCTGTTTGTTTACTTTATTTTTTTTTAGCACTTTTATTTTCATTACGAGGAATGTAAACATCCCTTGTACAGGGCAGGACTTTCACTTTCGGGCCCTACCTTCTATACATTACCGTATTTATCGGCGTATAACACACGTCCCAAGTTTAGGAGGAAATTTTAAGGAAAAAACTTTTAGGAGGGAAGTTTAAGGAAAAAAACTTACATTTAAATGGCCTTGCCCATCCATCTGCAGCCTTGTCAGTGTCATTTGCAGCCTTGTCTTTGCAGTCTTGAAGTTTAAAAATGGCGCCGCCGAGATACAGAGTCCTGTGTATCTCGTCGGCTCTCGGGTCCTCTCGCAGTCCCAAGAGTACTCGGCTCGGCTCACAGTCACGCCCAGTCCCTGTGTTATGTCCATCATAGGGCATGACTGGGCGTGACTGTGAGCGGAGACGAGTACACTAGGCTATGTATCTCAGTGGGGCACCCTTTTGGGCGGGGCCCATGGGCTTGAGCCCAGTCAAGCCCAATGGTAAGTCCAGCCCTGCCCTTGTAATAGAAATATGCATTACAGGTCCTCTTTATTGAGAGGTCTGGGGTCAAAAATGTCCTTTTGACATTAAGAAAAAAAAATCCCTTTAAGCCTGAGACGTCAGATGTTGCTCCAGTCCTCCAAGGGCATAGAGCAAAGTGAGGGCCATCTTGCCCTTACTTGACTTCCTGCCCAGCCACGGATCGACCGGATCGATCACTTCTGGGTTTCCTGATGGCTCCTGTAAACCTGAAAGACACCAGGAAATAGTGGGGGGGAGAGGGCTGGGGCACCTTTTCTGCACCTATAAAAGTTCACCCACAGTGAATGTGCTGCTTGGACTACTTTTATCAAAAAGCTGGCCACCTGCTATAAATAAAGATGCTGGGGTTATGCCAGCTAACTAATGCCATAACCCTGTTATTTAACATCAAAGTAATGATGTATATTTACAGTTAGACAGTCGGCAAGTTTTACTGTGAGGGAAAAAAGGCTAACATTTGGTAACTTGAACCTTCAGCTCCCTTCACATATTTTCTATGGGATTAAGGTCTGGAGGCTAGCTAGGCTACTTCAAGACCTTAATGTGCTTCTTCTTGAGTCATTCAAGCTATTACCTTTTCTATCAATTGACCCTTGCTTTTTAGATTGTAAGCTCTAATGAGCAGGGTCCTCTGTCTGCCTTTATTTTGTTAAGCGCTGCGCAAACTGTTGGCGCTATATAAAACCAGTATAATAATAATTCCTTTGTTGCCTTGGCCATGTATTTTGAATCATTGTCATGCTGAAATATCCATGCATGACTCTTTTTCAATGCCATGGCTGAGGGAAGGAGGTTCTCACCCAAGATTTGATGGTAAATGGCTCCGTCCATTGTCCCTCTGATGCGGTGAAGCTGCCCTGCCTCCTTAGCAAAAATACACCCCCAAAGCATAATGTTTCCACCTCCATGTTTCATGATGGGAATGGTGTTCTTGGGGTCCAAACATGGAGAGTTGAGTTGATGCCAAAGAGATCGATTTTGGTCTCATCTGACCTCAACACTTTCACCCAGTTCTCTTAATCTGTTCATTAGCAAACTTAAGATGGACCTGTACATGTGTTTTCTTGAGTAGGGGGACATTGCAGGTGCTGCAGGATTTCAGTTCTTCGCGGCAAAGTGTGTTACCAATTGTTTTCTTGGTGACTATGGTGCCAGCTGCCTTGAGATTATTGACAAGATTCTCCTGTGTAGTTCTGGGCTGATTCCTCACCTTTCTCATGCTCATTAAAATTCCACGAGGTGAGACCTTGCATGGAGCCCCAGACTGCGGGAGATTGACAGTTATTTTGTGTTTCATCCATTTGCAAATAATCGCACCAACTGTTGTCACCCTTTCACCAAGCTGCTTGGTGATGGCCCTGTAGCCCATTCCAGCCTTGTGTAGGTTTACAATCTTTTCCCTGACATCCTTGGAAAGCTCTTTGGTCTGGAGCAAGTGCTCCTAATCTCAGATAGTTACCCATATAGAAGACACCTGGGAGCCAGACATCTTGCTGATTGATAGGGGATCAAATGCTTATTTTCCTCATTAAAATGCAAATCAATTTATAACTTTTTTGAAATGCGTTTTTCTGGATATTTTGGTTGTTATTTTGTCTCTCACTGTTAAAATAAATCTACCATTAAAATTATGATTATTAGAGTTTACTAAAGTTATGAAAATTCTTGTAAGACACTTCCAAATATTTATTCTGTCTTACAAGAATTTTCGTAACTTTAGTAAACTCTAAAAATCATAATTTTAATGGTAGATTTATTTTATATGTAGTGTATTTGTATTTTCGAATGACAACTGTACTGATTAAACAAAAATCGTACAATCTGGAATCATACGGGAAACATTTCTATGCTTGTCCCTTTGGATAATCTTGCATGAATTGTCATGAACAGGGCTCAAAAACTGTGTACTAACAATCAGATTATCATACGATTGCTTCAAAAGCATTTTTTTTGTATGATTTTCTGATTGTCTGTTTTATTTTTACATTTTTTTTCTTACTGTTGTCTTCCTTCCATGCTCACTCCACCACTCACTAAACAAAAACTGGATCCGGCCTGTGTGAAAGGGGCTTAAGATGCTGCACCCAGAAGAAGTCTGTGTGAAGATCTTCTGGTTCACACCAGAACATGGTGCTGGAAAGGTTTTCTGTATTTACAGAAAACCCCCCTTGGACCTCTCACTATTACTATTACTATTAGCTCACTATTACTATCGCAGAAGGGAAAATTTGGCCAGTGGAGTAAATATTGCTGTCTGATCTGCCAAATCACTAGCAGATTTTCCATTGTTCACTTATTAGTAAGGAGTCCTTGAGTGGATCCTAAGTGAGTAAAACATTGACCCTTGCTTATAAAGGGTTCCAAAGTCCTTACTGCACTAATGGAAGTATCACAGTGGTTAGTATGTATTAATTGAAAGATCCGAGTACCAACTGACAAAAGAATGGAGCCACACACCTACTGTCAGCCAAGTTAACCATCATATGACAAACCGCTTCAGAGGGTCTGCCCCATGCTATGCCCTCTAATGCGTTTCACCCTCTCTCAGGCTTAACTGCAGAGGTCCTCTATAACTAAGCCCAAGGGAGGGTGAAACACATTAGAAGGGCATGGCATTAGAACAGATACGCTGAAGCGTTTCTTCATATAAAGGTTTACCTGGCTGGCAGTTAGTGTGTCCCTGTTCTTCTGTCAGTTTGTATAGATCAGGGGTCACCAAACATTCTAAACAAAGGGCAAGTTTACTGTCCTTCAAACTTTGGGGGGGGGGGGGGGGGTGGGGGGAGGCAGGCTGTGGCCAGTGAGAGTAGAAAATGAACTGCTATTAGTGGGAGTAAATTAAATGGAGAGTATCGCCTCATGTAAAGATTGTAACTCAAAAATAACAAAGTACCATCATACAAGTTAATATATAGAGAAAGGGGATGAGGGTGGTAAAAATAGGGCAGTTGCTGAAGCTGACCCTATATCTATTCCCAGGCTCAACAAATTGTGATGGACTGTCTCGGTACTAATAACAGACAATATAGATAATATAAAAATTATTTATTACATATAAAAAAGGGATACATACATAATACATAAAAACAGCAATTCTTAGAAGAAATTATATTTCAAGAAACAAATACTTAGGGTTCCCCCAAACAAAATATCTGTTGAAGTAAATCTCGAATTTGACTTTTCCGCTACTAGTTTTGCGGTGTTTTTACCGCTTCTTCAGGAGGAATAATCTATGAAATAGATATTTGAGTAAGGCACAAGTCAAATGCATTACATTCAAAAGTAATTGTAATTCAGCAAATAGTATATAAAAGCTAAAAATCAAGTTGCTCACCTGACTGGACAATAGCAATATGTGGGACCATAAACCCGAACTAAAAGTTCCCGCTGCGGCGAACAAGGGGGGTGTGTGTCGGTATGAGTCTAAATAAAAAGAATAATAAGTGATAATGGAACGAAGAAAATATAATATAAAATGGATCACTTTCCAATCAATACAGACCAGATAAAGGAAGAGAGGAAAGGGAAGAGAAGGCAAGGGAGGGGGGAAGGAGGGAGAAATCAGTGGGAGTAAACAGTTCCCCATCTTTGGTATTAGGGGGAGGAATAGTGCCCATCATTGGTGTCAATGGGAGGAATAGCACCTCATCGCTGGTGTCAGTGGATGGAACAGTGCCCCATCAATGACATCAGTGGGAAGAATAGAGTGGCAGGAACTATGGCCCACTTGTTGACAGTAGGGGAATAATGCCTCAAGGGCCGAATAAGAGAAAGCAAAGGGCCACATCTGGCCACAGTTTGGAGACCACTTGCATAGATCATAGAGCTAAGCAAGCTCCGTTTTGAGGTTCAGCACCTAGTTAAATGTTTTGGAGTCTCCAGGTGATATTTGCACGGGGACGTTAAGCGGTACTTCTTTACAGGTTCACAGAAAAAGACACAAATGGTTTTAAAGAGGAGATCTCATGGATCTTTTTTTTTTTTCACAATAACGTTTATTGAAAATATGAAACAGGAACATAACAATAGTATTTAGCAATTGAGATATATAATCTAACAATTGGTAGGTAAAGAATATATCCACGTGAGATGTCTGAAATGAAAAAGTGAAATCTGATATACAAGATGCACTCAAAGTCATTTAACATTACGTATTTAGAACTATAAATCTCATATGTCATCCTATATGTCCATAAACCAGATTATAATTTCTCTTACTTATGTAAAAAACCTTGATTTAAACCTTACCATAAATGGCGATTAGTCACTTATGTAGCATCCCAATGTTCTTCAAACATTTAATGTTTTAAATATTTCTGAATTTATAAAGGTACACCAAGGCCTCCACCTTTGTTGAAACTGTGCAGTATTTTCCCCTTTTGTAGCAATAATTTCTTCTATATCGTAAATGTAATGGACTTTTGCAAGCCAATCTTTGACTGATGGAACTACCTATGAGTTCCAATGAAGAGGGATCAAACTCTTTGCTGCGTTGAGCAAGTGTCTGATAAGGGACTTTTTGTAGGCTCTATATGATAGATTATTTATGTGAAGGAGACACCATGCTACTCCAAGCTCTTTTTTGTAGCCAGTAATGTGTTTTGTCCAGTGCCTCAACTGGGACCAAAAAGATTGTATATGTGGGCAGCTCCACCATATGTGTAAAAAGGAACCAACCTCCGTTCCGCATCTCCAACATATGTCAGACACTTGAGATGACAAATTTTTCTTCCTTGTTGGTGTGATGTACCATTGTGAACAAATTTTATATGCTGTATCCTGCATACGAGTACTCAGGGAGCATTTGTGGGCAAAAACATTCGCCTTTTCCCATTGTGTCTCCGAAATCTGCTCCCCTAGGTCTCTTTCCCAAATCAATTTATATCTATCTGGGGCGTCTGCCAATGGCCGGTTCAGCCAGTTATATATCAGAGATGTGGTTTTCCTGAGTGGTTTTCCAGCAGCACAAATGCGTTCAAAATTTGTTAGCGGCCTAAAGAGGGCGTTTTTATTTTTGTTATGTAAGATAAAGTGCCTTATTTGTAGATAAGACAAATAGTCTAATGAGTGCAATTCTGTCTCACCGCTCAGTTCCAAAAATGGTTTGAGGTTATTGTTCATGGATCTTTGGTTCACGGTTCTCTTCGGAGTCCAGGGACTTTAATGACACCCATGACTTTTCCTTTATTATTTTCCTGTATTTATACCTTTAACCTTATAAATGTCCACAGTCAGATAATATCAGTGAAATATACATCTCCAGCTTCCAACCTACATGATATCCAGAATGGAAGCTCTAGTATTAATTTAAATGCTGACTCCACACACTGCATGTAGAGATTCAAAGAGATGAGTGTTGCATTCCTTCATATTAATATGACTTTTATCGTTTATTTAATATAGTATTGATTCATGTTGCAATTAGATTAATGCTTTTTTAAAAGCAGCAGAACTGCATTAAAAGTAAAATGGACACTGAATTCACCATTGAGCCATTAAAACAGACCAATATTGTTGGCACTGGGATTATTTTCTAATAAATTACTCTTTTTTTTTTAAAGAAAAGTATATTATCAGCAAAATATATTATATGACAAAATACTTCTTCATAAAAAAAGACTAGACAGCAATGTACCTCATTTTTAGGAACACACAATTTAAGGAGAACATGGAAAAAAATGTATAATTGCTTTATAGTACTTTACAGTGGAAGTACTGAAAACGTGCATAGTGCACTACTACAGGTGTCCAAAGATTATTTTTTAAGCAGAGCTCCAGGCAGATATAAAAACACATCAAATACCGTTATGTGTTCATAAACAATAATTAAAAGTATTTAATACAGCAGCTCTGTCTCAGTAATTACCTTCTTGTATTCATTGCACAGCAGCACTCAGGCTGGGAATGAGATGGGCTGGGAATCAGAAAGTGCTGAGAACATGTTTGCAGAAGATCGAAGCAAAGTGATGACCTCATTCATTTTCTGTTATACCTTCATTGTTTAGTCACAGGTAGGGGTGTGTCCTGGCCCAGTTTGCAAGTCTTAAAGTGTTATTACCCATAACCCACGCCATTAAAAACTACCATTAAATGGTGTATTAAATGCTGATTGTACTCACTTAGTCACTATGGGATCTGTTTTCTGTATTCTGCAAAAAAACTGGTTGATCCTGATGTTCCCAGTCTCCTCCTCCTGTCCATGTCCCCACTGCAGTTGAGGATTTTACAGAGCAGTGTTGGCGGCTATTGTAGTGTACATGGTCAGTTTTCAGAGTATTTTCCACCCTGAGCATTTCCTCCTTACCACATCTGAGCAGCCAATATCACACATGTGGGCATGTACACAGTGGTAAAGGACAGCTTACTCCCTCCCTCCTCCTCCATGCCCACTAACCAGATAAACGCAATGGGGGTGGAAGATTACATTTTGATTGATGGAGGCTTCACTTCTCTCTATTCTAAGACATAGGCTGGATGGGCATGACACACCCTGTGACTTGCAGAAATACGCCCACCCCTTATTAAAAGAGTTGTTAAGGCAGAAGGATTTTTTATCTTAATGCATTCTATGCACAGCAGCCTCCCCAGCACCCCTGAATACTTACCTGAGCCCCATCTCTGTCCAGCGATGTCTACGAGTCCTTCAGCCATCTGGGACTCTGCCTCCTGATTGGCTGAGACACAGGAGTGGTGCCGTTGGCTCCCGTGGCTGTCAAAACCAGTAAGCCAATAAGGAGAGAGAGGGGGCAGGCCCAAACGACAGCTCCATGTCTGAATGGACACACGGAGCTTCAGCTCAGCTCAGGTGCCCCCATAGCAAGATACTTGGCCCCTTCATTCTATAGGATCCTTCTTCTAGGCCCCTACATACTATACAACCCCCTACATTCTATAGGGTCCTTCTTATAGGCCCCCTACATACCATACAACCCCTTACATTCTATAGGGTTCTTCCCACTGGGGGCCCCCTTCATTCCATAGGGTCCTTCTGATAGGGCCCCTACATCTCAAATCTTCATTCCTTAGGACCCCTTCTTCCCACAAGAGCCTCTTCATTCCATGGGCCCCCTGGTTATCTTGTATTTTCTAGCCCCCCTCTACCCCCTGGTGTCCCTCTGTCACCTGCCCGAAGCCTGTCTCTGCATTATATATTTTAAAATAAACAACTAATGCGCACACCTATTTTTGATCAACCGCAGTAGTGAGCAACTGCCAACATCAAACAGGTTACCACAAACCCACAGATAAATTGAATATGTAGCAAAGGATGTGACGCTAACCAAAATAACATCAAAAATTAATTTGGTACAAATAATGATTCAAATAATATGCAAAATCAAACATAGCTAAAAGTACATCAAAATTGTCAATTAATATTGAAA
Source organism: Lithobates pipiens (assembly GCF_037356315.1). Classification (NCBI taxonomy): domain Eukaryota; kingdom Metazoa; phylum Chordata; class Amphibia; order Anura; family Ranidae; genus Lithobates; species Lithobates pipiens. The sequence continues at coordinate 43,767,884 of NW_027507686.1, read as the reverse complement.
TGTGCATAAAAATATTTCCAGCAAAAAATTATTATATTAACCATGTTCATAATTAAAACCATTATATCCATGTCCATGGTATTAAAGTGCAAAAAGAGTGAAAAAAAATGGGGTTTTAATTATAAGCATGGTTAATGTATGAATTTTTTGCTGAAAATATTTTTATGCACATTTCAATATTAATTGACAGTTTTGATGAACTTTTAGTTACCGTATATACTCGAGTATAGGCCGACCCGAGTATAAGCCGAGGCCCCCAATTTACCCCCAAAAACTGGGAAACCTATTGACTCGTGTATAAGCCGAGGGTGAGATATGCCTGTCCATCCCTGTGTGTGTGTCCATCCATCCATCCATCCCTGTGTGTGTGTGTGTGTCCATCCATCCCTGTGTGTGTGTGTGTCCATCCATCCATCAATCCCTGTGTGTGTGTCCATCCATCCATCCATCCCTGTGTGTGTGTGTGTGTCCATCCATCCATCCATCCCTGTGTGTGTGTCCATCCATCCATCCATCCCTGTGTGTGTGTGTGTGTGTGTGTGTGTGTGTGTGTGTGTGTGTGTGTGTGTGTGTGTGTGTGTGTGTGTGTGTGGCCTTGTGTGTCCAGCCTACCTGTGTCCCGAGCGTCCGTCCGGTCCCGAGCCTCCGTCCGGTCCCGTCCCGTCCCGAGCCTCCGTCCGGTCCCGTCCCGTCCCGAGCCTCCGTCCGGTCCCGTCCCGTCCCGAGCCTCCGTCCGGTCCTGTCCCGTCCCGAGACTCCGTCCGGTCCCGTCCCGTCCCGAGCCGAGCCTCCGTCCGGTCCCGTCCCAGGATCACCGCTCTTCGTCGGCGCCCATTCCCCTGTTCAAATGCCGCGCCTCCCTGTCTGTGATAGGCGGAACACAATTTCCCAGCAGCCTGTGTTCCGCCTATCACGGACATCGTCTCATCCTCGTCCGTAGTACGAAGATGAGACGATGTCCGTGATAGGCGGAACACAGGCTGCTGGGAAATTCAGTGTTCCGCCTATCACAGGCGAAGGCGGAGCCGGAGGCGCGGCTTTTGAATTATAGAATGGCCGCTGTCTGTCTGCTCGACACGCTGATCGAGCAGGCAGACAGCGATGACTCGAGTATAAGCCGAGGGGGGCACTTTCAGCCTCAAAAAAGAGGCTGAAAATCTCGGCTTATACTCGAGTATATACGGTATGTTGGATTTTGCATATTATTTGAATCATTATTTTCACCAAATGGATTTTTTATGTTATTTTATTTAACGCCACATCATTTGCTATATACAGTAAATATATACAGCTATATACTAGATAGAGTGTGTATATATATATATATATATATATATATATATATTTGTGGTTGAACTGGATGGACTTGTGTCTTTTTTCAACCTGACTAACTATGTAACTATATATATATATATATATATATATATATATATATATATATATATATATATAGCTTTATGCCATATACCGTATATATATATATATATATATATATATATATATATATATATATATATATATATATATATATATATATATATATATATACAGCTATATGCTATATACTGTGTATATATATATATATATATATATATATATATATATATATATATATATATATATATATATATATATATATATATATATATATATATATGCTATATACCATATTCAATGGCTGTGCTGGGCCGGCCGGTTACCTGGACGGGTTCCTGCAGCATCGTCATCCCCGGCCTCCTTCGTCTGCTCCGAGGACTTCTCTGCCTGTCGGCTGCTCTCAGGACATCACACGGTGGCCCCGGCTCATTTAAACTCACAGTGACTGCTACCGCGGAGACCACCGGAGATAGCCGAGTTTTGTTGGCTGAAGCTGAAGAGCTGTCAGAGAGGAGGGGGGCGATGGAAGCCGAGCGGTGATGGAAAAGGACGAGTGTTGGCCGGAGGTGGCCGAAGATGTGTGCAGTGTTCTGAAAGCACTGAGTGGGGGCGGAAAGAGCTGAAGTGCACTGCGCTGCACTTGGAAGCTCGATACCTAGCCATGGGCAGCATAGCAGTGCTCAAATGAATGGCTGCGCGAGTAGCACAGCCATTAATTTGGCATGCTGTCACTGAAACCAGCCCACTGAGCCATCGACCCATCGGGAAACTCCCGATGGCCAGTACATGCCTGTTTGCAAGGTCAGCTGGCTTGCCAGACAGACTAGTCACATGAAACTCTCAGACACGACCAATTACTACTCCTCTGACCTCCATCGTCTCCATCGTTTCCAACAAAAAAATAAAAGTAAGGAAACTTTTTGAAGACCCCTTGTACATTGACATAACTTCTTGGACCCCAGTCCAGAGAGTATGGTCAACTGCTGCCTTGACACCATTCTCAGGCAACTTAAAGCGGGATTCCACCCTAAAGTGGAACCTCCGCTGATCGGATCCCTCCCCCCCTCCGGTGTCACAATTGACACCTTTCAGGGGGGAGGGGGGTGGAGATACCTGTCAAAGACAGGTATTTTCACCCACTTCCGGGCATAGACTCCTGTGGGAGTCTACGCCATTTCCTGCCCTGCCGCACTGTCTGCTGGGACACACACGGGTCCCAGTGACAGCGCGGAGATTTCCTATTGCGCGGTGCGGCTCGCGCATGCGCAGTAGGGAACCGGGAAGTGAAGCCGATTTGCTTCACTTCCTGATTCCCTCACCTAGAATGGTGGCGACAGCAGCCGAGAGCCGAGCGATCGATCGGCCTCGGCTGCCGGCATCGCTGGAACCCGGGACAGGTGAGTGTCCATTTATTAAAAGTCAGCAGCTGTAGTATTTATAGCTGCTGGCTTTTAATATTTTTTTTTTTTGGTGGAATCCCTCTTTAACTCTTAAGTAATACAAAGAAGTTGAATCCATCACTATTTTACATCAGATAATTGCAGATTTTTCAGCCTTTTGAACTTATAGAAAACAATGACTTTCCCAAGTCTTATCTCTGTGAGGTATTAATGCTGAATGTAGGAAATCTGAAAGAAAACAAGGATACCAGATCAAGGAAGTAAACATTTTTTGGAGAGTCTAAACCAAAGGCAACCTGATACAGTTGAATATCAGAAAAAAAATACATATTAAAAGAGAAGTATGGGTTTAAAAAACATGTACATATATATAAATAATATTTATATATATATATATATATATATATATATATATATATATATATATATATATATATATATATATATATATATATATATATATATATATATATATATATATATATATATTGTAATGTTCGGGGGACCAGGTAGATCGCAGGACACAGGCTTTTCATACAACAAAGGGTTTATTAACTTAAATAGCTTTACAGCAGCCCAAAAACAAAAGGAAAAAGGTTTGTAGTCTCACCGACTTGCAAAGTCCAGAACAGCTGTCTTTATCAGAAACAGAGCTTGATCTTGATGGCAGGTAGCTTCCCCTGCCAGGAGCCTTCCAAACAGGACACTGCTGTCCACTTCAGTTGCTGCAGTCCAAAATAAACACCATCCACTATCCACCATGTCTTCTCCACTCCTCCACACCCATCTACCACTTCCTGTCTTGTTTTTTAAAGACACTTCCTTAACAGGTGGGTTAATCAATTTTATTCCCTTAAAGAGACCACAACCCAAACAGAGGGGAAATATAGCGTCCTTCCAGGACCCAGCCACGGTGTCCTGTACATATCCCCCCCCGTGCCCCAACGCCAAGGAGGTGGAGGCAACAGTGGAGCTCAAACAATGGACTCGGGAGAGGGCATCTGCATTTTGATGCAGTCTCCCGGGCCTATGCTCCACTACAAATTTAAATTCCTGGAGTGCCAGGAACCACTGGGTAACCCTGCCATTAGTCCCTTTTCCCTGTCTCAGCCATGTTAAAGGGGCATGGTCAGAAATCAACCTAAACTTCCTTCCCAAAAGGTAATATCTGAGGGATTCCAGAGCCCACTTAATGGCCAGACACTCTCGTTCAATTATGGCATAGTTTTTCTCCGCTGGTGTTAACTTCCTGCTGAGGAAGACTATCGGGTGTTCCTCGCCATGAATAACCTGTGACAACACCACTCCCAATCCTACATCGGAAGCATCAGTCTGGACAACAAACTCTTTTGAAAAATTAGGTGCTACCAGGACAGGGTGTTGGCACAGCGCCGACTTGAGCTCCAAAAAAGCCTTCTCAGCGTCTGCATTCCACTCCACCATGACCGATTTCCGACCCTTAGTCAGATCGGTCAACGGAGCAGCCAACGTGGCAAAGTTGGGTACAAACCTCCTGTAGTATCCCACCATGCCCAGGAATGCACGTACCTGCTTTTTTGTGAGGGGGCGGGGCCAATTCTGTATAGCCTCTATCTTGTTCACCTGCGGTTTCACTACCCCTCTACCCACGATATAACCCAGGTATTTCACCTCCTCCATTCCCAAAGCACATTTTTCAGGGTTTATTGTAAACCCCTCCTTCCAAAGAGAGTCCAGCACTGCCTGCACTTTGGGCAAATGTGATTCCCAGTCTTTGCTAAAAATTACTATATCGTCCAAGTATACTGAGGCATACTTCCGGTGAGGTCGTAAAATCCTATCCATTGCTCTCTGGAACGTGGCTGGAGCAGTTTGCAATCCAAAAGGCATCCTTTTGTACTGAAAACTCCCCTCTGGGGTAGAAAAAGCAATTTTCTCTCTAGCAGCCTTAGGCCGCGTACACACGCGGGGACTGTTCGCCCAACTTTGTCCGTCAAACAGTTTCGGCAAACAGTCCGCTCAAACTTAGCATGGACGGACATGGCCACACACGACGGACGAACAGTTTGCTGAAACCGTGCGCGATGACGTGAACGGCACGTACGACGGGACGAAAAATACGACGTCCTATACACTGCATTATAGCTTTCGGCGTGAAAATCCTTTCTGAGCATGCGCGCAACTTTGTTTGACGAACAAGCCTACACACGAGCGGACTGTTCGCTGAAACAAGGTTTCAGCGGACAGTTTTTCGGAAATTCCGAAAAAACCTTGTCCGTCAAACTGTCCGCTGAAACTGTCCGCTGAAAGCCCACACACGAGCGGACTGTCCGCCCAAACACTGTTCAGCGGACAAAGTTGGGCGAACAGTCCGCCCGTGTGTACGCGGCCTTAGTCAACGGTATTTGCCAATACCCCTTGGTAAGGTCTAACGTAGTGATATACCTGGCTGGACCTAGTCTCTCGATAAGCTCATCTACCCGGGGCATGGGGTAGGCATCAAACCGGGAAACTTCATTAAGTTTCCGGAAATCATTGCAAAATCGCAGAGTCCCGTTGGGCTTCGGCACCAACACAATCGGGCTCGACCACTCACTCTGCGATTCCTCAATAATCCCTAGGTCTAACATCTTTTTTACTTCCTCTGAAACGGCCTTCCTTTGAGCCTCTGGGATGCGGTAGGGCCGGACAAAAACTTTGACTCCTGGTTCTGTGACAATATCATGCTCTATGACACTAGTGAGCCCTGGCAAGTCTGAACATTTTTCTTTATTTCTCTGCAAGAACTCCTTTGCCTGCTGACTTTGGGTTTTAGACAGGGTATTTGCTACTTGCACACTCTCCACCCCAACCCGAGGCTCAAGTTTTGTACTAGTCAGGGAGGTCACTGGTTCCCTGTCTGTCCAGGGCTTTAACAAGTTTACATGATATATCTGGAAGGGTTTCCTCTTGCCTGGCTGGTGGACTCTATAATATACCTCTCCCACTTTTTCTACAACCTCGAAAGGGCCTTGCCATCGGGCCAAGAACTTACTTTCCACAGTGGGAATCAACACTGCTACTCGATCCCCCACTTGGAAGTTCCTAATTTTGGCTGCCCTATTATAGACCCGTCGTTGAGCCTCCTGGGCTTTTTGTAAATGTTCCTTAACTAGCGGCATCACAGTTCGGATCCTCTCCTGCATTTGAGAGACATATTCAAGAACACTTTTTTGCTGAATTGGTTCACTTTCCCATTCTTCTTTAACAAAGTCCAGTAATCCACGAGGTCTCCGCCCATATACCAATTCAAAGGGCGAAAACCCAGTGGAGGCCTGGGGCACTTCTCGGATAGCAAACAGGAGAGCTGGTAACAGGCAGTCCCAGTCTTTCCCATCCCTTTGTACCACTCTCTTGAGCATAGACTTAAGGGTCTTATTAAAACGTTCTACCAATCCATCTGTTTGGGGATGGTAGACCGATGTGCGCAGCTGTTTAATTCGGAACAGTTTGCATACATCAGCCATAACCTTCGACATAAACGGGGTGCCCTGGTCTGTGAGAATTTCCTTGGGAAAACCTGTCCGTGTAAACAACTGGAATAACTCCCGTGCAATAGCCTTAGAGGAGGTATTCCGCAGGGGTAGCGCCTCAGGATATCGAGTGGCATAGTCGAGGATCACCAGTATGTAAGAATGACCTCGAGCCGACTTTACCAAGGGACCCACTATATCCATGGCTATCCTCTCGAATGGGACCTCAATTATGGGTAGAGGGACCAACGGGCTCCGGAAATGGGTCGCCGGAGCGGTCAACTGACAGGTGGGACCTTACCTCTGCTTTCAAGCCTGGCCAGTAAAACCGGTCGGCGATCCGTGCCTCCGTCTTTTCAACTCCCAGGTGTCCCCCTAAAACATCATCATGGGCCAGGTCCAGGACCTTGCGTCTATACTGCTGGGGTACCAATAATTGTTCTACCACATTTTCTCTCACTTTAGTGACCCGATAAAGCAATTCATTACATATTGAAAAATGTGGCCACCGCTCATTAGCACCTGGCTCTTGGGGCTCCCCATTTATTACTACAACCTGTTCCCGTGCCCTGGCCAAAGTGGGGTCCTGCATCTGGGCAGTACCAAATGCCCCCTGGGGAACACCCAAATCTGGCAAGTCAGGGGTAGAGGCCATTTCCTCATCCTCTTCCCCCAGCATTACCTGGAGCGGGGAAGGTTCCCCCCCCTCAGTGTTCAGGTAGGTCTGAGACCCCCACATATTGACATCCTTAACAGTATCAGCACTATTTTCATCATTATTAACCAAAGTCTTGGCGTTTTTATCAACTGGGTCCATATTACGAACATGTGGCATCTCAGGGTTATTACCCTCAACAACAGGAACAGAGGGACTAGTTTCTTCCCAGTCTCTGGACCTTTCAGGTAGTTCTCCTTGTCTCCAAAGTTTTGCAAATAACGGACAGTCACATCCTATGATAACGTCATGTACCAAGTTTTTTACCACCCCCACCTCTTGAGTACTAGTGCCACATGCTGTGGAGATGGACACCGAGATGAGAGGGTACTCTCTAGTGTCCCCATGAATGCACACAACCCGCATAATTGTGCTTACCGGACCGATCTTCCCAATTACTCTAGGGTGAACCAGGGTTACCATGCTTCCAGAGTCCAGCAAAGCCTGTGCAGGGTGGTGGTTCACTTGGACTTCACACTCAAACTTCCCCTCTCCAAGGTCAAGATGTGTTGTACACGCTTTATGGGCATAAAAAGACTCCCTCCGAAGAACCCCGCATTCCATGGGTTCTTCCTGCAATGGGCAGTGGGCCCGGGTATGGCCCCAGGCATGACATCGCCAACATTGTACATCCCCTCCTCTCTGATCAGGAACAGGTCGCTGAGGGGGTAACGGGTGTGACTCTTGGCCTTCCGGGGTGTTGGTTCCAGGGCTCCTGGGGACATCCTTTCGAAGGGCAGCAGTTGGTCGGAAGGGCCGTGGCAGACTGGGCCCTTGACGCTTGGTGGGGCCAAGCAGATCCTCCACCACCGTATATCGTTCCACCATCTCAACAAGGCAGTTCGCGGTTTTGGGGTCTCCATGGCTGACCCACCGTTGAAGGTCATCTGGCAGTGACCTTAAGTATCGGTCCAGCACGACCCGCTCCACAATTTGGGGGCCAGACAACACTTCGGGCTGCAGCCATTTTTTTACTAGTTGCACCAGGTCATGCATTTGAGATCGCGGTGGCCGGTTTGAACGATACTTCCATTGGTGCACTCGTTGGGCCCGAACGGCCGTAGTCACCCCCAACCGAGCCAGTATTTCTGCCTTTAGTTTTTGATAATTTTTAGCATCTTCTGGTGGTAGGTCAAAATAGGCTTTTTGAGAATCTCCGGTGAGGAAAGGAGCAATTAAGCCGGCCCACTGGTCCTGGGGCCACCCTTCTCTCTCTGCCGTCCTCTCAAATGTTGCCAGAAACGCCTCTACGTCATCACTCAGGGACAACTTCTGCAAAAAATGGCTTGCCCTTATGGTCACCTGGTTGCCAGGGGCAACGGCCACTTGTTCACGGCCCTGAGAAATCTGCTGCACTGCTTCTTTTAAGGCCGCCATCTGAGCCTGCATAACCTCTTGTTGGGTCGCTAGCTGGGCTGCTAACTGGGCCACCAACTCGTTGTGGTGCATTTTTTGTACCTCCAGCTGGGTTGCTAAGCGCTGATTAGCTTCCTCATGGCGAGTCTGCGCTTGTATATTAGCTAAGGACAGCTGTTTAATTAGCTCCTCCATTGTTTCAGCTTTCAACAGTTGTGCAGCTTTAACCCAGGACATAAATTCACTGTACTGTCCCTTTAAATGTCAGTTCAAATCCAATGCAAAAAAATAAAAAATAGCAAGAAAAACGCCTGTTACTTTGTCCTGCCCGCATTCGAGCACCACTTGTAATGTTCGGGGGACCAGGTAGATCGCAGGACACAGGCTTTTCATACAACTAAGGGTTTATTAACTTAAATAGCTTTACAGCAGCCCAAAAACAAAAGGAAAAAGGTTTGTAGTCTCACCGACTTGCAAAGTCCAGAACAGAACAGAAACAGAGCTTGATCTTGATGGCAGGTAGCTTCCCCTGCCAGGAGCCTTCCAAACAGGACACTGCTGTCCACTTCAGTTGCTGCAGTCCAAAATAAACACCATCCACCATCCACCATCCACCATGTCTTCTCCACTCCTCCACACCCATCTACCACTTCCTGTCTTGTTTTTTAAAGACACTTCCTTAACAGGTGGGTTAATCAATTTTATTCCCTTAAAGAGACCACAACCCAAACAGAGGGGAAATATAGCGTCCTTCCGGGACCCAGCCACGGCGTCCTGTACAATATATATATACTGTATATACACACCAAGGTGGATGCAGCATTGGTCTGCTGCTGCATCTGTCCCCCACTGCTTCAAGGCTGAGAACTGAGCAAGCAAAGACTGCTAGTTGCTAAATTCTCAGTTTTCACTTCTCAGTCTTCACTGACAGTCACTGGCTCTCTGCTGTGGAGGAGGTAGGGGCGGCTGGTTCAGTTTCCTAGCGGCTCACTGAGAGGCTAAACCAGCTGCTAATCCAGACATCAGGGTGGATTCCGGTTTTTAAAGTCGAAATCTTTCTAGAGCCTGGACTGACTGAGAGACGTCAGCCGTAAGCAGGATTTAGCCCACTGTTGGCTGAAAATGGGTCACAGGAGTGTAGAACGAACTGCACTCCTGTGATCCATAGTAGAAGTAGGGCCAAATAATCTTTGCTCGTACTTCTCCTTTAAGTGGGACAAAACAACATGCATGCATGATCGTGTGCACACCTGTAACAGAATCTCAGAACTATCTACCCGGTTTCCCCAGCTTACTCTTAAATAGTTGTCATCCCTCTTTATAGTTACCTGATAAAGAGTTTAGATCCTGATACATGGGTATGCTGCCTGTTAGGATTTTTTTTTACTAACCTTAGCATGCTCTGGTTTTTCAAAACGTTGCTGCCTGGTCTGACATTTTGCCTGTTATTTGACTCTGACTCCTGTCTTAACCTCTGGATAGGTTGCCTGTAAAATTTAATTTAACCCATGTCTGCTCCTGGCTAGCATCTGTTTTCTGATTGGGCTCTGATGCTGACTTGCCTTCATTTATTGATTGAAACCTTTAGTCTTATTCTGCCCAGTTGTAATATCTTCTATAACCAAATAGATGTAAAATGTTGCAAGTCTGCATTAAAGATGGCTTTTCTAATCCATTCCCAATGAGTGCACACATACAGTATATGTTCCCTCAAGGAAGTGAGCTTTTTCCATGGGGCTGCATATATGTGTATCTCCCTTTGTGCTTGGAGCGTGCCGCTCCCAGCATAGAGACTGGGCTATCACCAAGAGCCCTGGGTCTCGTATTAATGATTGGGACCTGGGAAGCTCTCTTCTGGGTTACCTGTTCGCTGTGATAGCCTTTGATTGGCTATCACAGTGTTCATTCACTGTGAGCCCGCCTCTGTGTTTACTTCCTCTTCTGAATGAAGAGGAAGATACGCTGTATGTTGCTCTTCTTTCAGAAGAGAAAAATGTAAACAAACCAAAGTGTGTAAAAAAAAAAAAATCTATATAAATATAATTAAATTAAAAAAAAGAAAGAAAAAAATAACAATATCAATGTTTGCCAGGGTTAGTGTTAGGGTCAAGGTCAGAGTTAAAGGTTTGGGGCAGCATTTTTTGCGTAGAATAAAAGGAAAAAATTAAAATTAGTATCACTGTCAGTTTTTCAATGCGTTTTAGGCAGGAATAAAAAAAATCCAAAATGTGCACCATTGTTTCTGGGCTATACTACTGGTATAAACAACTAGCATGTAAACATGTGGTATTGCTGCTAGGATCATTTATTTTGGGTTGTTTTTTGGTGGTATATTATGATAATAGCAAGAAATATGCAAGTACATTTTTTTTACAATTTTGGGCTAGTTTTCCTTTGATAATACAAAAAAAATCCCCCAAAAAACAGTAGATATCCATTACCATTCACCACCAAAAGAAAGACAAATTTGTTCTGAAAAAAACAAGGTATAATCCAACTGGATACACAAAGTAGTAGTAACAATATGTACAGTATTGCTTAGCCCTTGTACACACGGTCAGAGATTCCGTCGGAATGTGTCCGATCGGAGCGTTTTGTCGGATATTCCGACTGTGTGTGGTCTGCATCGGACTGTTTCCGCCGGAATATCCATCGGACCAACTTTTCCAACTTGCTGGAAATATTTTCCGACAAAATGCTCCGATCGGACATACTCCGATCATGTGTAGAGAATTCCGATCGGATTCCTACACCAAAGCTATTGGCTACTAGCGTGAACATAGTCCAGTCGTAACGAAATAACATCATCACGTCGGATTTTCCGACAACTTTGTCCGACCGTGTGTATACAACAGTTTCGGACAAAATCTGACGGATTTGGTTGTCGGAATCTCCGACCGTGTGTACAAGGGCTAACACATATCAAAGTTGCAAAATTGAGCTTAGGCATTAACCCTTAGGTGCAAAGGAGTTAAGATTGTAGGTTGATTGGGGCATTTTCCTTAAGCTGAGACCAGGCTCCCTGACTGGGATGATCAATCTAAATAAAGTAGGTGGAGGAAGGCGCATGACCTCACAAGAAGCACCTAAAAAGTATAACAACCTCTACAGTATGTGGTATACCAAAGGCTGTAGGAATCCTTCTAAAGCACACCACCTGATTGCCCCAAATAGTAAATATAAAATATGAAGAATTTTGTCTTTGGCAGCTTCAAAAATATCAAAATGTTATTTTATTTTTAAAATAAAAGTCAAAAAGACAATTGAAATAAACACACTCCACATTCCCTTTAAAGCTTACAGAGTTTCTGGACAGACCACACAAAAAGCAATCCCTAAATTAGCCATCACTGTATAAAGATATTGTGCATGGAACACACTTAACAGACAACACAAGCTTTCCATTACCAATGAATAGTGCCTTCACGTCTGTTATCCGTCTCTGTCTTTAAAATGGTGGGCATGAAATCAATAGCCCCCGATGAATGTGTAACCTCTGTATGTTCTAAATAATGCAAAATAGTAATTTTCTCCATAGGCCACAAAATTGATTTCAGTCTTGGCTTTTCTGTTTCTAAGAACAGCCTATTTTCAGTTTAGTTTTTAGAAGTTTCTAGTGAAGTGTTAATAGGAGCAGAATGAATACTAATGTGACTTTTGTACATGTTCCTTAAAGGATTCTCAAATGCTTTTAGTACGGAGGGATTATTTTGGCAAATTGAAAGAGGTGAGCTTCTAAACATGCTACATTGCAAAAAATATTTTTTTTTGGAAAAGAAGGGGAGACCAGTCTCAGACCATTAGAGCAGTGGTCATCAACCCTGTCCTCAGGGCCCACTAACAGGCCAGGTTTGCAAGATAACTGAAATACATCACAGGTAATATAATTTGCTGCTCAGTGATTGCAGTATTCTAGTCTGCAAGGCCCCAAGGTAATACATAAACCCCCGGTCTGTTAGTGGGCCCTGAGGACAGGGTTGATGACCACTGCATTAGAGTCATCGGCACTCTAAAGTCTGGACTGTGTATTAACAGTGCAAAAACAAGAGAGACTAAAAAATATGGGATTTTATGGGCACTGTATCAATGAGTATATGTAATGTAATGTAAAAATGAAATATAGTAATTAAACAATAATGTTAAGAACATCATAAAACATCCACAATAGTAACCCCAATTTTGGATGAACCCATACCCACCCCCTAAACATAGGTAAGGAGCCTCCAAAATGTAAACAGTGGTGAATCTGTAACATAATGACAAACCTCACCAAACACTGGTAGTAAGCATATGGAGCTATATCTGTAGAAGGGTGAGTAGCTTCACGCTAGATAGAATGAACACAGAGTTTTATTATAACAAATTTCAAATATATTATAAAGTACATACATATTACAGGTGGTAGATAATCATAAATACTTACAGAAAACATGTGTGAATCAGGTAGAACGAGGGGCAGAGCCACTGGTAAGCATGACCCCCCCCCATAGGCAGATATGGAGATACACCTAGGTAGATGGTGCATAGAACAATATATTATCTATCTGTAAAAAATAATAATAATGTAGATGCATATGTGGCTGTATATATGTGTAAACTCTGCAAGAGTTTTGACCACGGCTGTACACTTTACCTGCTTCATCCTCTTCTTTACATTTATTTTTTGCTGTTTTTCTCATGTAAACGTTTTAAATCATTAAGGTAAAAAAAAAAAAAAAAAACTCTCACTAGCTAATTGCTTCCCCCATCCTAAATACTTACGTGTATCCATCCGGCTCTGTGCCTATCTGCAGCAGCACTGCTCTTTCTCCTTGGGCTCAAGGGGCAGAATAATAATAGCAGGAGTTATTGGCTCCTGCTGCTATCAATCAAACCCAGTGAAGAGGGAATGTGGGGTGGGCCCAAGCCACGCGTTGGACACACAGAGCCCAGCTCAGGAGCGATCCTAAACGTCTGTCCTCTATAGCAAACTGCTTGCTCTAAGGGGAAGGCACAGGAAAGTAGGAGCAGGTAGCGCCAGCAGAGGACCCTAGAACAAGAGGTTCAGAGCTTCTCTGTGCCATACCAGTGCACAGAGCAGGCAAGTATAAACCTCTTTTATTATTTTATGTAACTGGGAGCAAATTACAGCACCTGATTTGCAGACTTTTCTCCTGTTGTCCCAGACTGTTCTGTAGTGCTGGGCTCGGGTTACTGATATCATATTCCTGAGCCTAAAAAAAAGCATTGTGGGAGCTGTAGTTTTCTGAACAGGCATTGCTAATCTTCAGAAATGACCACAGACTGCACATCCCAGCAAACCATCTGCTCCAGGGGAGAATTGTGGGAGACACTTTAAAGGGATCTGCCGACCAGGCCCTAGCTCTCTTTCTTTATGGATCCCATCGTGTGAGCACTATCTCACTGCTGTGTGAGGAGATCATGGCCTACCATATGGTACACAACCTACAGCTCCAGCCCCAGAGTGACAGGACGTTGCTCGCTTCCAGAAGGACCCCTTGCAGCAGCACTGAATGCCACGGAGCCAGTCGGTCAGTCAGCAGACTGATCGTCATTTCTGCCCATCTACATTAAAGAGAATCGTTTGATCGTCCTCCAGGAGACTGCTGAATGCTATCAGGATTGGTGAAAGGGCATTTGCCCACAGATCCTATTGCCAGTCATTAATAATACACTCTGAACACTGTACAGAAGAAAAAAAACACCTGGATTACAAAGAGGATTGCTTTAAATCAAAACCAACTATTTTGCCTTGTTCACCTTCACTTTGGTCAAGCTGGTCAGCATGAAGTGCTCTAGAATTTCCTGGTAGAGGGCTGCACTGACTTTGGACTTGATAAAACACAGTGGACCAACACTAGCAGATGACAAATCACCACTGACTGTGGAAACTTCACACTGGACCTCATGCAACTTGGATTATGTGCCTCTCCACTCTTCCTCCAGACTCTGGGACCTTGATTTCCAAATGAAACGCAAAATTATCCACAGTCCATGATTATTTGGGTAGACATTTTATCTGCTGGTGTTGGTCCACTGTGTTTTATCAAGTCCAGAATCAGAGCAGCCCTCTACCAGGAAATTCTAGAGCACTTCATGTGGAGCACAGTGGACCAACACTAGTTGGTCCACTGTCAAGCCCTCTACCAGGAAATTCTAGAGCACTTCATGTGGCCCTGTGCCGACCAGCTTTATGCTTATTTAATTTTCCAGCAGGACTTGGCACCTTCCCACAAGTACCAAAAGTACCAATACCTGGTTTAGTGATCATGGTAACACTGTGCTTGATTGGCCAGCAAACTAGCCTGACCTAAACTCCACAGAGAATATGTGGGTATTGTCAAGAGGAGAGACACCAGACCCAACAATGCAGATGAGCTAAAGGCCTCTATCACAGCAACCTGGGCTTCCATAACACCTCAAAAGTGCCACGGGCTAATGGCCTCCACACAACGCCACATTAATGCAGTAATTCATGCAAAAGGATTACCGGCCAAGTATTGGTGTAGTGCATACTATACTGTACATGGAAATATTTTTCAGTAAGTCAACATTTCTGTATTAACCTCTTCAGCCCTGGAAAATTTGGCTGCTCAATGACCAGGCCATGTTTTGCGATATGGCACTACGTCGATTTAACTGACAATTGTGCGGTTGTGCTATGCTGTTCCCAAACAAAATTGACGTCCTTTTTTTCCCACAAATAGAGCTTTCTTTTGGTGGTATTTGATTACCTCTGTGGTTTTTATTTTTTGTGCTACAAACAAAAGAAGAGCGAAAATTTTGAAAAAAACACAATGGGGGTTATTTAAGAAAAGGCAAATCCACTTTGCACTACAAGTGCAAACTACACTTGGAATTGCACTGAAAGTGCACTTGGAAGTGCAGTCATTGTAAATCTGGGTAAATATGAAATGAGGGGAAGCTCTATTGACTTTATCATCCAATCATGTGGAAGCTAAAATGCTGTTTTTTATTTTCTTTGCATGTCCCCCTCAGATCTACAGCTACTGCACTTTCAAGTGCACTTTCAGTGCAATTTCAAGTGCACTTTGCCCTTGTAGTTTGCACTTATAGTGAAAAGTGGATTTGCCTTTCATAAATAACCCCCAATATCTTTTACTTTTTGCTATAATAAATATCCCTTTTTTTTTGCAATAATGTAAATTGCACCTATGACAAAAGTCACCAGTGCGAAGGGACAGAATACACTCCAATCGTGTAATATTGTTAAAAATCAATAGCCTTTATTGCTAAAAAACTAGCTAAAAAACTAGCAGACACAGCTGCATAGGACATAAAAAACAGCTGGTAAGCTTAAAAAAAACACAGCAACACCCGTACATCCGGGGTCACGTGGGGTGCCCCACGTGACTTGACTTGACTTTTGTCATAGTGCGCTCCACAGACCGGACTCTCCATTTCCAATCTGGATAAGATTTCTTGCTGCATCTGGAGGACTCCAGGAAGACGGAGGCTCGTTAGACCCTGCAGAGGGCTATATCTGCTGGCGTATAAGACCTTGCTCTTTAGGAGATCTGCTTTTCGATTGGAAGATCTCCCTCCCTCTCTTTTTGTCTCCTTCCCTTTTTCCTCGTTTGGGGAAGGTGGAAGGATTTTGGATCTTATTACGCCATTGGAATTATCATCTTTCACACTGCTAAAAAAAAAAAAAAAATCTATCATGGACTTAATTGTTATTTTTATTACTGCTAATGAAGAGTTTTTCATATAGAATTTCACATACAGATTTTTATTTACTGCTTGTTCACTCAGAATTAATTTTATTGCAATAGTGCACCCTTTGTGTTTTTTCATCTGCTAAACGGGACCACTCACGTTAAAAGCTCGACTTATTTGTATACAATTTTTGCACTATAGAGATATTTGATCGTTTTTGTTGCATTTATGTTTGAAACTCTAGCGCGCTATAACCCTACTTTTTTTTCCAATCATTTTTATTGAGGAAGAAAAGTTTTCTCATTTAACAATATCCGATTAACAGATACAAGGGTACAAGATATAATAAAAAAAAAAAATATCAAACATAATAAACATAGTAAACATAATGCCAAGTTGGAGAGCATCCTATATCCAAACCTTAAATGTGTCATAGCATTAACATAGTTTATATGAAGTAAACACGCATAATAGATGTTCAACAATAAACTGAAACCCAGGTGTATTGGTGATACCGCTCATCCAAAAAGTCCACATCTCATTGAAGTGCCAACTTCCTCTCATTAGTGTGCTAAACTGGTATGGCTATGGGCGAAGAGTGCCCCCGACAGGAACATACTGCACCCAACGCCCGAGGTCACTCTTTTGTTCCAATATTGATTCTCATACGTTAGTTATGTTAATCAGAGAGACATTGTACTTCCATATTAGTAATGTATAGAGTACTTATTACTGTCATAGCGCCACACCATTATACAGAGTGTAGTGATAAGAACCTCCTCACATATGTACCATTTAATGTTTTTTTTCTTAATTGTTCAATTGATCCTTGTTCTTTTTTTTAAACCATTTGAGCCACGGATGCCAAGTCGGGTATTTCAATTGATAGTTAGGGTCCTTTCACACGGGGCGGATCAGTGCTGATCCGCCCCGTGGTTATCCGTTTGCTCAGCGGGGATCACTCCGTCGATCCCCGCTGAGCAGGAAGATGACAGGTCCGTCTCTGCACACTGCGTGGGGACAGACCTGTCACAGTGCCGCTCTCCCCTATGGGAGATCGAATGACGACGGACCGCAGTGTCCGTCGTCACCCGATCCGATCCGCAGACGGATAGAAAAATAGCTTTTTCCTCCATCACACTTTTTCGGATCGGAGCGGCTCGGATGTCAGCGGACTTGTCACCACTGACCATAAAGCTCTATGGAGCATCCGTTCAGGTCCGCCTGAAAAACTGATAGGCGGGCCTGAACGGATCGTCAGTGTGAAAGGGGCCTTACCCTGGTAGGCAGCGAACATTAATTCATAGTTTATATGGAGATTAGTGGTTCTTATCACTTTAATGAGGGTTGAGGCTTCCTTGTTTTTCCACCTTCTAACTATTTCTAATCTAGCACTTATAAGGACACGGAAAACAACATTTCTGAAAAACCCTACTTTTTTTTTTTAAACTGAGATTTTGTAAGGTTACTGGGCAGGAGTTCTCATTTAATTCAAACACTGGAGTTTGGAGTCTTCTATCTCCATGTTTTAATAAAAAACAACAGCGCAATTAGTTTGAAGACTGCATTGAAATAGGAGATGAGGAAATTTTCCTGGGGAACATTATGAAAAGATATTAAATAACTCCAGTTGCCGTAGCAGAGCGCATAATCACATTGACGTATATATCTTTATTGCAGCTTTTCATTATGCTCCGTGTATTCCAGCCATGCAGTGAACAGATGCGATCACACGCACGCAATACTAGGATGAAGACAGATGCCAACCAACGGAATCCACATACAGAACGCACACAGCAGTAGCATCTGGATTGCTGGATGATCTTCATTAAACGACGAAGCTTGTGGCTATACTTTATACTCCAGAGATCTGCTATGATATGGGGATGTTATTTTTGTCTGAGCTGCTGCGGTTATTTTTTTTTTCTTTCCACTGTTAATCCCTCCAAATCAAATTAGGAAATGCAGAGCTTGAAATTAACTTTGTTTAACAACTACAGTACTTTGAAGGAAAAAATAAATATAAGGTATATTTAACCACTTCAGCCCTGGAAGATTTTACCCCCTTCCTTACCAGAGCACTTTTTGCGATTTGGCACTGGGTCGCTTTAACTGACAATTTTGCGGTCGTGCGACGTTGCACCCATACAAAATTGATGTGCTTTTTTCCCCACAAATAGAGCTTTCTTTTGGTGGTATTTGATAACCTCTGCATTTTTAATTTTTTGCTCTATAAACAAAAGAAGAGCGACAATTTTGAAAAAACACAATATTTTTTACTTTTTGCTATAATAAATATCCAATTTTTTTAAAACGATTTTTTTTCCTCAGTTTAGGCCGATACATATTCTTCTACATATTTTTGGTAAAAAAAAATCGCAATAAGCGTATATTGATTGGTTTGCGCAAAAGTTATAGCATCTACAAAATAGGGGATAGATTTATGGCATTTTTTTTTTTTACTAGTAAAGGCGGCGATCTGCGATTTTTTTTCGTGACTGCGACATTATGACGGACATATCGGACACTTTTGACACATTTTTGGGACCATTCACATTTGCACAGCGATCAGTGTTATAAAATTGCACTGATTACTGTGTAAACACTAGGGGGCGCTGCAGGGGGGGGCGCTGCAGGGGTTAATTATGTTCCCTGGGAGTGATTCTAACTGTGAGGGGAGGGGACTCACAAGGGGAGGAGACCGATCGGTGTTCCTCTGTACTGGGAACACATCATCGGTCTCCTCTCCTCTGACAGCATGTGGATCTGTCCATGGTCCTGCTGTGTTCCCGGGCAATCACGGGTGCCCGGCGGACATCGCGCCCGTGATCCCATTTGCGGGCATCATATTACTATGGGCGGGTAGGGAAGTGGTTAACGTATTAAACCCCAAACCATAAAAAGTAAGATATTGCAGATTTAGATTACTAGATGGATGTTTACATTAGTTTTCTTTTCTTTTTGTTTGCATTTTTACTGCCATTTTCTTCTGGTGATATGGCCAGTAATACACCTTTTGTATTAGAGTGCCCCTACCCTGGATGAAGGAGCACAGGCTGGAGAGCGACATAATCTGCAGGGAAGATGGACTAGCAGTTTTAGATACATTAACAAATTGAAGCAAAACTCCAGCTTTCACTTTATAAGCAGTAACAGCAACATTTGTTTTCCTTTTGGGATAAAGGTTTTACATGAATGAATAAAAGATGTTCCTTGTAAGCACCTTTATCAGTAGTAAATGATTTTTTCTCAACCCTGTAATCACTACATCTGCAGGGCAGCTTGTTATTTAGAAAAACAACACACTTACTGGCTGGATCACCAAATGAAAATAACAGAAAAAAGCCTAAAAAAGAAAACAAATACAGCCCTCACATCTAAGCCCTTGTACACACAGTCGGACATTCCGACAGAAAATGTCCGATCGGACCGTGTTGTCCTACAATCCGACTGTGTGTGGGCTCCATCGGACTGTTTCCATCGGAATATCAGGCTGACAAAGTTTCAGAGCTGGGCTATAAAATTTTCCGACAACATGATCCGATGGGACTTTGTCCGATCGTTTGTAGAGAATTCCGATCGGACAAAGTGCCACGCATGCTCAGATCAAATTCCTAGACCAAAGCTATTGGCTACTAGCCTGAACGTAGTCCCGTCGTAACGAAATAACGTCACCACGTTCTGAACGATCGGATTTTACAACAACTTTGTCCGACCGTGTGTATGCAACACCAGTTTCGGACAAAATCCATCTGACAAAATCCGACGGATTTGGTTGTTGGAATGTCTGACCGTGTCTACAAGGGCTAAGAATTGGTAATCTGCAACATAATAAATATTTGCTTTTGGGTTGAATACCGATTTAAGGTTGAAGTTTCATCTGCTTCATCATTTTGCCTTTTCCACCTCATCAGCAGGCTAATGATTTTTTTTTTTTTTTTATAAAATGTTCTCATTGTCATGAAAGGCATTATTTTAAATCCAGTGATGTCATCATTAGGTCTCTGTGCTTCTCTATGCAATGTGGGTGGGAAGGTCCAGCAGGGTGCTGTACATGGCTTCCTGGAAACATCACAGAACCTCAGTACTTCTCTCAAGAGTCCTCAGCCCAGATGCAAAAAATGGGCTGATTCTTGGAGGACGTTATGGAAATATTAAAATGTCTTGTTGAGTAGTCCAAGTTAGTCTGGAGAAATTAGCTTTTCTAAATACGTTGAATTTGCATGGAAAATTTTGGAATTCCTCTTTAAATATTTTTCTAATACTTACTTGCTCTCATAACTTTTATATACCATGTGTCAAGAATTGGGAATTCTAAGGATATTGGGGCAGTTGCTGAGGCTGTTCCCTTGATATCCACACCCAAAAATGTTTGTTAAGGGGACTATTGCGGTACTAAATAAATAATTCATAGAAGACTTTGTTATAAAAAAATTACAAATAATTTAATAAGAGCAAATACATTTTTAATCCATCAAAACTTCCATATTGTTAAAGTCATATACACCCCAATTTAATAAACTACCGACGGGTGGCCCCGTAAGGCTTCTATTGAAGAGGGGTATAGAAACGTTTCCTCTACCGGTTTCGCGGCGAACTGCTTCTTCAGGAGCATAGTCTACAGAATAAATAAAAATATTTGCAAATAATCAAATAGCAGCAAATAATATAATGACATAACAGAAGATTTACAATAATTTAAATAGTAAGGGGATCAGCTCACCCACAGAGGAGGAAGCAGTAGATCACAGGGCCCATCGGTTTCCTCCCACGGCAGATGCGGGGGATTGTAAAGGACTCTTCAAATTTAAACAGATATATATGATTTGAGAATTAAAATGAGAAAAGTTCTCCTCCTGAAGAAGCGGTTCGCCACGAAACCGGTAGAGGAAACGTTTCTATACCCCTCTTCAATAGAAACCTTACAGGGCCACCCGTCGGTAGTTTATTAAATTGTGGTGTATATGATTTTAACAATATGGAAGTTTTGATGGATTAAAAATGTTTTTGCTTTTATTAACTTATTTGTAATTTTTTATAACAAAGTCTTCTATGAATTATTTATTTAGTACCGCAATAGTCCCCTTAACAAACATTTTTGGGTGTGGATATCAAGGGAGCAGCCTCAGCAACTGCCCCGATATCCTTAGAATTCCCAATTCTTGACAATTATCAATTGGAATGATGGTACTGTTATATGTATTACGTATATTTTGTATTTGAGGCTATACTCAGTCTATGGTTTTATATGCCATGCCAATATAAAGAGTATATAGAGCCTGGGCAACTACATCACTACTGTTCCCTTCAGTCACATAATGGTTGAAGAAGGGACCACAGTTTGTGGTTGGAAGCAGAGGCATCCAACATGCCCGGGAGTGTTAAATGATGAACGGTCCTACCAAGCCTGCATCACTAACACAAAGGGAAGGTAGGAGACACATGCCACCAGAAAGATGAGTATGATAACATTTTCATTGCAGCAAACTTCAAGTAAGATATATTTAGATATTTTTTTGAAACTGACAGGGTCAGAAGTTCTTCACCAAGTTTTTGAAAAGAAAAGTATAACCAAAGCTTTTTTGGTCGTAATTCTCATGTGATTTACAGGAGTGACCTAACTTTTGCATCCTTGTGACCCAGAATCAGCTGACACTGGGCTAAAGTTTGCTGTCGGCTGACCATCTACAGCCACTTTAGTCTCTGAATATATCCTGGCAATAATGTTGGGATCCACACAGATCACTGACTAACAGTTGGCTCAGCCTCTCAGAGTGCCACTGAGAGCCTGAGCCAGCCGCTCTCATCACTTTACAGTCCAGCTTTCCAGTAAACACTGGAGGGGCAAAGCATAGCGTCGTGACTGACAGTCACTGCTCTGTGCTGACAGTAGACCTAAGAACTGAGTGATCAGCGCTCATGTGATCGCTCAGTTCTCAGGATTAGAGTTGGACTCATTCTGCAGCCAAGCTGCAGTGAGTATGATTCTTTTTTTAACTTCCCACACCTCTATTTTTAAACAATGAAGGTCAGCAGCTACAAACACTGTAGATGCGGACTTTGAAAAATCAGGTACTTACCAGTCTATGAATTCCAGGCTGATTCTTCTCACTACTGTGGGTCTCTGGCACTGCCAGCACAAGGGGATTTGTCCTACAGCCTCCCGAGACATGGTACATTTCCCAGCAGACTGTGGGTGGGGAAGAGGAGGAGGCAGGATATGCAAAATCATCCTGGCCTAAATGAGGACTGAAGAAGTGATTGTCAAACAGAAAAAGTACTTACTGCCCCCAAATAATCTGCAACTGTGTGCCAAATGAGGTTTAATAATAAATGTAAAGCTATGCACTTGGGGGCTAAGAATATGCATGCATTATACATACTAGGAGGAGAACAACTGGGGGAATCAATGGTGGAGAAGGATCTGGGTGTTTAGGTAGATCATAAACATAATAATAGCAAGCAATGCCAAAATTCAGTTTCAAAAATGAGCAAAATCCTTTCTTGTTTCAAGAGAAGTATGAACTCCACAGAGAGATATCATTTTGCCCCTGTAAAAATCATTAGTAAGACCTCATCAGGAATATGAAGTTCAGTTTTGGGCACGAGTTCACAAAAAGCATATTGGAGAACTGGAGAAAGTGTAGAGAAGGGCAACCAAACTGATAAGAGGCATGGAGGAGCTCAGGAAAGATTTACTTACTTTTTGAGTATAGTCCTGCTTTAAAGCAGAAGTAAATATAAGTAGTAGGAAACTGTGAGCAGGAAGCTTGTTATTGCAGAAGAGACATACTTTATTTTTTCCTACAATAACACACACCTACCTGCCTACTCACACTTTTCTACCAAATGTACACTGAGCTGCACATGCAGAGCTCAGCATGCATTTGCGGTACACTCCAGCTGTAGCAGAATGACTGGTTCCCATGTGCATGTGCAGAATTGATGTCATTCTCCACCGGCCAATCAAGAGACAAAAAAATCTGACATCCGGGCAGAAGATGACAGTGGTTGTGAGGGATGAAAGTACCACATTGTTGGAAGGTGGAGCTGTCTATATTGTGAGTTTAGTTCCATGTTAAGTCCATGAAAAGCTTACAAAAGGTACAGTACAATTTAAAGTGAATGTCAAGGGGCCGCTTCCTCACCATAACCCCTCCTTATCACCTCCTCCAACCTCATCTCCATAAGCCCTCCTTATCACTTCCCTATACCTCATTTCCATAACCCCTCCTTATCACCTCCCTGTACCTCATCTCCATAACCCCTCCCTATCATCTCCCCTACGTTATCTTCATAACCCCTCCTGATCTCATCCCCCTCCTCATCTCCATACCCCCTCCTTATGACCTCCTCCCACATCACCTCCATAGCCCCCATTATCATCTCCCCCGTCTCATCTCCATAACCCCTCCTAATCTCTTACTCCCTTCCCTTTTTCCATAAACCCTCTTTATGACCTCCTCGTACCTTATTTCCATAACCATCTCTTATCATCTCCCCCACCTCATTTCCATAACCCCTCCTAATTTCTTACTCCCTTCCCTTTTTCCATAAACCCTCTTTATGACCTCCTCGTACCTTATTTCCATAACCATCTCTTATCATCTCCCCCCACCTCATTTCCATAACCCCTCCTAATCTTTTCCACCCTTCCCATCTTTATAAAGTTCCCTGATCTTCTTCCCCCCTTTCTATTTCTATAACCCCTTCTAGTCTTTTTTTCCTTTCTCATCTCCATAAACTCACCTGACCTCCTACCCCCTCCTCCTCTTCATAACACCTCTTTATCACCTCCCCCCATTTCATCTCCATAACCACCCCTCCTCATCATGTTTTTTCCCCTGCTGTAGCAAATTGGAGCATGCTCTGCTGGTTTTTTTTTCGCCTTCCTCTGGATCAATTGTGGGCATAAAATTGGGTATTTGGATTGTACGATTATTTTTTTATTTTATTTATTTGTTTTTAAGGTTGAACTGGATGGACTTGTGTCTTTTTTCAACCTGACTAACTATGTAACTATGTAACTATGTCCCCCACCTCATCTACATAAGCCCTCCTAATACCCTCCCCTTTTTCATCTTCATAACTCCTCGTTATCATCTCCCTCCACCTCGTCTCCATAACCCCCCCCCCTAAACTGTTACTCCTTTCTCATCTCCATAATCCCTCCTGATTTTCTCCCTCCTCCTCATCTCCATAACACCTTTATTTGGAAATCCAACCAGAGCTTACACAGAGATGACTGTCTTTCCATCACCATGTGACAGCTCTGGGCCGATCACCAGGCATCAACTTTGTCAAATGTAGTGAGTCACATGCTCCTCCTTATCGGAAAGTATCTTATATTAATATATATATAATATTAATATTAATAGTGTGTGACAGCTGAATGGATTGACAGGGATCTGGGCTTTAAAGAGAACCTGCTTGCTGTGCACAGGTTTGTTCTACAAAAAAAAAAAAAAAATCATAACTCTTTTGCTGCCATGATAAGGAGCTAGAATTGTTATAAATGGAGTATAAGTTAATTAGAGCAATTTGCATCTGCTTCGCCAAAGTTCTATTAATGTCAAATAATTGTATGAAGGTTTAGTGACCTTTTTCACATTATGCAAGTTATAATAACTGTCATTTTTGCTAGACTGTAATGTAATAAAAATAGCTGCACAAAAAAGTAAGTAGTATATAGAATAAAATCTATTTATTATATACTTTTATTTATAAGCAAAGTAGCATAGTTTGCTTTCAAGTGAATTTTGCTTTTACACTCAAAAAAAAAAAAAACAATAGCTATGCCTTGTTGTTATTTTCTTATAGGAGCCATCCAAAGACTTTCCCAAAGTAGAGATCAATATATATTACTCCAAAAATAAAAGCACTGTCCTATGCCTTTTATCTTCAAAATCTAAAACTACTAATACTACTTATACAAAAAAATAAAAAATAAAAGCAGGAGCCATGTTAAAGCTGACAATACATGGTCAGATTTGCATTCAAATGTTCATGTGGAAATTTTGAAAAATCATTCACCAGAACATTCTTTTTTGACATTATTGAGTCAAATGAAAGCCCTTAAAATTTCACCCAGACATGCTATTTAAATTAAATCCCAGACACATTAAACAGATTTCATTATAATGTCTACAATTTTTCCCAGATAAAAACCACATTAACAGTTAGAATTTTGTTCATTCGAGAAACATTTTTATTCTACTCCTTCGAATGTTCTTGCCACTGTGGTCAAAAAAGATCCCTCTAATCATTAGAAAATCAGACAAAGGTTTTGAAAATGAAAATTTTTAATACAAAATTCTACTGGTGCATTACCAACTTTGTTCTTTAGACAAATAATCAGAGAAAACAACAGAGGCAGAGTCAGCAGGCTGCTGGTTAGGTTAAGCATAGTCCAGATTCCAGACATATAGCTAGGGATACAACCTACTCCCTACAACTCTACTTATGCAACGTACACACGACCAGACTTTTCAACGGACTTGGTCCGGAGGACAATCCAACAGACTTTGCAGCTGAAGGCCGCCAGACTTTCAAACGGACGGACTTGGCCACACATGTTCACTCCAAAAGTCAGACAGATTCAAACGTGATGATGTAGAATAAGGAAGTTCATAGCCAGTAGCCAATAGCTGCCCTAGCGTCGGTTTTACTACGTCAGACTAGCATACAGACGAATGGATTTTCTGCTAAAAGCCGAGTCCGGCGGAAAAATTTGAAGACATTCTTATTTCTAGGTCCGCCGGACTTTTGGGAAGAAATGGTCCGCTGGAGCCCGCACACGATCGAATTGTCCGACGGACTCTGGTCCGCCCGGAAAGTCTGATTGTGTGTACGCGGAATTAAGCTGTCCTGATTGTAGCAGATCTGTGCTGAAAAAACCTGAGCTGCAGTAGTGAGTAACAAGATTGCAAGTTTAAGACCCACACTTTCCATTAGCATATACGAAAATACCAAATAACTGCAACATCACTTCCGTTTCTAGCCACTTATGTTCCGGAAGGTTCACCCCCCTTCTTGACCAGGCCATTTTTTGCAATAAGGCACTGCGTTGCTTTTACTGACAATTGGGCGGTTGTGTGACGCTGTACTCAAATAAAATCAATGTCCATTTTTTCCCACAAATAGAGGCTTATTTTGGCGGTATTTGATCACCTATGCAGTTTTTATTTTCTGCACTTTAACCACCTCAGCCCTGGAAGAATTGACCCCCTTCCTGACCAGAGCACTTTTTGCAATTCGGCACTGCGTCGCTTTAACTGACAATTGCGTGGTTGTGCGACGTGGCTCCCAAACAAAACTGATGTCCTTTTTTTCTCACAAATAGAGATTTCAATTGGTGGTATTTGATCACCCCTGTGGTTTTACATTTTTGCGCTATAAACAAAAAAAGTGCATCAATTTTGAAAAAAAATCTTTTTTTTTTACATTTTGCTATAATAAATATCCCCCAAAAATATATGAAAAAAAAATGTATCCTCATTTTAGGCTGATACATATTCTTCTACATATTTTTGGTTAAAAAAATCACAATAAAAAGTTATAGTGTTTACAAAATAGGGGATAGTTTGGCATTTTTATTAATATTTTTTTTTACTAGTAATGGCAGCGATCAACTTTTATCATGACTGAGACATTATGGCAGACGCATCGGACATTTTTGACACATTTTTGGGACCATTGTCATTTCTAAAGCAATCAGCGCTATACAAATGCATTGATTCCTGTGTAAATGACACTGGCAGTGAAAGATTAACCAATAGGGGCAGTTAAGGGGTTAAGTATGTCATGGGGAGTGATTCTAACTGGGGGGGGTGCTACATTAGCATCTCCCCATTCTTCCTCTCCATGAGACGATCGCGGGTATCCCCACAGACATCGAGTCCGTGGGACCCGCAATCCCACTCATGGAGTTTCCCGCGGGCGCGCACGTGCAGGCCGCCTCCTAAAGGGCAACGTACAAGTACATTTGTTTGCTTGTACATGCCATTCTGCCACAGTATATCTGCGTGAGGCGGTCGGCAAGCGAATAAACAAAAATAGACAGACAATTTCGAAAAAAAATTAAAACAAAAAAAAATGTTTTACTTTCTGCTATAAAATATACCCAATAAAATTTTTTAAAAAATCAAATTTCTTCATCAATTTAGGCCAATTTGTATTCTACTTACTTTTGGTTTAAAAAATCGTATATTGATTGGTTTGTGCAAAAGTGATAGCATCTACAAACTATGGGATATATTTATGGAATTTTTTTTTCTTTACGAGTAATGGTGGTGATCAGTGATTTTTTTGTGGGACTGTGACATTGCAGTGGACAAATCTGAAACTAAGTGACACTTTTTAGGGACCAGTGACATCAATACAGTGATCAGTGCTAAAAAAAAATTCACTGTTACTGTATTAATGACATTGGCAGGGAAGGGGTTAACACCAGGGGCAATCAAAGGGTTAATTGTGTTCCCTGGGAGTGTTTTCTTACTGTACGGAGGGGGGATTTAACTGTAGGAAGACAGACATTTGTGTTCTTGCTTAGTAGAAACACACAATTTCTATCTTCCTTACTAGCAGAATGGCGATCTGCCTTGTTTACATAGGCAGGCCGCCGTTCTGCCTCTCTCAGAAGGATCGCCGGTTCCCGGTGGACGCCAGACCCACTGATTGGCTCAATCACAATCACTGCTCAATCACAATCACAGCGGAAGTGGGTCGCTGGCAGCGTGCATGCCCCAGGCCCAAAGAAAAAAAATCATGTTCAGGTTTATGCAGTTTATGTACATGGGGAGGTCCTTGATTTGGATGTGAATAGAAACCTATTTTAGGAGAATGGTCTTCAAACATGACCTAACAGGAAGATGGATAGGTTGCTTCCAAGACAATTAAGTCATTGAGCTTTTCAAAGATAGTAATTTTGAAAGATCTACAACAAATAGACCAGGAGCAGGACACCTTACCAAAACATAAATTTAGAAAAAGGCAAAAGGGGATTTTTAAGGCGTCAAAATCCTAACTACAAAAGATACAATAAAATATCCACCTTTTTTATTACAATATAAACATTGTTTAAATCAACACCTTCACAGTATTGAGAATAAAACCATCACAGAATGTCAATGTGGCTCAGATAAATGAGCAATAACGTTAACTCAACATGTTTCACCAATCATTTGCTTCCTCAGGAGAGTGGTTGTAAAGTCATGGAATTTGAGCAAAGCACATACTGTATATCTGTAGTGTTTACTTATCTCTCGCCAAAGTTATAATTGTTGTCTCTCTCTGGTGCTTTGTTCCTCTGTTATCAGCACGAGCCACTTCTGAGAAATTTTACTGACACATGAGATACATTTGTGTTGGGAGGCAGGGTAAGGGATAGCTCAGAATGGAGCTTGTCTATTCACAACACAGTTTTTCTGCTGTGTGGGGGGTAGTGCGCCTTTCCTCCAATAGGCTCTCACACACTGTAACTACAGTCTTTCCACCTTCTTCTCTGTGCTGCTGACAGATGAAGAAAGATTTTTAAACACAATCTGCACTTTTGAAATATTGAGATGGGAAGACTGCAGATAAACAGGTAAAACATATGTAGGAGGATTTGTTTCAGCTCTGTCTATCGCTTGAGGCTGTAAACTTCACTGGGTATATGCGAGGATATAGTTCAGGATCATTAGATGAATAATAACAAAAAGGAAAGTTATGCACCAATAGGATCGCCCATGGGAAAATCAGCAACCATAGGAGGGATTGTACCCACTTGTGCATTGACCACCCAGTTCAATATGCATAGGGAATCTAATGATTTTAAAATTTCAAGTCATGCCATCTGTATTAAAGATGGAAACCTCGCCCATAAGTGGGCCATATGCCTTCCTAAGATGAAAAAGGGGGAGACCCCACTCCCATGCACATAAGGTGTGAACAGAGTGTCACATATGGATTACCCCAGTGGCAAATGGAGCTTACCAAAGCATCCACTATGTGCAGGGGCCCTGTTGATGGATGAACATTAATTCTGTTACACTGGAACTAAGAAAAATGATCACTAGAAAATTTAATTGGGGCTAAGGAACATGAGCCCTAACTTTACAAGGTGCAACTAAGGAGCATGAGTACTGGACTATCAGTTTTGTCTAATGCTGTGTACACACAACCAGAATTTTCGACAGCAAAGATCCGACGGAACGAATCCATCAGACAATTTGATTGTGTGGGCTTCATCTGACCTTTCCTGTCAAAAAATATGACAGGCTTTAGAAATAGAACATGTTTCAAATCTTTCTGCTGGAACCAGTTCCTATCGAGAAAACCACTTGTCTGTATGCAGGTCCGACGGACAAACAACGACGCAAGGGCAGCTATTGGCTACTGGCTATTGAACTTCCTTTTTCTAGTCCCGTCGTACATAATCATGTTAAACAATCGGACTTTGATGTGATTGTGTGTAGGCAAGTCAGTTTCAGCAGAACTCCGTCGGAACGTCGTCGAAAAGTCCGTCGCAAAGTCCGTCAGAGTTCATTCCGACGGAAAGTCTGGTCGTGTGTACACGGCATTAGGAATTTGAGCTTTGAACAATTATCAGTAAAAATGTTTCCTCAACACTTAGCTGACAAATACCATATACATATTTCAAGCAATTACACAAGTTGAATGAAAGAAATGATAAGTAAACACAGTTGCATTTTTATAGTTTTGTTTAACGTTCTTGGGTTCTTCTTTAAAGAAAAGTTGCAAAGAAAGTGGAGGTGGCCTACTAAAAGTACAGTATTTCCCATGGTGCAATTAACAGAAATCTTTCTCTACTGTGATTTGATGTCAAAGTTGGCAGTCAAGTGACACAGTCATCTGCTTAACACAACCAGTGTCAAAACTGTAAGCGAAGTTGTGACAAGCATACGATAAAAAAGTTCTTGTAAATGTTCTAAAA
Organism: Lithobates pipiens; assembly: GCF_037356315.1. Taxonomy (NCBI): domain Eukaryota; kingdom Metazoa; phylum Chordata; class Amphibia; order Anura; family Ranidae; genus Lithobates; species Lithobates pipiens. The sequence goes on along the minus strand of NW_027507686.1, from coordinate 43,737,929 downwards.
ATCTTTTTGTACCTAATTCAAGAAGTTCTCTCAAATGTATCAAGGCTATAAGTATCAAATAATGGATTGCTTGACTTATTTAGACAGAGAAAACATCTTTAAATATGTATATTGCACTATGCTACAATACAGATGAGGATGTTTAGATATTTTGTTCTATATAGGGTAAGGTAGGGTCATATATATACATATATACATATATACATATACACATATACACACACACACACATATATATATATATATATATATATATATATATAGTCAAGGCCCACCTGTCTCATTAGGAAAAACTGTCATGGAGTGCCAACCCTAAATATATAAATGAAAAGGGAAGGAAAGGGATAAGTGTTGTGGTCATCGCTTAAAGGATAAATCCAAATGAATAAGGATGATGAGTCTTCAAATGAAAAAGGATATCAATGAATATATTTCTATAGATAGTGGGACTCAATGTGGGAGTTTCAACATATGTCCGATGGATCCAACAGCTTCAATAAATAGATGTATTCTAGTGAACACAACAGGCACTGGTAACTTATGAGGTACCCCACTTTTAAATCCTGGAGGAAAAGGGAGCCATGAGGGACACTGCTCCTACTGCAAAGTCCATCCGACGTAGAACAACTCTGAGTCTCCTCAAGAGATCCTTGGGAGACCCAGAGTTGTACTTCGCATTAGGAGCAGTGTCCCTCCTGGCTCCCTTTTCCTCCAGGATTTACACGTGTACACATGTTGAAACCAAGTCCCACTATCTATAGGAATATATTCCTTGATATCCTTTTTCATTTGGATTAATCCTTTAAGCGATGACCACACTAGCTCTACAAATTAGGAGCGCTTTCCATGTTATGTGGACTCGACATATGGCATGTGTTATCCTTCTCGGTCTCCCCTTAATCCGGATGCCTCAGACGGTCTTTAGATTTCGAGCAAATCAAGAAGCAACCATGCCTTGAAGAAGTGGATATGTATATTAACTGCAAAACATGACAGATAGTAGACATGTGCATTCGTTTTCGTCCGAATGCATTTTCGTCCGAATTTCAGGTATTTTCGTTTTCGTTTTGACAAACGATAACGAAAGTGCAGATTCCGAAAAACGAAAGATCCGACATAAATAAATGCTTTTTTTCGTTTTCGTTGTTACAACAGTTCGATATAGAATAGGAGATTCGAAGTGGCCGTTCGATATAGAATAGGAGATTCGACGTGACTCCATATGTCTATTGAACCTGTGGTCGAATGTGCCTAAGTTTCGTTTACCTCTATTAGTCCTATTATATAGAAAAGCTTCGACAGAGAGTAAATATTCGACATAGAGAGAACAGAATCGACAGAGAGAAACGATACTGGAATTGGGTGGGGGAAGTAAATTAAAAAAAAATAATGATAATATTCGACGGGATCGTTGCACGTTTAAAATAATATTCGACGGGATCGTTGCACGTTTATAATAATATTCGACGGGATCGTTGCACGTTTATAATAATATTCGACGGGATCGTCGCAACTATACGACACTGCAATCGTACATTTCGGCAATCGAATGCTCCGCCTATAGGCTATATAGTTTAGCAGCTCCATCGAATCTTCTTTATCCATTCGACAGATACCATAAGCCTTCCAAGACAGATTCGACCGTAATTCATGTGGATTTTCGGACGAATGCAATTTTTGCACGAAAAACGAAATAAATAAAAACGAATTTCGGGAGTAACTAAATAAATAAAATTTACGGACGAAAACGAAAAAACGAAACGAAATATTCTAGTCTGCACATGTCTAACAGATAGCAATTGCTTTTATGTAACATACATACCTTTTTGTACATATATCACTGTTCTTTGATATAGTGGTGTAGGTTTTCTTCCTTCCTATATATGTATGTATTTTCTCCTCTTCCTTTTTTCAATAAATTAAATATTTTCATATCCTGTTGTAATATCATATACATCTGGAGGTGACCGTTCAACACCCAACACTTATCCTTTTCCTTGCCTTTTCATTTATTTTGTTCTATATCTTTGCATTATTTTGTAACATTAATATAACAATAATATGTCAATGTCAAGTTTGCGTTCAATTTCTTTGAGAACATAAAACAAAAACAAAAAAAGATTTTTATTTCACCGTAAAATATTTTTTTTCATCTTATGTATGCCCTGCTGGTACTTTATGAGAGCTTTTACAATTGGTTTACAATAATAAATATGTCTTGTGGGCTCATAGTAATTTAAACATAATCAGCATTTGTATTCATTTACAGAGGAGATTACAACTACGGTCCAAGCAAAGAGATTACCACATTTATTAATATGATTGTGTATTTAAAAGTAAGCTTTGCTGTTCCAACTTGCTCCTAAAAATGTTTCAAATAAGGTTACACAGTCATTCCATTTCCAATTAAGCAGTGGGAGATTCAATTACAAGCAGTAGGAATGGAGAAGATTGTGTCAATAAAGCAGCAGTTGGGTTAAGGGTGCTTGTGTGGTTTGCAAACAGAAACAGCTTGACTACTGAAAGAGCTAGCTTCAAAATTATAGAAAAGTCACTTACTGTAATTTATAACTCCTCTGAGACTTTTGATATTAAATGTTATTGGTAACTTACCACTTAGTGCTGGTAGTAACTATACACCTAAATTAAGAATGAAACATTTGAACTTCAGTGTACTCAACAGATACAGTTTTCTTCGTTCTCAAACATCTGTAATTTTTATCTTGATATTCGTGTTCTGCACTTGGCTAAGCTACTCTATTAGCTAAATCTCTAGTTTTTGCCATCTGTAAAAGATAAAATTACTTTTAGCTTTTGAGGCAATTATCCCTCAGCCCCACCCTCGTAATGATCATTTTGTTAACAGCAAATAGTTCTTTGAACCAAATAGCTAATTTTATGTTTGCTGCGTAACCTCTGAATGCCACTGTATTACCTTCTTTTAACAATATTCCCAGCCAACCATTGCACCTCTCCACATTAAGTCAAAGGAGTAAAGCTATCCACATAATATACCTTTAGATATCCCTGTTAGCAGAATGTGGGCTATTGTTTACTGATATGGAAAACTAGAGATTTAGCTAATGTCTTAGCCAGGTGCAGAACATGAATGAAATCCTGATGACGTTCATATTGGACGAAATGAGTAGAGTGGGATCTAGTGTCATGTCACTACACTTGCGGACCGCAGTGAGTTGTATACACCCATCTATAGACTTCATAAACTGCTTGTTTTACAAATTTTAAATGTGAATATTCTGACATATCTGGAATAAACGTTTTACTGTGTAGATATACTGTGCCATGAGGAGTTGTCTGCTCTTATTGTGATGCATGAAACCTGTGGATTTACCGACTCTGAGGGATATACAGGATCCATTTGCATGCTACTTTGGAGGAGAGGAGACCAGCTAGTGGAGTACTATTGTGCCTGCTTGACAATCTAGTGGTCCATACTTTGGGGTAAAAGGTCCAGTGTGTTGGTGATCGGTGGGGGCTTTACTACTATTCACCTGTAGTTTTGTCTGGTCATACATCTCAAGTGACCCCTAAGATATATGGACTTTTTATGAACTCATGTGCTGTTTACACACTAGTGTCTGAGGACAGTTATGAGCTTTTTTGTTTTATGTCTTTTAGCACTGCATATTTTTCTTTTAAGGTTTATATTGTTGGCAACATTTTATGCTAGCTACTTTTTAGAGCCTAAGTGCAATGAAAATTCTTCATAAATATTAGAAATGTTCAAGAGGTGACATTGTACCCAAACAAAATTGACGTCATTTTTTCCCTACAAATAGAGCTTTCTTTTGGTGGTATTTGATCATCTCTGCGGTTTTTATTTTTTGCGGTATAAACAAAAAAGAGCGACAATTTTGAAAAAAACACAATATTTTGTACTGTTTGCTATAATAAATATCTCCATTTAAAAAAAGAAATAAATTCTCAGTTTGGGCCGATATGTATTCTTCTACATATTTTCAGTAATAAAAATCGTAATAAGCATATATTGATTGGTTTGCACAAAAGTTATAGCGTCTATAAAATAGGGGATAGATTTATGGCATTTTTATTATTATTATTTTTTTTTTACTAGTAATGGCGGAAATCTGTGATTTTTATTGTGACTGCGACATTATAGCAGACACATCAGACAATTTTGACACATTTTTGCATTGATTACTGTCAGTGAAGGGGTTAACACTGGGGGGCGATCAAGGGGTTAATTGTGTTCCCTGCTACGCTTTCTAACTGAAGGGGGGATGGGCCTTGCTAGGGGAAGAGATAGATCAGTGTTCATACTTTGTATGAACACACGATCTGTCTCTTCTCCGTTCAGAGAACCGGGATTACACACAGAGATCACGGTTTTCGCCGTGTCGCTCGCATCGGCCCTGGGGGTGAGCAGCGTGCGTGCCCCTGGTGGGCACATAAAGAAGTGATGTAACATGACGGCGATTCGTGCAGCCGAGCCATGTTGCTGCCGTACAACTGCGGTGGCTGGTCGGCAAGCGGTTAACCACTTGCCACCTGCCCACAGTTCATCTATTACAAGCAGGCGGCAGCTGCAGGTACCGCAATATACTGAATAAGCTGAACATATGCACTGGCACGCCACCTGGGGCATGCAGCAGCACGAGTCCGTAATTGGTGGACACATGAGATAACAAATCATGGCGCTCAGTACTCGGCCACTGTGAGCGCTTGTGGTATCATATGGTGACCAATAATAGTGATCACATGATTATATGTAAACAAAACAGTCATCAATGGATTCCATGACTGTTTGCTTACTATTTTGATGCTGGGTTTGTTTGTTTTTTTGCTATATAAATAAAAAAATACAGAAAATGTTGAAAAAAACAACATATTTCTCAGCTGCTGTTTTTTTTGCAAACAAATAATCTTTCTTCATAAATTTAGTCTGCTATATTTCTTTGGTAGAAAATAACCTAAATCAGTGTATTATTTAGACTAGGTGAAAGTTATAGAGTCGACAAACTATGGTGTATATATATATTTGAAAATGAATCATTTCTGATGCACTAAAAGTCCTATTTCATTTCTTGTGGCCCTAAAATGTCAGGACAGTACAAATACTCCCACAATAACCCTTTTTCAGAAAGTAGACAGTCTAAGGTATTTAGTAAGAGACATGGCGGGTGTTTTGGAGTTGTTATTTTTGTCACAATTTTTTGGAAAATTAAAAAGATTAAATAAAATTTGGAATTTTTTTTCACATTTTTTTTTACATGCTGTTACTAGCATTTTATAAATATTTTTTCAGAGTGGTTTAGTGTCATCGCAGTGACACTGTACTATACTACTCTGGGGCGGGGGAGGTGATCAGATATTTTTTTTTACACTGTTATTGCTTATAACAGTTATGATCAGAATTTGCTTTAACTGTCATGAATGGCTTCCATTCATGACAGCTTGCTTACTATTGTGATCGGTGATTGGCTAAAGCTAATCACATGGTACAGAGGGCCAGGTACCAATGGCATACAAAACTGGGTAGGATATATAAGACAGCAAGTGAGCATCTCTGAAGCTGATGCTTTGAAAGCAGAAACAATGGGCCTCACAGTTTGTTGTGGACAGTTTAAGGCTTCATAGCCGCAGGCTCATCAAAGTGTTCATGCTGACCCATGTCCATGACCAAATGCACCTTCAATGGGCACGTGAGCATCAGAACTGGACCATGGAGCAATGGAAGAAGTCTGATCTGATGAGGCATGTTTTCCTTTATACCATGTGGATGGCTGGGTGCATATGCATCACTTATCTGGGGAAGAGATGGCACCAGGATGGAAAGAAAGCAAGCCACCAGAGGTGATGTGATGCTTTGAGCAATGTTCTGCTGGGAAACTTTGGGTCCTGCTATTCATATGGATACTACTTTGACACGCACCACCTACCTAAACATTGTTGCTAACCAAGTACACCCCCTCATGGAAACAGTATTCCTTGATGGCAGTGATCTCTTCCAGCAGGACAATGTGCCCTGATACACTGTACAAATGGTTCAAGAATGGTGTGAGGAATAAAACAATGAGTTTGAGGTGTTGACCATGGCCTCTAAATTCTCCAGTTCTCAATCCAACTGATCATCTGTGGGATGTGCTGGAAAAAAGTCAGATCCATTGATGCCACACCTCACAACCTATAGGATTTAAAGGATCTGGTACTAATGACTTGGGCCAGATACCTGAGTGTACCTGAGATCCACAGAGGTCTAGTGGAGCCCATGCCTCAGTGGGCCAGGGCTGTTTTGATGGCAAAAGGGGGGGCTGTGGTTACCCACATAATACTCAATATTATCTGTTTGATCATAAAGCTATGGTTAATCGTTGTATATCTGATGCTAGATCTGCTTTAATAGAAAAATAACTGAGAAAAAGAGAAATGATTCCATGCACCAGCCAATCAGGTTCTGTCTGCCTTTGTTTTAGTGTAAGCCAAATATGTAATTTGTTGCTATAGCTACCACCACAATTTTATGGTAGGAAAAAAAAAAGTCTTCATACACTATTAAGCAATCTGTTAGACAGCTAAATAGATATTGATGAGATCAATCAGGTTTGTCTGAAGGTTTTAAAAAATTACATCATGGAGAAATTGCATGAGTATAATATCTGTTACCTTATGTACCTTAGCTTAGTTAGATCATTACAAATACAAATGTGGTAATTAGCCACAACATTTATCTACATTTTTGTTACCGTATCAGGAAATGTAGCTTGCATTAACATTAGTATGAATATATTTTATTACAAGATCTGTATCTCAACATACTCATAGGAATCCGTAATATACTATTATTTATGGTAAGACACCTCATAAATATGGCAGTGGGTTGCCCACAGGCAGTGTTGCCAACCTCATGCAGCATTTTTTGACAAAACATGAAAACATTACTGACTGAGCACATTTTTTACATGTCACGCTTCAAAATTGTGCCTGCTTGTGGAATGGCGACAAACTTTTACCCTTAAAATCTCCATAGGCGATGTTTAAAAAACTCTACAGGTTGCATGTTTTGAGTTACAGATGAGGTCTAGGGCTAGAATTATTGTGCTCACTCTACCGATCGTGGTGATACCTCACATGTGTAGTTTGAACACCGTTCTCATATGCGGGCTTATTTATTTTACCTTTTATTTTTTATTTTTTACACTGTTCTTTTTTTATAAAAAGTGTCACTTTTATTCCTATTACAAGCAATGTAAACCTTGTAATAGAAATAAAGTATGACAGGACCTTTTAAATAAGAGATCTGCGGTCAAAAAGACCTCAGATCTCATATTTACACAAAAATGCAATAAAAAAATAAAAAATAAATGTTGTCATTTAAAAAATGTAAAAAGTCCCTTTAAAGAGGAAGTAAACACTCCCACTCTGATGCTTCTTTTGATTTAGTCCATTATAATAAGTAATTATCAGACTATAGCCACTGTAATCCAGCCCAAATCGCATATTACTTACTGTTTAAAAAAACGTGTTTCCAGGGGTTAGGCAGCGCCATCTTAAGTATTGTTTTCTTAGTCCACAGTGGAGTGTATTTCCGCCCTTACATTGAGCACTTCATGTACTGTTAACCAAGCCTCCTTCTCAATCCAACGTTTCTATGGCAACCCTGTTCATAGCTGACTTGTTTTATTTCATAGTATTTACTTATGCCGATGTCTAATGTTTCCCTTTGTCAGTCTTATCAGCTTCAGAGGATAAGACTGCAGTAATGGCCAAGTTTACACTGCATGTCATGTCACATGGTCACATGGGGGTGTAGAAGGAAGCTCTGTGATTGATTCTGCAGTCTCCTGGGAGTTCAGTGTTGTGCCGTAGGAAGTCCTGATAACAGATAGATAAGCACATAGAGAGTGTGCCGTAAATAAGGGGATATCTGGGCATGCTCAGTGACTTCATTCTAAAGAACAAAAATGATTACAACAATACTAAGCAAGTAAGGAGATATCTACAAGCAGTGTTCATTAGGGTTTTTTATGCTGATTTACATGGGACAAAGTTGTGATGGAGGGTTTACAACCACTTTAAGAGCTATGGGCAGAAGTGACATTTTGATGTCACTTCTGCCTGCAATGGTATGGAGACAGGTGGGGACCCTCTTCCCCTCATTCATCTTCATACCCAGCAAGGAAGAGGATCTGATCTTCTCTGCTGCTGCCGATGGCACGGCGGGAGGGGGGGGAGGCCTCTCCTGACACTGATAAAAGTGATCTCTGCGAATCCACCGTAGAGACCACTATTATCGGAAACCAGACCGCTGGACAAAGAAGAGGATACTGGGGTTATGGCAGCTAGCTGCTGCCATAACAACGATATTCCTCTTCAAATTTATAGTATCTCACAAAAGTGAGTACACCCCTCACATTTTTGTAAATATTTTATTATATCTTTTCATGTGACAACACTGAAGAAATGACACTTTGCTACAATGTAAAATAACTCATCACACAGCCATTAATGTTTAAACCGCTGGCAACAAAAGTAAGTACACCCCTAAGTGAAAATCTCCAAATTGGGCCCAATTAGCCATTTTCCCTCCCCGTTGTCATGTGAATTGTTAGTGTTACAAGTTCTCAGGTGTGAATGGGGAGAAGGTGTGTTAAATTTGGTGTTATCACTCTCACTCTATCATACTGGTCACTGGAAGTTCAACATGGCACCTCATGGCAAAGATGTTGCTCTACATAAAGATGGCCTAGGCAATAAGAAAATTACCAAGATACCTGAAACTGAGCCACAGCACGGTGGCAAAAACCATACAGAGTTTTAACAGGACTGGTTCCACTCAGAACAGGCCTCTCCATGGTCGACCAAAGAAGTTGAGTGCACATGCTCAGTGTCATAGCCAGAGGTTCTCTACATCAAATTGGTCTGCATGGCTGTTGTCCCAGAAGAAAGCATCTTCTAAAGATGATGCACAAGAAAGCCCACAAACAGTTTGCTAAAGACATCAGACTAAGGACATGGATTACTGGAACCATGACCTGTGGTCTGATGAGACCAAGATAAAATTATATGGTTCAGATGGTGTCAAGCGTGTGTGGCGGCCACCAGGTGAGAAGTACAAAGACAAATGTGTCTTGCCTACAGTCAAGCATGGTGGTGGGAGTGTCATGGTCTGGGGCTGCATGAGTGCTGCTGGCACTAGCGAGCTACAGTTCATTGAGACATGAATGCCCACATGCACTGTGACATATTAAAGCAGAGCATGATCCCTTTCCTTCCAAGACTGGGCCACAGCGTAGAATTCCAACATGATAACAACCCCGAACACACCTCCAAGATGACCACTGCCTTGCTAAAGAAACTGAGGGTTAAGGTGATGGACTGGCCAAACATGTCTCCAGACCTAAACCCTATTGAGCATCTGTGGGGCATCTTCAAATAGAAGGTGGAGGAGTGCAAGGTCTCTAACATCCACCAGCTCTGTGATGTCATCATGGAGGAGTGGAAGAGGACTCCGGTGGCAACCTGTGAAGCTCTGGTGAACTCCATGCCCAAGAGGGTTAAGGCAGTGCTGGAAAATAATGGTGGCCACACAAAATAATGACACTTTGGGCCAAAAAAAGGGCTAATTGGGCCCAATTTGGACATTTTTCACATATGGGTGTACTCAATTTTATTGCCATCAGTTGAGACATTAATGGCTGTGTGTTGAGTTATTTTGAGAGGACAGCAAATTTACACTGTTATACAAGTCGTACACTCACTACTTTGTAGCAAGGTATCATTTCTTCAGTGTTGTCACATGAAAAGATAGAATCAAATATTTACAGAAATGTGAGGGGTGTGCTCACTTTTGTGAGATACTGTAGGATGTATATCAGCGTGCGGTGGTCCGGAAGTGGTTAACTAGTAATTGTGCGTTCATGCAACAATGCACACAAATTAAATTTACATTTTTTTCACACAAATATAGCTTTCTTTTGGTGGCATTGAATCACTGTATTTTTTTTATTATTATTATATAAATGAAAAAATAAATCAAAAATGTGGAAAAAAAACCTCTGCTATGAAATATATCCAATAAAAACATTCTAATTTCTTCATAAATTTAGGCCAAAATATATTTTGCTACATGTCTTTGGTAAGAAAAACACAATAAGTGTATATTGATTGGTTTGTGTGAATATTATAGTGTCTACAATCTATGGTATACTGCATATCTGGAATTTTTATTTATTTCTTTTGATACTTGTAATGGTGGCGATCAGCGAATTATAGGGGGACTGTGATAGTGTGGTGGCCAATTTGACATTAAATGACACTGGGAGGGAACATAATAAACTAACACTGACAGCACCAGTGGCAATAATACAGTGATCATTGATACACTGTCACAATACTAATGACACTGGCTGGGAAGGGGTTAAAATCTTGGGGTAATCAAGCAGGTCCTTCCACATGAACTACTTATTGCAAAGTTCCTAAATTATTTCTAAACATTCTGAAATTAGTTCCTGGAAAAAAAAACTGTTTAAAGAGTTACCATTATAAAATTATTGTTTGTCTAATCCAGAAGGATCCCGAACTGGACCTTTATAACAGGATCATCAGGTGTTTTGCTAAATTATTTTATTAAAGGTGCAAATTTGAAAATGATTCTTCAAATAACATTAGCATGTTAAAAAGTATAAAGATTTTAGTGATTGGGTTTATTTGCATTTTTTTATGCAATGTGCCTTACCTAGGGGAGTCAGTAACACAACCACTATTACATATTTCTTTATTTGTGTGCCAAAATTACTTTTACATTTTTTTATGGCTACCTTCACTAGGGACGGTGCAAATGCGAGCTGAGCTGATCCTCGCTAGCAGGGAGAAGGAAAGAGCAGGGGAGTGGCTTTATGCTCTATGGTTGCAAACGGCTAATGGAGGGTACATATAGTTGCCAGTGGGCAAAGGTGTCTCCTGAGTTGTATCTATACATTTTAAAAATAATCTTCTTAGAGCATTTTTTATTTTTTTTGCTGCTTAATCCCTTTACATCCAACACCCTTTCCAACTTCTCTTCATCTCACACAAATTGTTACATCAGGAAATATAATTCTTTGAATGGAGACTTTTGAAACTTTTGCCAATGTGTTCATTCTGTCTGCCCTATGTCTTCACGCTAATTCTTACATTTTGAAGCTATCAAATTTTCTGGATAGATGTTACATTTCTGGCTCTCGCTAAACAGCAGCTTCAATTGATATTTCTAAATCAAACTTCTGTTAAAGGTTACTGACTAACCCATTGATTTACTGTGATCTAACTTCACACACATTTCATGCAGTATTGGGTTTTGAGTCTTGTCTCATTATAATCTCTTATTGTCTGTATGTGCTCTCAGTCATTGTTCTAACACCGATAAATGGCCACATATTTCATCTCAAGCATGTTAACCCTGCTGAGGCCTCTGTGCATACATATTCCCAGTGAGTACAGGTCTGCCTCATTAGAACCTAAAGTTGGCCAAGTGGGACAAGTCACAGAACAAAATTTGCACTTGGTGTCTACAATCAAATGTAATATTTCAAACCAAATATTGTTAACAACTGGGAAAAAAGGCATTTTATTTTTTTACTTACTTTTGTTTTTAAGATACAAAACAAAATAAATCATGGAATAAAAAGCCACGAAAAGAAAGCCTAGATTGTTTCCCTAACAAACAATATGCTAATTTAAGTAATACAAAAGTTATTACCAAATGAATAGGCACAAAGCGAACATTGGCATAGTTCTTACAACTATTATATAGTTATATTAAAAAACAAAAAACAAAAAATAATACAAAATCAAAAAATGACTCTGCTCTGTGGGGAGGTAGCTGCTGTTACAAATAAGCAATATACCCAACTTATATAAACAATGTAAAAAAGATGTGTAGCACCAAAAATAAATAAACAATAAATCTAAATAAAGTGAAACAAGTCCTCAATTCGAGAATGTAGTCATCGATGATAGGAGCAGAAAGACTTATTTGGAAAGTCCAATGAAGCAGTAAAGACTTGATTGAATAGTCCAGTGCGGCAATAACATGAAACCATCTGGAACACTTCCTGAAGTGAACATGTAGTTTCATGCCGAATGATCAGAGGTCAGCCACCACATCCCAGTGAAATTAACACTCACCAGATATGAGGGCTGTCATTACAACAGCATGCAGATCTTTAGTATGCGTCTGTCATCCAGTGAGGAATAAACCCAGTAAGTCCGTCCAGCGACACTCCTTATCGGGGTTAAGCTATGATAAATAAAGTGGTAGTGATAAAATCATGTGTGTTCAGATTAGGATCCAAACCCACATTTGTGAGCCTATCAGCAAGGTGTCACCTGTACAGGTTAATCATCTGCCAGCCTGTACAGGTGACACCTTCCTGGTGGGCTCACACATTTGGGTGCATGCTGTTGTAATGGCAGCCATCATATCTGGTGAGTGTTCATTTCACTGGAATGTGGTGGCTGACCTCTGAGCACTTGGCTTGAAACTACATGTTCACTTCAGGAGGTGTTTGAGATGGTTTCACTATTATTATATATTTATTATTTATTTTTGGCGCTGCACATCTTTAGAAAAAATAACAGAAGAAAATGCCACCCAAAAAAAAAGCCTAGATTGTTCCTTCAACAAACAATATGCCATTTTAAGTAATGAAAAGGTTATTGCCAAATTAAAAGGTATATAAGATTGAATGTAAAACTTAAAACTTAAAACTCCTGATCATTTAAAAAAATAAAAATAAACCCACTGCTCATTTCTCCCCATTCCAGTTTAGGTAATCGCTATCTTTTTATTTATTAAAGCGGTTCTCCACCCTAAAGTGGAAGTTCAGCTCATGTGATCCCTGCCCCCCTCCGGTGCCACAATTGGCACCTTTCAGGGGGGAGGGGGGTGCAGTTACCTGGATAATCCAGGTATCTGCACCCACTTCCAGGACAGACCGCCACAGATGCCCCCCCCCCCGTTGTGTTCTGGGAAACACACAGTTCCCAGGACACAGCGGCGACCAGCAGAGACGCGCAGCGCGACTCGCCCATGCGCAGTAGGGAACCGGCCAATGAAGCCACAACCCTTCATTTCCCGATTACCTGACAGAGGATGGCGGCGGGGGCAGCAGAGAGATGAGCAATCGCTCGTCATCTGTCGCCGACATCGCTGGACCCTGGGACAGGTAAGTGTCCATTTATTAAAAGTCAGCAGCTGCAATATTTGTAGCTGGTGGCTTTTAATATTTTTTTTAAAGGTGCAGAACCGCTTTAAGGAGAAAAAAACATGAAACCCCTGTTTATTCAATTAAAATTAAATTTGCATGATAGGCTAGGTCTTGAGTTTTTCTTCTGGACATATGCTAATGTGGGCTTTGCCGATCAACTGGCAAAAGTATTTATTCACAAGGACCTCACAGAATCCTCAATGGGTCCTGATATATTCCATCTGTGACACTGTAATATCATGATACAGCAACAAGACCCCTTCTGCAGCTTCCAATCACTGGTCTCTACTCCTTGGAAAAGGTGCTGCAGAGGTTCACATAATGGTGGATTCAGGTACATTTTTGTAGGTGTTTAAAACTGAAAATGTCCTATCAAATACTTACCATCATTTTCCTTTCCTGAGGAACTCCATGGCAGCCTTCATGTGTGTTAACCCTGCCTCCTATCCAATGCTATATAACCCCATTCCCATAAATTTGAGCTCCCAGCTAGAGACTGCGTTCCATAACTAGCTAACTCTTGACCGATGGGTAGGAACTCCATCTGCCATGGAGTCCATCAGGAAAGGAAAATGACGGTAAGTATTTGATATTTGGATATTTTCTGTTTTCCTGACAGACTCCATGGCAGCCTATGTGTGGGAAGTAACTAGCCAAACCACACGGGTGGGTATGCTGATCAGAAAAAAAACAAAAAACTTTAATTTTCCCCATCAACCGACAGGATTCTTAGACTAAAGTGTACAGACGATGAGGATGCAGGTTCTATGCAATAATGTGACATGAATGTATTAATGGAGGCCTCTTTTCAGATGACATCTGGAGCTATATGTCGGACCACTGCCCCAGAAAGCCGACATGCCCCTGGTCGAATGTGCCGTCACTGCTTCTGGAGGAGCCAAGCCCTTAGCCTTATAAGCCTGCTGGATGGTTTGGACGATCCAGGTCACAGTCATTCTGGTCAAAGCCGGTTTCCCCTTGTTTCTCCCGGAGTGTAGGATAAACAGATTATCCGAGTGTCTAAAGGAGGAATTAGCTTGCAGGTATTCCTTCGGTATTTCCCCTACGTCCCTGGGGACCTGAATGTAGGTAGGACAATTTCTTGATTCATGAAACACTAACGTGTCAGATTAGAGCGTGAACAGCCCATGATGTTTCCTGAGAAGGCTGACATGGCTGAGACTTGTTTACAATATTAATATGGGGCTTTAGGCGCTACCTGTACCAAACAAGATGTTTTACCTGAATCAATGCCCTAAGGCAAAAAACGTTGTAATATACAAATTAAACTCCCCAGTCCAAAGATGACTTACAATGTACGGAAAATAGAATTAATTTATACACCAAACCAAAAGGTGACTATGTATGTTAATAATATAACCCTTCTTACAAAATTATTTAGAAGGCCTTAGCCCTTGTACACACGGTCGGACAATCCGGCAACCAAATCCGTTGGATTTTGTCCGATGAATTTTGTCCGACGGATTTTGTCCGAAACTGTTGCATACACACAGTCGGACAAAGTTGTCAGAAAATCCGATCGTACTTAACGTGATGACGTTATTTCGTTAGGACGGGACTACGTTCAGGCTAGTAGCCAATAGCTTTGGTCTAGGAATTTGATCTGAGCATGCGTGGCACTTTGTCCGATCGGAATTCTCTACACTTGATCGGACAAAATCCGATCGGATCATGTTGTCGGAAAATTTTATAGCCCAGCTGCAAAACTTGGTCCGTCGGATACTCCGATGGAAACAGTCCGATGGAGCCCACACACTATCGGACATTGTCCATCGGAATGTCTGACCGTGTGTACAAGGGCTTAGTGTGTCCACATATCTACAATATCCACGTAAGGAGAAAGGGGGGCTATTATGTTACATATAGCAGTAGATCCAGATCTTTATCTCAGAGGTGCAAACAACCAGTGCAAAAAGTTACAAAAAATTGCAAAAAAATTGCAAAAAAGAGAAAACTAATTGTGAAAGAATTATAAAAAATTACAAGACATTTCAACAAGTAGTTTTCAAAATTGCATTAAGGTGCTCAATGTCTATTAAGTTGCAGTATATATGTAAAGTGTTCAATCAATATCTTATAAAGTTCCAGACGAATCAGAAAGAAAGAGGTGACTTTTGTGTCCACATAAATCCAGTGACTTCTGTGCTCGCACCCCTTTGGGTCCCCACTCACCAGATTCCTGTCCCCCTAGGGGGTTGTGGGCATGTAGTATCTCCACCTGTAGGTACCCTGTACCGAATTCCTCCACCTTCTTGCTGTATGTTAGTAACCCCAATGGCACTCCTTTTGCGATGGTTAACAGCAGGCAGACAATTCCTCAGAGGAGAAAAAAACAGTTCCCATAGTGTAGTATATTTGTCACCAAGGAATTAATTTATTGAAAAAAATCTTTATACAGTCAGTCCCAAAACCCGAATCACAAGAAAAATGAATAAAAATAATAATGTTTAAAATGATTTAAAATTATATATATGTATATATGAAGAAATAAATAAAGATACAAAATGACTAAAAAATTAAAAATAATAAAAATGAAAAATTAATCAAAAAAAAAAAATGTCCAAAAAAATAATAATTAAAATTGGTATTAAGTAACCAACATGCAAAATTAGCAGAGGAGTAAAACCAGTGTATTAGGACTATGGTTGTGACTATACACTCTTATAGGGGCCCGATAGTTATTGCCATATTTTTGCCCAAGGTGCTAATAGACAACAGTCCTTTTACTCAAAAAAATGAAAAAGAAAAAGAAAAACTTTGCGCCGTACCGCTATATGAAAAACCCAGCTCTGTTACAGAGATCATGGAAGAGTGGCGTGCGTTCCAGCTGTGCTTGACAGACCGGAAGTGACGTAGTGTGCGTGGCTCCATTGTACGCGTTTCGTCATAGACGTCCTCAGCAACGACTGAGACTTGGACCCTGAAGGAGCTGATGGATAGAGCCAGGTCTAGACCAGATTGTAAGAACACCAGGATGTCTGGTATTCTCGGATCTCTGTATGATCTTCCCATAGAGGATGAAAATTCCACAAACTTGGCCCATATTCTCCCGTAGACCTTATCTGTGCTTGCCTTTCTCAAATTCATGAGAGTAGAAATGACACCTGCCACACAGCTGAGGGTTTCAGGCCTCTCCCTCCCAAGAACCAGACCATCAGTCACAATAGTGCCGCACAAGGGTGCAGGGCTGCCCCCTGAGATAGAAGGTGCGGTCTGAGGAGAAGAGGTACTGGGTCTTGAAAGCTGAGCTGGATCAGGAGGGGAAACCATAGCCTGTTTGGCCAGTAAGGAGCTATCACCACCATCTCTACTGCTTCTGCTCGGAGTCTCTGCAGGAATCTGAGACTGATCAAGAACAGGGGAAAGGCATATACCCTGCTGAAGCTCCACCAATCTGTCAGAACATCCACTCTGAAGGCCTGGCTGCAACGGCCCTGGGTGAAATACTTCTTGATCTTGAAGTTGCAGGGGGGGTGCAAATAAGTCCACTTTGGGATTGACTCCCAAGGACAGGATCCACCTGAACGTCTCCGCGTGAAGGAACCATTTGTTGTTGTCTAATTGTACGTGATACAGGAAGTCCACCTGGACATTCTGGGCTCCAGGAACAAAAACTGCTGCGATATTGGCCAGGTTTTTCTGGGCACATGACATGCCAGGCTCGACTTCTTGGAGCAAGATGGAGCTCCGAGTCCCTCCTTGTCTCTTCGCATAGGAGACTGCTGAAAGCCTGAAGGGCACACAAGGCCACCCACAGTTCCAGGACATTCGAGCCTGGGTTGTGAAGATTGGCATCCCACCTGACTTGTACTAGCCCTGACTTAAAAAGTGCTCCCCATCCGGCACCAGTAGTGACAGTGACCCACAAGGTGGGGTCCATAGAGTGGCATGTGAGCAGGTTTCTACATTGTAGCCACAAGAAAAGGGTGTTTCTCATCACTGTTGTTATTTGATTAAATTGGTTGCTGTCTCCTGAGTCCCATTGCTGGAGAAACCCTGTCTGGAAAGGGTGTAGCCTCCACAGAGACCATTTGACCATGGGGGTCATAGAGACCATTGTGCTAATAATTTAGGTACTGTGAGGCCCACAGATGTGAGGAGGTTAGAGCCTGTGACACTCTTGTATGACCGGGGTCCTTTCCACTGGCAGAGAAATTGTATTTTCCACAGCGTCAAACTGGGCCCCTAGGTATACCAGGCGCTGTACTGGTTTCAGATGGCTTTTCTCTAGGTTTAGCAGCCAACCAAACTTGAGCAGTGTGGTAATAACCTGAGCTATGTGGATCAACAACTGCTCCTTGTCTTGAGATAGCAACAGAAGGTCGTTGAGATAGTGGTACAACCGTATTCCTTTTGTTCTGATGAGGGCCATCACAGCCAGGAGGACTTTCGAGAAGAAGGTAAAGGTTGTCAGTCTGAAAGGCAGGGAGGTCCGACCACAAACCAGTTATTTGCAAAATTATTCTGCTACAGGCACGTGGAAATAGGCATCTTTCAAGTCGATTGAGACTAGCCAGTCGCCTGGCTGCATGGCTTGCTGGATGGTAGACAGAGTCTCCATTTTGAATCTTTCATGCTTTATAAACTTGTTTAAGTAGGTTAGGTCTATCATTGGGTGCCAACGAGCCATTTTTCTTTAACACCAGGAAGAGAGGGGGGTATACCCCTTGGAATTTCTCGCCTTTTGGGACAGGCACCATGGCTCCCTGCACCCTCAGTGAATCCACATAGGACAGGAGCACCTGCTTTTTTTCTGACCATGGTAGCAGGGTAGGAATAAACCTGAATGGAGGAGTACTGGTGAAGGACCATGTGTGGCCTGAGGAGACAGTGGACCGGTGGTCCAGTAGTCCGAGATCAAGGCCACCTAGACATGCGAAGAGAAGCAGACGTGCCCCCGTCTGCCCTGCCTGGGCGGGCCAAATCTTAAAATGACTTAGGCGGATCATGTCCGCTGGACACCTGGCCTTTGGCGGGCTTTTGGAAGGATGTCTGACCTCTTCTTCAATTCCTTCGGAAGGAGCGTACTTCCTTTGATTGCTCAGTGCTACGTCTTCTTTGCTGGCCAAGCAGGTGCCTATCCTGGGGCAAGAAACGCGACTTTTCACCCGTGGCCCAGGCTTTGGTGCTATCCAGCCTGTTGCCAAACAACGAGGGCCCAGGCATAGCATGGATTGCATAAAGACTTGCCCTCCGGGACTCATGTCCCACATCCCCAGCAGATTCTGCAGTCAGCGCGGCTGTCATGGCGGTGGGTGCAGTGTCTGGGGGAGGATTGGGAACATCTCCTCTGTTGATTGGTCCTAGATGGGAGTCACATCTGGACCTGGATGAAGAAGGCTGATGTTGCAACCTGGCAAGGTCTCTGTCATCCCATGCCATGAACTAGCGATCTGACCAAGAAGGGCTGAATAAAATAAAAGGGTAGGGAAACAAAAGCATGTCCATACATGAACGATCCTGGCCCCTCCCCTTCATGTACCTTGTATGTGAGGGCTGACCGAACAGATGACCTGTCCATGGCATCCTGGAGGAAGAACAGGCAAATATCCTACAGTCTGCAGGGAACACTCAACAGTCCTGGAAAAGGAGGAAGAGAAAAAAGATAACACAAGTAGTAATGCCACTTCCCTTTTATGAGCCACCGCAGCCCCATGAAACACAGTCCTGGGCAAGTGCTTACCTAGTGCTGGATGCCCAGGGCTTGGGGAAACTACCGCACAGTGACAGGGGCTGACAGACTTTTTAAATTCCCCGCCCTGGGGATGTCACTGCCATGCACAGCTCACGCCTGCACAATAGAAACTCGCTGTCAGATGCCTGCACAGCCACCAGGCCTTTCCACTGAGCTGCACATGCGTAAACAATCCTCGGGGTTGCCCGTGGTTTTGTGCATGTGCAGAAGCTCATGACCTGGAAGAGAGATGGCATCCTGGAACTCAGAAGCACTCCAGGTGTCATGAGAAGACCAGAGCCAGACCAAGAAAGGGGAGGGAAGGGGGAGATGGACACCACAGACAAGTACACACAGACACTGCCATGGAGAAAAAAATTACTAAAGACTCCAGACCTTGCCAGCTGACTGCACAACGCTGCACATCCCCTCCTGGGCATAGGCAGGCTTTCCCCCACCACTGGGACATACATGCCTGAAACCACTCACCCACCCATAGCTGGGCCATGGGCTTTTCACACCGCTTAATTGGTATGCCAACGCCGGTCTGCTCGGGGCTTAGTCATCCAGATTGGACATCATGTGTGAAACGTACACGTATATTTTGTAGGTCCAAAGAGGAGGACAAAAAAGGAACGCAGTCTCTACCTGGGAGCTCAAATTTATAGGAATGGGGTTCTATAGCACTGGAGAAGAGGCGGGGTTAATCCACACATAGTCTGCCATGGAGTCTGTCAGGAAAGGTTTTTTTTGCTAGGCACAGGTGAGAATGAACTTTTTTTCTGCATAGAGTGAGGTATTCAATTTAATTTGTACTTTGACATTAGACAAACATATATATTGTATTTACCTGTCTTTTGCTCACCCACTCCTCTGTTCAGCTACCAGGAGTTATATAAAATCCATGTATAAACTATGACTTGCTGGAGTTATAGCTTATATAGGTCTACCAGTGTGACAGTACTGATTGGCCCAGCACTGTCACATGGAGTGAATCACATGCTTCTCCATACCCGGAAGTACTTGACATTTTTCGTAGCCCTCAATGCTGAATGGAGTAGTGGGGAGTGAAGAAAAGTTAAGTACAGTATATGCTGCTGAGGATTAGAGAATAAAGCAAACCTGTGGTTTTGCTTTGAAGAAGTAAAGTATAGGTTTACTTTAGGGGAAAAACAACTGCTACTCTTGACATGGCTAAAGTAAAGGTCCACTCTTAGCATTCCTAAAATAAAACAGGACCAGGTGCGGGTGCCCGAGCTCACACTGTCTGTGTTTGGGGACCCATGCCTACATGCAGCCACAGGTTATAAAACTAGTCGCTGCCTCCTTATTGACATGTATGGAACTCCCTGCAGCAGATGCATAGAACACCTATGCATAACATGTGGGCAAGCACTGCCTTCACACATGCTTAAGTATGCCGAAAAAGAAATAAAGGCCCACACACAGGTGTATGCTCATGTGAATAAGTCCTAAGTGTGTGAGCAGTTATGTGTACAGTCTTATTATTAGTATTATTTATTACAGGTACAGTATATAGGGATATCAATTTACGCAACACTTTACACATACACTATATTGCCAAAAGTAATGGGATGGTTGTCTATACAAGAACATGAACTTTAATGACATCCCAGTTTTAGTCCCTACTACGGACTAAGACTGGGATTCCATTAAAGTTCATGTGCGTGTACAGGCAGGCATCCCAATACTTTTTTAAATATAGTGTATATTGTACATTCTCATTAGTCCCTGCCCTCAATGAGCTTACAATTTAAGGTCCCTAACTCATATTCATACATAAACAAACTAGGGCCAACTTAGACTGGAGCCAATTAACCTACCAGCGTGTCTTTGGAGTTTGGGAGGAAACCGGAGTACCCAGAGGAAACTCACACAGGCATCCGGACAGTGACAGTCTTGCCACAATTTTGTGCCAGGACTAGGTGCACAAGCATTGGGTGTATGTCATCCTGGCAAATCAAGATGGACGATGACTCTGAACCCGGAAGAGGATGGGAGCACCAGAGATGGAGGGGGGCACAGACTATAATAATGTGCAAATATGCTAGGCATTGTTATTTCAGCACTTTTCATCAGTCCCTGTCCAGAAGAAGCCTACAATTCAAGATCCCTATCTCACTTGCATATATACTAGGTCCAATTTTAACAGGAGCCAATTAACCTACCAGCATGTTTTTGGTATACAGAAGAGTACCCAGAGGAAACCCACGCAAGCACAAGGAGAACAAATTCCACGTAGATAGTGTCCTTGCCAGGATTCAAACCGAAGACCCCAGTACGGCAAGGCAGAGGTGCTAACCGGTAAGTCACTGTAAACACATCATGGTAAAACACTTCTGGGGGCCCAAGATTGTTTCTTTAATCTGGCAATTAAGTTCCACTTTAAGACTGCCTTGGGAACATAATATGACATCATTCTTTTATAACATATCTTCCAGGTCTAAGCATCTATTTTAAACTCTGCAGATTCCATAAGGGCTTTGTCCACCCAGTCAGAATTTCAATTGAAAAGCATATTCTGTGTGTTTTCCTGCTGCAAACTGATAGAAGATGAAGTATTTAGTACAGCGCGCAACACTGAGAATTGTATTCCACTGAAGTTCTTTTGTTGAGATTGTCCGTATAATGAGCCTTGCTGTGCGCATTCATCTTTACATTAGAATGCAAAGAGATGAATTCACTCTTGGCTTGGCTTCAGGGCAAATAGTCTGTACAAGACATGCTCCTTCAAGATAATTTGTTTTTTAATTGCCTTCTGCTTGCTGAAATACAATTAAAGTTATTGCCCAACTAACAACATCAACATTCTGATTACTAAAGAAGAGTATGAATATCTATATTACCTGTAACGTGGGTGGACATTTTACTATTATGTTAGAGATCCTTGGCAAAGCATCAGATGGCATTCTCTTTTTGTGGCAAAATAGATCTTTCTAAAGATTCAACAAAGTATTTGATGACATTCTGCTGCTATAGTAAAATAAACCATTCCTGGTTTCTATGACAAATAGTATAATGACAATCTTGCATGCTTAAAGCTTTGAATATCAACTCCAATAAAATCAGTGAAGTGCAAATTCTATCCAGGAAATATTACCACTGTGCTTAATGGACAATGTTATCTTTGGTGAAGCTGTCCTTTAAGTAGCCTTCCCACCCCTTCATCTTCGAGTGTGGCCTAGCTGAAATAATACTTAAAGGGTAACCCCACTTTTGTGGGAAAATAAAATAGCAAATGAAAAAAAAAATATATAGCATATACATGTAGCACTACCCCCGAAGGAGCTGCTGGTTAGATTTGGGCTGTTACCTTCTGTTCTACTCGCTTCACGTCTAGGGGTGTCCCGTGGTAGATGGCCCAGTAACTCGAGAGACTGACAACAGATCCACTTGAATGGATTTTATTTGCAAAAACGTAGACAATGAACAGTCCCCCGGAGTCGAAAGAAGAGGCGGCGACAGAAGACTGGGCCACTGCTAGTAAAAGAGCTAAAGAAAGAAAGAAGGAGAACCAGAGAGGGGGACAAGACCACCAAAGTCGGAAGAAGACCCCCGGGTGGCAATGAAGAAGAAAGCCAGGCTCCTCCGCTAGTAAAAGAGCTAGCAAAAGAGTAGAAGATAGTGGAGGAGTCTGGCGAGAAGACCCCCCAAGACAGAAGAAGACCCCCGGAGCTGTGCAATAAATTATTTTAAAACCTTGTGTTGTGTTTTATTTACATTTTTTTTCACCAGGTGAATGGGTAGGGGTACATTGTACCCCATACTCATTCACATAGGGTGGGGGGCCGGTATCTGGGGGCCCCCTTCTTAAAGGGGGCTCCCGGATTCGATAAGCCCCGCGCCCGCAGACCCCGACAACCAACGGCCATCAACATGGGGACAAGGTGCTTTGGTGCTTTGGGGTGGGGGGGCCGCAGGGATGAAGGAGCACAGGGAGTCTCATTGGACTGCAGCATTTTCAGTCTGGAGGAAGGGGACTGTTAGATGTACTAGTAGATTTAATAAACTAACACATTGAAGCCAAGCTCCAGCTAACAATTTACTAAGCAGTTACAGCACATTTATTTTTCTTTTTGGGAGAAAAGTTTTAAATAAATAAAAGCTGATTATTGTAAGCAGCCATGCCAGTATTCAATGGTTTGTCTCATTCCTGTAACTGCAAGAGAGCTTGTTCTTTTGAAAATCAACAGACATACTGGCTGGATCACAAGATGAAAATATAAGAAAAAAGGCAAAAAAAAAAGAACTAATGTACCCTTCCATCACATCCAAGAATTAGTAATCTGCAATATATTAAATATTTGCTTTTGGGTTTAATACCCCTTTAACCTTTGTTCCCTTCTAGAAATCTTAGTTGAGTGTCCTTACATAGAGCCGCACAATCTATGTTATGAAAACATTCCACCTGGGTCCTCTTCTTACTCCACATGTGCGCTGCAGCCCCATTCCTTTCTTCAGTCAGTAGACATGTGCAGAGTAAAATATTTCGTTTCGGAATTTGGTTTTCGTCCGAAAACTTAATTTATTTAGTTACTCCCGAAATTCGTTTTTATTTATTTCGTTTTTCGTTCAAAAATTGCATTCCTCCGAAAATCCACATGAATTACGGTTGAATCTGTCTTTGAAGGCTTATGGTGTCTGTCGAATGTATAAAGAAGATTCGACGGAGCTAGTATATAGCATACTTTAGAACCCCTATTAAAGTCTATGGGACTCCAACGTTCAAAATCTAAAGTGCTAATTTTAAAGACTAATTTGCAAGTTACTGTCCTAAAAAGTGTTTGGGGACCCGGATCCTGCCCCAGGGGACATGTATCAATGCAAAAAAAAGTTTTAAAAACGGCCGTTTTTTCGGGAGCAGTGATTTTAATAATGATTAAAGTGAAACAATAAAAGTGTAATATTCCTTTAAATTTCGTAGGGGGGGGGGGGGGTTGTCTATAGTATGCCTGTGAAGGGGCGCATGTTTCTGGTGCTTAGAACTGTCCCTGCACAAAGTGTCATTTATGCAGGAAAAAAAGTCCTTTAAAATCACTCGCAGCTATTATGAATTGTCGGCTCCGTAATACAGAGAACACTCATTGAAAGTCATTGATAAAATAAATAAATAAATAAATAAATAAAAAGCGTAGGGGTCCCCCAAATTCAATTACCAGGCCCTTCAGGTCTGGTATGGATATTAAGGGGAACCCTGCCTCAAATTTAAGAAAGAATTTGACGTGGGGTTCCCCCTAAATATCCATAACCAGACCCTTCAGGTCTGGTATGGATATTAAGGGGAAGCCCTCAAATTTAAAAAAAAATTGACATGGGGGTCCCCCTAAAAATCCATACCAGACCCTTTATCCGAGCACGCAACCTGGCAGGCCGCAGGAAAAGAGGGGGGGGGGGGACGAGAGAGCGCCCCCCTCCCTCCTGAACCGTACCAGGCCACATGCCCTCAACATTGGGAGGATGCTTTGGGGGTCTGTGACCCCTCAAAGCACCTTGTCCCCATGTTGATGAGGACAAGGGCCTCATCCCCACAACCGTGGCCGGTGGTTGTGGGGGTCTGCGGGCGGGGGGCTTATCAGAATCTGGAAGCCCCCTTTAACAAGGGGACCCTCAGATCCCAGCCCCCCCCGTTTGAAATGGTAAGGGGTTACAAAAGTACCCCTACCATTTCACAAAGAGAGTGTAAAAAATAGTTAAATAAGACAAACACACTTTTGAAAAATTCCTTTATTAAAAATAAAAATTTTTTTAAAAAAGATTCCAGCGGTGGTAATCCACTCTTGCTATCCAGCGACGGATGGTCATCTCTCCAGCGATGGCTCATCTCATCCAGCGCAGCGAATCCATCCTTCTTCTGTCTCCACGGAGGAGACACTGCAAGGATTCCGGCAATCTGACGTTTCTTATATATGGAGGGCGGGGCCACCCGTCACCTGACCCCGCCCCCCTCTGATGCAAGGGGAAACCCGGGGTTCCCTGTGACGTATGGGTGACCCCGCCCCCCTCTGATGTAACGGAAACCTGCCTGTGTTACATCAGAGGGGTGCGGGGTCACCCATACGTCACAGGGAACCCCGGGTTTCACCTTGCGTCAGAGGGGGGTGGGGTCAGGTGACGGGTGGCCCCGCCCTCCGTATGTAAGAAATGTCAGATCGCCAGAATCCTTGCAGTGTCTCCTCCGTGGAGACAGAAGAAGGATGGATTCGCTGCGCTGGATGAGATGAGCCATCGCTGGAGAGATGACCGTCCGTCGCTGGATAGGAAGAGTGGATTACCACCGTTGGAATCTTTTTTTATTTTTTTTTATTTTTAATAAAGGAATTTTTCAAAAGTGTGTTTGTCTTATTTAACGATTTTTTACACTCTCTTTGTGAAATGGTAGGGGTACTTTTGTACCCCCTTACCATTTCAAACAGGGGGGGGGCGGGATCTGGGGGTCCCCTTGTTAAAGGGGGCTTCCAGATTCTGATAACCCCCCCGCCCGCAGACCCCCACAACCACCGGCCACGGTTGTGGGGATGAGGCCCTTGTCCTCATCAACATGGGGACAAGGTGCTTTGAGGGGTCACAGACCCCAAAAGCATCCTCCCAATGTTGAGGGAATGTGGCCTGGTACGGTTCAGGAGGGAGGGGGGGCGCTCTCTCGTCCCCCCCTCTTTTCCTGCGGCCTGCCAGGTTGCGTGCTTGGATAAAGGGTCTGGTTATGGATATTTAGGGGGAACCCCACGTCAAATTTTTTCTTAAATTTGAGGCAGGGTTCCCCTTAATATCCATATCAGACCTGAAGGGCCTGGTAATTGAATTTGGGGGACCCCCACGCTTTTTTATTTATTTATTTATTTTATCAATGACTTTCAATGAGTGTTCTCTGTATTACGGAGCCGACAATTCATAATAGCTGCGAGTGATTTTAAAGGACTTTTTTTCCTGCATAAATGACACTTTGTGCAAGGACAGTTCTAAGCACCAGAAACATGCGCCCCTTCACAGGCATACTATAGACAACCCCCCCCCCCCTACGAAATTTAAAGTATTATTACACTTTTATTGTTTCACTTTAATCATTGTTAAAATCACTGCTCCCGAAAAAACGGCAGATTTTAAAACTTTTTTTTGCATTGATACATGTCCCCTGGGGCAGGACCCGGGTCCCCAAACACTTTTTAGGACAGTAACTTGCAGAATCTTTTCTCTCTGTCAAATCTTTTTTCTCTGTCGAATATTTTCTCTATATAATCTTGGACTAATAGAGGTAAGGTTAGGCACATTTGACCACAGGTTCTATAGACAGATTGTTATTGTCAGAGTCATGTCGAATGTCCTATTCTATATCGAACTGTTGTAACAATGAAAACGAAAATAAAGCATTTATTTATGTCGGATCTTTCGTCTTTCGGATTCTGTGATTTCGTTATCGTTTGTCAAAACGAAAACGAAAATAGCTGAAATTCGGACGAAAATGCATTCGGAAGAAAACGAATGCACATGTCTATTAGTCAGAGCCATATTTTTCTGAATGGATGGAGACCACCATAAGTATGGAGGTTCCATAGGAATGAATGGTGCTGTTGAATGCTGTGAGAACTAGCATCAAATTTAGAGCCTTTATGGACACTTGCACCCACTTTTCTTTTTTAAGGGCCTTTCTTGCCCATTGTTATTTAAAAGCAAGTTCCAGAAAAATACAACATGTACGATTTCCTTGCAGGGGTATTCAGCATTCCTTTTCCATCAAAACATAAATGACATTCAGCCCTTCTAACTTATACTTGCAGCACTGCCGTTCTGGGCCTTGTCTGTCTCCTACAGACTGTTCTCTCACCAACTCGATGCATACAGCCTCTTGCTGCTTTGGCTCCCATCTCTCTCCTAGGTGGAGCCCTCCTGACTCCTGGGCCAGACCTCCTGTCTGCTGGGATGGAACCAAAAACCATGGTCAGGTCACTACTAAAAGATATGCATACACCTGACCAATAAGTGTGCTGGCTGTTCTGAATAGCTGGACCCAGAATTGGAGATTTCCTCCCACCCAGATCACTTTGAAATATCCAGGCTCCAAGTCCCCAAAAACTGACTTTACCAAACACTGAGGAAACGGAGGAACCCCTTACAACCAGCTCAGCTCTTAACCCATTGTTATTATTCTGTGTTAGCATGCTCTTTATACAGACATTAGTGCAACAATCATTCTCATATATTATACTGTGATTTTTAGTTCTGCCACTAGATGGCAGTGTTTTATATCTGCAGAATTAGAGTTTGATCAACATAGTTATGATGTCATTTTTTGTTTCTTTGTGTTGCTGTCATTTCTAATAAAACAAGAAGGGCTCAGCCATGTAACCTGAATAGCGGTCAAGCTAGATCAAGCAAGGTAACTGAACTGCATTAATGAAAGTTTGAATAGCAGCTAGATCAGGATAAGGATGAGAAGTATCCTCTTTAAAATTATAGAGGGAACTATAGTAAGTACTGATTGTGTTTGCAATTGCTTACAAGGTAGTCAAACACTCTTTAGTGACTGGATGGTATAGAAAAGGGATGTGTGATCTGAGGAGGTGGCCCTTGATTTGCTGGGCTAGTAGTTTAACCCCTTTGTTCCCTAAGGCATAGAAGTATATTTTTTAGCATTTTTGATCTTTCTCAAATCTGTCTAATAGGAGTGTCCCAAGTTCTAATCTTAGATTACCCAGTTTAGCCTTCAGGTTGGGGTGAGGTTTCTGTTTATTTAAGAGATCATAACAGATGAGTGGTTTGGATTTCTGATACTGGGTTTTCAATGTACTGCACCCTTGCTCTTTTTGCTTTTGTACCAAGCTGTATATATAGACCATAAATATAAGCTTTGTGTGTGGCCCACAAAGTAGCAGGATCAGATAATGAGTTGGTATGAATGACAAAAAAATGTGTCCAGGCCTTGTTGGAGTTCTGCTGCATACGGAGCTGATTGAAGCAGATGAGTATTATTTCTCCATACAAAGGAAGCAATGGACAATTATGGTGATGCATATAGGTGCATAGTCGGACCAGGTAGCAGTCAAAATGTCTGAGACAGATATTTTCTTCATTAACCACTGGTCTGTGAGGAAAAGGTTAATTTGAGAGTAGAAGTTATGGCAAGCTGATAAGAAAGTATGGTCCTGCCCCATAGTGTGTTTGTAGAGCCACACATAATATACAGTAATTAAAAATCCTGTAGCAGATGACCTAGGCTTGGTTTTCCCCTTTTGGATTGGATTTGATTTGAGTTGCGGGTCTGGGATGGTGTTGAAGTCTCCTCACGATATAAGGGAATCTTGTTGGGCTTTCAAGATCTTTTTATGGAGTTTCCTTAAAATACAGATTTGAGCAGTATTAGTAGCATACACGTTGACAAGGTGAAGGAGAGGTGTTCATAGTGCATAAAAGGATGAGATAGAGACATCTTCAAAACACATCTTCTTAAGCAGGAAGGAGACTGTATGCTTATTGACAAGCAGGACACCTCTCTTTTTGGATTGGGCACTTGCTGCAAGTAAATGCAGAAAGTTATTGGTGCAAGTTGGCTGGTGAGAAGCATGGGAGTGCATCTTTTGTGCACAAAGAATATCGCATTGAGATGTCAGAGCCAATTTCCGGAGTGAGGAACTTTTGCCTAAGTAGTTGAGACTCTTAGTGTTAATACATAAAAGCTTGATAGTCATAGTGGTTGATCTAGTAAGCAAATGTTAGAGGGAGTGATAGGACCCACAGAGCTTAAAGAATGTAGAAAAAAAGGTAAAAAATATAAGTCAAATTCTGTCTGTAAAGTGAGTCGTGGAGTGGCACCCCACAAGATGGAGCTTCTTATTGTGGAAGAGTGTCTCAAATATTTGATGAGAATATTGTTGGTAGTTACTGAGGTAATCAAACGTAAAAAACCAGGAGATGACAATAAAGTAAAAAAGAAAGACAAAAGAAACAGCTTGAAACACTTCCTGTAAAGCAGGCCTTTCTAGTGCACAGGAAATGAATAAGGGGCAATGAGCTCAATAAAGCAGATGGCTGATGTAATGGGGCAATGTAGTACAATGCATTTCAAGGTGCTGAATCAGTGTGGCCTAGGCCTGTATTCCTATTTCCAGTTGTGCAGACATAGATGCAGGGAGCTTGCCTCTGACATTATGCCCCATGACTGTAAATGTTCTAACTCTGGAGAGATGAGATTATATGTTTGGAGCCTTAAAATTTGACCATTAACTTTTGCAGAATTGGCCCACTGCTATGGGATCTTGGGATCTTATGGTTACACAAGGATGTTGTTATTGTGTTAAGTTGTCTGCGGTGTTGTAGTATGTGCTGTGACAGATAAGCAAATAGCTACAGGTGAGTGTATAGTTCAGACAAAGTTCCAGTTGTGTGGGCTTTTTGCATGAGTTAGTTTTTGACATTAATAAAGATGGATGAGCAGAATAACATCCCTAGGTGTTGAGTTAATGTGGGGGTTTAGGAAGCCTGTAAATTCTATAAATAGTGCTTTGATAAGGCCTCTAACAAAAGAAGATAGTTCATGAGCCTGTATATCTGCGACTATCCCCCTGATTTTTACATTGTTTCAGCGGGACCTATCTTCTAGGTCCGCCACCTTATCTTTGATCCAACTATGTTCTTCAATATGAGCATTGGGAGCAACAATGAGATCATTAACAATAGATGCGCAGTACTCCATTTTCATTTCCATGTGAGACCCTCTGTCCCCTAGGAATGACATATCCTGTTTGAATTGCTGCATGAGAGAGAGCTGTAGAATCCATTTGCATCCTCACTTTGGCTGGGCTGCTGGTGACCAGAGTGCCAGGGGAGAAGCAGAGGAGCTGGTGCCTGTAACCTGAACATCCATGGAGCTGTCTTGCAGGTTCATGGCTGCAGCAGGCTGAGATGCCTGGAGAGCACCAGAGATGGCTGTGGAAGTGTTAGGATCAGCCCCACTTTGCCTGTGCCATTTGGCAGGCTTAAACATGAAGGTGTTGAGTTTCTGTGGTGCCCTGTCCTTTTTCCTTTTTGCCATCATGGTGCCACTGTGCTGGGAATGATCGGGCACCTGCTGGGCTGGATGATGCACTATGGCTCGCTGCTGTATGCAGCTTTTGCATGATCTGCTGAGCAGAGCCTGAGATCACAGCATCCATGTTGGGCTCAACACAGCCCCCCTTAAACTCACTTCTTCTGTAGATCAGCATACCAGTGATATAAAAAACACCCATTCATTCAAAAAAGCAAGTGTACCATAAAGAGAAAAATGACAAGGAAATATAGTTACAGCCAAGCCTGACAACTCCTGGACTTAATTGACTCGGATCTATGTGCTCCTATGAAAGCTCAGACTCCTACTCGAGAAATATCCCTTAACTTCCTGCCTTGACCAGAGGTAAGGATATTTTTCCAAAGGGGACACCTGTTCTAATAACAGCTGTCTAAGGGGGAATTTTTATTCTGTTTAGGCCTCATGCACACGAGACGCAGTTAAACGCGCGTTCAGATGCAGTTGGACAGTTTTTTCAACTGCCCCTGAACTCATTCAATGTTATCCTATGTGTCCATGCACACAGTCTCGTTTTTTTCCGTTTTTATGCAGTTGCGTTTAGTCTCGTTTTTCCAGAAGCAAAAAAATGCGTTCAGAAACAAAAATTTCCACGTTTCAGACGCAAAACGCGGCAAAACGCGGCAAAACGCGGCAAAACGCCGCTACCGCGTTTAGCCGCGTTTGCGTTTATATGCGTTTTTAACCACTTGGGTACCGCGCTATTGCAAAATGACGGCAATAGCGCGGACCCACATTTCCGGGACTACGTCTATTGACGTAGTCCCGGTTACGAGCGGCCTGCGCGCCCCCTGTGATCAGCGAGTCCGTGAGACTTGCCTGATCACCGATCCGTGTAAGGGGTCGATCCCGACCCCTTATCACGTGATCAGCTGTCAGCCAATGACAGCTGATCATGTGATAAAACAGAGCCGGTAATCGGCTAGTATTCCTCCTCGCGCTGACAGCGCGAGGAGAAAAAAAAAAGCCGATCGCCGGCGGCCGTGTTCGGGACATCAGTCCCGATCACGGCCAGCAATTTAAACGGACACCTGCCCCCTGCCAGTGCCCACCTGCCACCCGCAGTGCCATCCTGAAATAAAGTAAGTGCCCCCCTGTCAGTGCCACCCAGCAGTGCCCATAGTGCCCACAGTGCCACCCAGCAGTGCCCACAGTGCCACCCAGCAGTGCCCACAGTGCCACCCACAGTGCCACCCAGCAGTGCCACCCACAGTGCCACCCAAAATCTGCCTCAAAGGTGCTGCACCCCAGTGCCGCCCATCAGTGCCCAGCAGTGCCGCCCATCAGTGCCCAGCAGTGCCGCCCATCAGTGCCCAGCAGTGCCACCTATCAGAGCCACCTATCAGTGCCACCTATCAGTGCCCATCAGTCCCATCTATCTGTGGTACCTATCAGTGCCCATCCGTGCCACCCATCCGTGCCACTTATCCGTGCCACCCATCCGTGCCATCTTATCTGTGCCCATCTTTGCCCATCAGTGCCGCCTTATCTGTGCCCATCGGTGCCGCCTTATCTGTGCCTATTAGTGCCGCCTTAACTATGCCTATCAATGCCCACCAGTGCAGCCTATCAGTGCCCACCAATGCAGCCCATCAGTGCCCACCAATGCAGCCCATCAGTGCCCACCAATGCAGCCTATCAGTGCCGCCTAATCAGCGCACTTCAATGAAGGAGAAAAATGACCCGTTTGCAAAATTTTATAACAAACTATTAAAACATGATTTTTTTTTTTTTTTTTTTTGCATCTTTTTTTGTTTGTTTAGCAAAAAATAAAACTCCGAGCTGTAACTAAATACCACCAAAAGAAAGCTCTATTTGTGGGAAAAAAATGATAAAAATTTCATTTGGGTACAGTGTTGTATGCCCGCGCAATTGTCATTCAAAGTGCATCAGCGCTGAAAGCTGAAAATTGGTCTGGGACTGAGGGGGGTTTAAGTGCCCAGTAAGCAAGTGGTTAAAGGTGACCTTTTTTTTTACATTAAAAATCTCAAAAATGATTGCAAATGATGAAAAACCATTAGAAAAATATTTTAAACAATTGCAATTGCAAGTGGACAATCCACAACTTGTGGCAAGTGACATGGCAGGTGGCAAGTGACGTGGCAAGTGGACAATCCACAACTTGTGGCAAGTGACGTGGCAGGTGAAGTGGCAAGTGACGTGGAAAGTGGACAATCCACAACTTGTGGCAAGTGACATGGCAGGTGGCAAGTGATGTGGCAAGTGGACAATCCACAACTTGTGGCAAGTGACGTGGCAGGTGAAGTGGCAAGTGACGTGGAAAGTGGACAATACACAACTTGTGGCAAGTGACATGGCAGGTGGCAAGTGATGTGGCAAGTGGACAATCCACAACTTGTGGCAAGTGACGTGGCAGGGGACGTGGCAAGTGACGTGGCAAGTGGACAATCCACTTGTGGCAGGGGATGTGGCAAGTGACGTGGTGAGTGGACAATCCACAACTTGTGTCAGGTGACGTGGCAAGTGGACAATCCACAACTTGTGGCAGGTGATGTGGCAAGTGATGTGGCAAGTGGACAATCCACTTGTGGCAGGTGACGTGGCAGGGGACGTGGCAAGGGACGTGGCAAGTGGACAATCCACAACTTGTGGCAGGTGATGTGGCAAGTGATGTGGCAAGTGGACAATCCACTTGTGGCAGGTGATGTGGCAAGTGATGTGGCAGGTGATGTGACAAGTGGACAATTCACATCTTGTGGCAAGTGACGTGGCAGCTGACGTGGCAAGTGATGTGGCAAGTGGACAATCCAAAACTTGTGGCAGGTGACGTGGCAAGTGACGTGACAGGTGACGTGGCAAGTGGACAATCCACAGCTTGTGGCAAGTGACATGGCAGGTGGCAAGTGATGTGGAAAGTGGACAATCCACAACTTGTGACAGGTGACGTGGCAAGTGATGTGGCAGGTGATGTGGCAAGTCACGTGGCAAGTGGAAATCCACAACTTGTGGCAGGTGATGTGGCTGTTGACGTGGCAAGTGGACAATCCACAACTTGTGGCAGGTGACGTGGCAGGTGATGTGGCAAGTGATGTGGCAGGTGATGTGACAAGTGGACAATCCACATCTTGTGGCAAGTGACGTGGCAGCTGACGTGGCAAGTGACGTGGCAATTGGACAATCCAAAACTTGTGGCAGGTGACGTGGCAAGTGACGTGGCAGGTGACGTGGCAAGTGACGTGGCAAGTGGACAATCCATATCTCGTGGCAAGTGACGTGGCAGGTGATGTGGCAAGTGACGTGGCAAGTGGACAATCCACAACTTGTGGCAGGTAACGTGGCAGGTGATGTGGCAAGTGATGTGGCAGGTGATGTGACAAGTGGACAATTCACATCTTGTGGCAAGTGACGTGGCAGCTGACGTGGCAAGTGACGTGGCAAGTGGACAATCCAAAACTTGTGGCAGGTGACGTGGCAAGTGACGTGACAGGTGACGTGGCAAGTGGACAATCCACAGCTTGTGGCAAGTGACATGGCAGGTGGCAAGTGATGTGGAAAGTGGACAATCCACAACTTGTGACAGGTGACGTGGCAAGTGATGTGGCAGGTGATGTGGCAAGTCACGTGGCAAGTGGAAATCCACAACTTGTGGCAGGTGATGTGGCTGGTGACGTGGCAAGTGGACAATCCACAACTTGTGGCAGGTGACGTGGCAGGTGATGTGGCAAGTGATGTGGCAGGTGATGTGACAAGTGGACAATCCACATCTTGTGGCAAGTGACGTGGCAGCTGACGTGGCAAGTGACGTGGCAAGTGGACAATCCAAAACTTGTGGCAGGTGATGTGGCAAGTGACGTGGCAGGTGACGTGGCAAGTGACGTGGCAAGTGGACAATCCACATCTCGTGGCAAGTGACGTGGCAGGTGATGTGGCAAGTGACGTGGCAAGTGGACAATCCACAACTTGTGGCAGGTGACGTGGCAGGTGATGTGGCAAGTGATGTGGCAGGTGATGTGACAAGTGGACAATTCACATCTTGTGGCAAGTGACGTGGCAGCTGACATGGCAAGTGACGTGGCAAGTGGACAATCCAAAACTTGTGGCAGGTGACGTGGCAAGTGACGTGACAGGTGACGTGGCAAGTGGACAATCCACAGCTTGTGGCAAGTGACATGGCAAGTGGCAAGTGATGTGGAAAGTGGACAATCCACAACTTGTGACAGGTGACGTGGCAAGTGATGTGGCAGGTGATGTGGCAAGTCACGTGGCAAGTGGAAATCCACAACTTGTGGCAGGTGATGTGGCTGGTGACGTGGCAAGTGGACAATCCACAACTTGTGGCAGGTGGCATGGCAGGTGACATGGAAAGTGGACAATCCACATCTTGTGGCAAGTGACGTGGCAGGTGATGTGGCAAGTGACGTGGCAAGTGGACAATCCACATCTTGTGGCAGGTGATGTGGCAAGTGACGTGGCAGGTGATGTGGACAATCCCTAACTCGTGGCAGGTGACGTGGCAAGTGACGTGGCAAGTGGACAATCCACAACTTGTGGCAGGTGACGTGGCAAGTGGACAATCCACTTGTGGCAGGTGACGTGGCAGGGGACGTGGCAAGGGACGTGGCAAGTGGACAATCCACAACTTGTGCCAGGTGATGTGGCAAGTGATTTGGCAAGTGGACAATCCACTTGTGGCAGGTGACGTGGCAGGGGACGTGGCAAGGGACGTGGCAAGTGGACAATCCACAACTTGTGGCAGGTGATGTGGCAAGTGACGTGGCAGGTGATGTGGCAAGTCACGTGGCAAGTGGACAATCCACAACTTGTGGCAGGTGATGTGGCTGGTGACGTGGCAAGTGGACAATCCACAACTTGTGACAGGTGGCATGGCAGGTGACATGGAAAGTGGACAATCTACATCTTGTGGCAAGTGACGTGGCAGGTGATGTGGCAAGTGACGTGGCAAGTGGACAATCCACAACTTGTGGCAGGTGATGTGGCAAGTGACGTGGCAGGTGGTGTGGAAAATCCCCAACTTGTGGCAGGTGACGTGGCAAGTGACGTGGCAAGTGGACAATCCACAACTTGTGGCAGGTGACGTGGCAGGTGACGTGGCAAGTGGACAATCCACAACTTGTGGCAGGTGACGTGGCAAGTGACGTGGCAGGTGATGTGGCAAGTGACGTGGCAAGTAGACAATCCACAACTTGTGGCAGGTGATGTGGCAAGTGACGTGGCAGGTGATGTGGCAAGTCACGTGGCAAGTGGACAATCCACAACTTGTGGCAGGTGATGTGGCTGGTGACGTGGCAAGTGGACAATCCACAGCTTGTGGCAGGTGGCATGGCAGATGACGTGGAAAGTGGACAATCCACATCTCGTGGCAAGTGACGTGGCAGGTGATGTGGCAAGTGACGTGGCAAGTGGACAATCCACAACTTGTGGCAGGTGACGTGGCAAGTGACGTGGCAGGTGATGTGACAAGTGACGTGGCAAGTAGACAATCCACAACTTGTGGCAGGTGATGTGGCAAGTGACGTGGCAGGTGATGTGGCAAGTCACGTGGCAAGTGGACAATCCACAACTTGTGGCAGGTGATGTGGCTGGTGACGTGGCAAGTGGACAATCCACAGCTTGTGGCAGGTGGCATGGCAGATGACGTGGAAAGTGGACAATCCACATCTCATGGCAAGTGACGTGGCAGGTGATGTGGCAAGTGGACAATCCACAGCTTGTGGCAAGTGACATGGCAGGTGGCAAGTGATGTGGAAAGTGGACAATCCACAACTTGTGATAGGTGACGTGGCAAGTGATGTGGCAGGTGATGTGGCAAGTCACGTGGCAAGTGGAAATCCACAACTTGTGGCAGGTGATGTGGCTGGTGACGTGGCAAGTGGACAATCCACAACTTGTGGCAGGTGGCATGGCAGGTGACATGGAAAGTGGACAATCCACATCTTGTGGCAAGTGACGTGGCAGGTGATGTGGCAAGTGACGTGGCAAGTGGACAATCCACATCTTGTGGCAGGTGATGTGGCAAGTGACGTGGCAGGTGATGTGGACAATCCCTAACTCGTGGCAGGTGACGTGGCAAGTGACGTGGCAAGAGGACAATCCACAACTTGTGGCAAGTGACGTGGCAAGTGGACAATCCACTTGTGGCAGGTGACGTGGCAGGGGACGTGGCAAGGGACGTGGCAAGTGGACAATCCACAACTTGTGCCAGGTGATGTGGCAAGTGATTTGGCAAGTGGACAATCCACTTGTGGCAGGTGACGTGGCAGGGGACGTGGCAAGGGACGTGGCAAGTGGACAATCCACAACTTGTGGCAGGTGATGTGGCAAGTGACGTGGCAGGTGATGTGGCAAGTCACGTGGCAAGTGGACAATCCACAACTTGTGGCAGGTGATGTGGCTGGTGACGTGGCAAGTGGACAATCCACAACTTGTGACAGGGGGCATGGCAGGTGACATGGAAAGTGGACAATCCACATCTTGTGGCAAGTGACGTGGCAGGTGATGTGGCAAGTGACGTGGCAAGTGGACAATCCACAACTTGTGGCAGGTGATGTGGCAAGTGACGTGGCAGGTGGTGTGGAAAATCCCCAACTTGTGGCAGGTGACGTGGCAAGTGACGTGGCAAGTGGACAATCCACAACTTGTGGCAGGTGACGTGGCAGGTGACGTGGCAAGTGGACAATCCACAACTTGTGGCAGGTGACGTGGCAAGTGACGTGGCAGGTGATGTGGCAAGTGACGTGGCAAGTAGACAATCCACAACTTGTGGCAGGTGATGTGGCAAGTGACGTGGCAGGTGATGTGGCAAGTCACGTGGCAAGTGGACAATCCACAACTTGTGGCAGGTGATGTGGCTGGTGACGTGGCAAGTGGACAATCCACAGCTTGTGGCAGGTGGCATGGCAGATGACGTGGAAAGTGGACAATCCACATCTCGTGGCAAGTGACGTGGCAGGTGATGTGGCAAGTGACGTGGCAAGTGGACAATCCACAACTTGTGGCAGGTGACGTGGCAAGTGACGTGGCAGGTGATGTGACAAGTGACGTGGCAAGTAGACAATCCACAACTTGTGGCAGGTGATGTGGCAAGTGACGTGGCAGGTGATGTGGCAAGTCACGTGGCAAGTGGACAATCCACAACTTGTGGCAGGTGATGTGGCTGGTGACGTGGCAAGTGGACAATCCACAGCTTGTGGCAGGTGGCATGGCAGATGACGTGGAAAGTGGACAATCCACATCTCGTGGCAAGTGACGTGGCAGGTGATGTGGCAAGTGACGTGGCAAGTGGACAGTCCACAACTTGTGGCAGGTGATGTGGCAAGTGGACAATCCCCAACTTGTGGCAAGTGACGTGGCAAGTGACGTGGCAAGTGGACAATCCAAAACTTGTGGCAGGTGACGTGGCAAGTGACGTGGCAGGTGATGTGGCAAGTCACGTGGAAAGTGGACAATCCACATCTTGTGGCAAGTGACGTGGCAGGTGATGTGGCAAGTGACGTGGCAAGTGGACAATCCACAACGTGTGGCAGGTGATGTGGCAAGTGACGTGGCAGGTGGTGTGGAAAATCCCCAACTTGTGGCAGGTGACGTGGCAAGTGACGTGGCAAGTGGACAATCCACAACTTGTGGCAGGTGACGTGGCAGGTGACGTGGCAAGTGGACAATCCACAACTTGTGGCAGGTGACGTGGCAAGTGACGTGGCAGGTGATGTGGCAAGTGACGTGGCAAGTAGACAATCCACAACTTGTGGCAGGTGATGTGGCAAGTGACGTGGCAGGTGATGTGGCAAGTCACGTGGCAAGTGGACAATCCACAACTTGTGGCAGGTGATGTGGCTGGTGACGTGGCAAGTGGACAATCCACAGCTTGTGGCAGGTGGCATGGCAGATGACGTGGAAAGTGGACAATCCACATCTCGTGGCAAGTGACGTGGCAGGTGATGTGGCAAGTGACGTGGCAAGTGGACAATCCACAACTTGTGGCAGGTGACGTGGCAAGTGACGTGGCAGGTGATGTGACAAGTGACATGGCAAGTAGACAATCCACAACTTGTGGCAGGTGATGTGGCAAGTGACGTGGCAGGTGATGTGGCAAGTCACGTGGCAAGTGGACAATCCACAACTTGTGGCAGGTGATGTGGCTGGTGACGTGGCAATTGGACAATCCACAGCTTGTGGCAGGTGGCATGGCAGATGACGTGGAAAGTGGACAATCCACATCTCGTGGCAAGTGACGTGGCAGGTGATGTGGCAAGTGACGTGGCAAGTGGACAATCCACAACTTGTGGCAGGTGATGTGGCAAGTGGACAATCCCCAACTTGTGGCAAGTGACGTGGCAAGTGACGTGGCAAGTGGACAATCCAAAACTTGTGGCAGGTGACGTGGCAAGTGACGTGGCAGGTGATGTGGCAAGTCACGTGGCAAGTGGACAATCCACAACTTGTGGCAGGTGACGTGGCAAGTGACGTGGCAGGTGATGTGGCAAGTGACGTGGCAAGTAGACAATCCACAACTTGTGGCAGGTGATGTGGCAAGTGACGTGGCAGGTGATGTGGCAAGTCACGTGGCAAGTGGACAATCCACAACTTGTGGCAGGTGATGTGGCTGGTGACATGGCAAGTGGACAATCCACAGCTTGTGGCAGGTGGCATGGCAGATGACGTGGAAAGTGGACAATCCACATCTCATGGCAAGTGACGTGGCAGGTGATGTGGCAAGTGACGTGGCAAGTGGACAATCCCCAACTTGTGGCAGGTGATGTGGCAAGTGGACAATCCCCAACTTGTGGCAAGTGACGTGGCAAGTGGACAATCCAAAACTTGTGGCAGGTGACGTGGCAAGTGACGTGGCAGGTGATGTGGCAAGTCACGTGGCAAGTGGACAATCCACAACTTGTGGCAGGTGACGTGGCAGTTGGACAATCCACAACTTGTGGCAGATGACATGGCAAGTGACGTGGCAGGTGATGTGGCAAGTGACGTGGCAGGTGATGTGGCAAGTCACGTGGCAAGTGGACAATCCACAACTTGTGGCAGGTGATGTGGCTGGTGACGTGGCAAGTGGACAATCCACAGCTTGTGGCAGGTGGCATGGCAGATGACGTGGAAAGTGGACAATCCACATCTCGTGGCAAGTGACGTGGCAGGTGATGTGGCAAGTGACGTGGCAAGTGGACAATCCACAACTTGTGGCAGGTGACGTGGCAAGTGACGTGGCAGGTGATGTGGCAAGTGACGTGGCAAGTAGACAATCCACAACTTGTGGCAGGTGATGTGGCAAGTGACGTGGCAGGTGATGTGGCAAGTCACGTGGCAAGTGGACAATCCACAACTTGTGGCAGGTGATGTGGCTGGTGACGTGGCAAGTGGACAATCCACAGCTTGTGGCAGGTGGCATGGCAGATGACGTGGAAAGTGGACAATCCACATCTCGTGGCAAGTGACGTGGCAGGTGATGTGGCAAGTGACGTGGCAAGTGGACAATCCACAACTTGTGGCAGGTGATGTGGCAAGTGGACAATCCCCAACTTGTGGCAAGTGACGTGGCAAGTGACGTGGCAAGTGGACAATCCAAAACTTGTGGCAGGTGACGTGGCAAGTGACGTGGCAGGTGATGTGGCAAGTCACGTGGCAAGTGGACAATCCACAACTTGTGGCAGGTGACGTGGCAAGTGACGTGGCAGGTGATGTGGCAAGTGACGTGGCAAGTAGACAATCCACAACTTGTGGCAGGTGATGTGGCAAGTGACGTGGCAGGTGATGTGGCAAGTCACGTGGCAAGTGGACAATCCACAACTTGTGGCAGGTGATGTTGCTGGTGACATGGCAAGTGGACAATCCACAGCTTGTGGCAGGTGGCATGGCAGATGACGTGGAAAGTGGACAATCCACATCTTGTGGCAAGTGACGTGGCAGGTGATGTGGCAAGTGACGTGGCAAGTGGACAATCCCCAACTTGTGGCAGGTGATGTGGCAAGTGGACAATCCCCAACTTGTGGCAAGTGACGTGGCAAGTGGACAATCCAAAACTTGTGGCAGGTGACGTGGCAAGTGACGTGGCAGGTGATGTGGCAAGTCACGTGGCAAGTGGACAATCCACAACTTGTGGCAGGTGACGTGGCAGTTGGACAATCCACAACTTGTGGCAGATGACATGGCAAGTGACGTGGCAGGTGATGTGGCAAGTCACGTGGCAAGTGGACAATCCACAACTTGTGGCAGGTGCCGTGGCAAGTGACATGCTAAATACAAGTACACTGCAGCTCTCACAGCTGCTGCTACTCACTCTGGTCTCACAAAATTGCTGAAATAGTTAATTTTTGAGCTGGGGAGGGTCTATGATGTTAGCTTAACTAAACGCTTCTAGACGCAAACGCGGTAAAACGCCGCTAAATCGCGGTAAAAATCGTGGCAAAACGCGCGTTTCTAAACGCCGGTTTCAACATGTGTCCAGCAGCGTTTGCATCTGCGTCTCGTGTGCATGAAGCCTTAAACAAACTTTCTCGAAGATACACAGTCATAAAATAACTTTAGAAATGTTTTTAAATTAATATATTATTGTAAGACAGTGTTTTTCTGAAGTAATTACTCAGTAAACATAACACAGCTTACAAAACAGGCAAATAAAAACGGGACAATTCTTTTTTTGATATTAGCTTGCTCGCAATTCAAACACACTGTCTCCAAAGAAAACGCAAATGGCTCCCCTTAAAGATTCTTCTATTAACTTCCTAATAGAAATATCTCAGCTAGACATTCTAACTAGTTTGGGGTTAATGTGTGCTTCGTTTGTATCCTTAATTAATTCTTTAGAATCCAATACAGCCAAAATTAGTTGTTTTTTCAAAAGGTTTCTATGCAGGGCTGTAGCTTTTAAATGAAGACTCACCTGTAAAGGAATCTATAAATACTTAGCTTTCCAGCTGCCTGAAATACTGTCCCGATTTAGAATTTTTTTTTGTTGAAGTCCACAGGAAAACCAACCGTCTCAGAAGTGAAAATCTCTTAAGTCTCCTGCAACTCTCACTGGTTCCTTCTGTTGATCTCCACTTCATTACAGAGGAAAATAGTTATGTGGAGGTAAGCAGGAGGAACCCATGAGAGTTGTGGGGGACATTGTCATTCTTGGAAATGTTGATTTCCCTGTAGAATTTAACAGAGTAGGAAATAAACATTTACAGACTTTTAGAGGTATGGCTTTGTTTAAATCTGTAATATAGTGACAGAGTTGCTTTAATGGAAACTGTATTAACAAAACAGTCTGAAATTGGAAAGATACACAATATTGATAACATTCAGAAAATTATGAAAAATTTGTACACTAAAAGGTCTCAGGTTGTAAGATGTGTACCTGAATGTTTCATGTTGGGGCTGTTCCCCTTTATATATGTATAAATAATACAACTAGAGTACAATTCTTGCAAGCTGTCTCCAGGTCAAGCTGACATTAATGCATTGACTACAATCTTTTTTAAAACTGCAGCATACATTAAAATAATACCTGGTGATCCTCCTGACATGAAGGTCCATGTTCAGGAAACTCCTGTTCAGGAACCTTTTTTCCCTTGTCTGATTTGTCACACTGTCATGTGGGCTTCCAGTGGACTGTCAATATGTAGATATGTTTCACCATTGTCACAATCAGGAATCCCATCTTAACCGCTTGCCAACCAGTCGACGTCATTATACTGCGGAAGGTCGGCACGTTCCCACGAGCCGTCGTAACTGTACGTTGGTCCTGTAAGCGGGGATAGCAGGTGCGCACGGGCCACCTGAGGGCATGCCTGCTGCACTGCGGGGGTGCCGGTGCCGATGACCGCCGACCATGGGCGAGAGCCAGAACAGGGATGTGTCTTGTCTGTGTGTGTGTAAACACACAAATCCTTGTTCTGTGAGGAGAGGAAAGACAGATTGTCTGCTCCTACTGGCTAGGAACAACAATCTGCCATCTCCTCTAGTCAATTCCATTCCCTTACAGTTAGAACACATGCAAAGGAATGCATTTAACCCCTCAATCACCCCCTAGTGTTAACTTCTTCCCTGCCAGTGACATTTAAAAAGTAATCAGTGCATTTTTATAGCACTGATTGCTGTATTAGTGTCAATGGTCCCAAAAATGTGTCAAAAGTGTCCGATCTGTCCATTTTAACATTGCAGTCCCGATAAAAAGAGATAAAAGATCACCAACATTACTAGTAAAAAAAAAATAAAATAAAAAATATATATATATATATAAGTAATAAAAACGCCATAAATCATTCCCATAGTTTGTAGACACTATACATTTTGCACAAACGAAACAATAAATGCTTATTGCAATTTTTATTACCAAAAATATGTAGAAGAATACATATCAGCCTGAACTGAGGAAAAAATTAGCTTTTAAAAAAAAAAAGAATTGGAGAAATTTATTATAGCAAAAAGTATAAAATATTGTGTTTTTTTCAAAATTTACGCTTTTTTTGTTTATATCGCAAAAAAAAAAAAAAAAAAGCAGAGATGACCAACCCCATGTTGAGGGCAAGTGGCCTGGTATGGTTCAGGAGGGGGGCGCTCGCTCTTCCCCCCCCCCCAGGGACAAGGGCCTCATCCCCACAACCATGGCCAGTGATTGGGGGTGTACCTCTACCCATTTACCAAAAAAGTGTCAAAAAGTAATAAAAACACACAAAAAAAACAGTGTCCCTCCCCTGTAAATCCATTGTCAATCACGCCGCTCAATGCATCCAAAAACATGAAGGCTGGCCGCCTACTGCAGACTTAGCCATTTGACAGTTTTTATATAGTTAAAGGGCCTGGCTATGTCACCTGGTGTCACAGACTTTTTTTTTTATAAAAGTATTGTCAAAAACTGTGTTTTTTTACTTTTTATTTTTTTTGCTGAATGAGTCATAATCATTCACATGGGGGGGGGGGGGTCGGGATCTGGGTGTCCCCTTTTTAAAGGGTGCTTCCAAATTTTGATAACCCGCCTGCCCGCAGACTCCCACAACCACTAGCCACAGTTGTGGGGATGGGACCCTTGTTCCCATCAACATAGGGACAAGGTGATTTGGGGTAGAGCCACCCCCTGTTCCAAAGCACCCATCACCCCATGTTGAGGGCATGTGGCCTGGTAT
Source organism: Lithobates pipiens (assembly GCF_037356315.1). Classification (NCBI taxonomy): domain Eukaryota; kingdom Metazoa; phylum Chordata; class Amphibia; order Anura; family Ranidae; genus Lithobates; species Lithobates pipiens. The sequence continues at coordinate 43,694,834 of NW_027507686.1, read as the reverse complement.
GGTTCAGGAGGAGGGCATTCGCTCGTCCCCCCTTTCCTGACCTGCCAGGCTGCATGCTCGGATAAGGGTCTGGTATGGATTCTGAAGAGACCCCATGCCATTTAAAAATAATAATTTTGTGGTATGCGGCTCCCCTTAAAATCCCTATACTAACATCCTAAGGGCCTGGTATGGACTGAGGGGATCCCCACACGTTTTTGTTTTTTACCGGCAATTTTTTTTCTTTTTTTTCTCAGCTGTCAGCGGGGAAGCCCATTAACAGCTGATGACTCATTGGTTGTGAAGGATGTCGGGCCAGCTTCCTGCTCCTTAACATCCAGCTTTGCCCAATCAGGGTGAAAAAATGCACTGTTCAGCCCGAACTGATTCTCGGACCGAACCATTTGCCCTTGTACACATTCCGACGAACAAAATCCGTCTGATTTTTTCCGACGGATTTTGTCCAAAACTGGTGTTGCATACACACATTGTAGGGAAAATCCGATCGTTCAGAACGGGATGATGTTATTTAGTTATGACGGGACTACGTTCAGGCTAGTAGCCAATAGCTTTGGTCTAGAAATTTGATCTGAGCACGCGTGGCACTTTGTCCGATCGGAATTCTCTACAAAGTCCGATCGGATCATGTTGTCAGAAAAATTTATATACAGCTCTCAAACTTTGTTGGTCGGACATTCCGACGGAAAAAGTCAGATGAAGCCCTCACACAGTCGGATTATCCGACAACGCGGTCCGATCGGACATTTTCCGTCGGAATGTCCGACCGCGTGTACAAGGGCTTACTCTGGTCAAACATATATCTTGGAGAAGAATCTTTGCACTGAATTTCTAGGCACAAAAGGGGAAATGTGTAGATTATGGGTGATTTGAACACAAGAACCTTCTCTGGTAGAAGTCTTGAAAAATTGTATTTATATTGGTACATTTCAGCCGGCCGTCATTTGCTAACTTTTCAAACCATATCCGAAGTGAGTATACTAGATTACCATACAATCTGGCCATCACTAATATCAAGATTTACTTTTGTATTCCAGTGTAAAAATGTTCCAAACACATTGCTCTCCTTCACAAATTTCCAGTGAACTTTAGTAAGACAGATTGAACTTTTAGAACAGCTTCTGTCTGGTTTGTGTTCACGGTTATTAAATGAACATGTACTAGACTTGTCACTGCATAGCAGTTAATCTAAAATTAGCTTTCCTATTCATTTCAATATTTGGAATGACTCAGAAATACGACATATGGGAATCTCAAGCATAAAACTGATTTTAATGTCACCTGTCTCGACACCAGATACTATGTCTTCTGATACAAACAGCTATTGTGGTAAGGCCAAAAAAACAGTTACATTTTTTTTTTTTTACTATCTTAAAGTGGAACTTCAGATTGCAAAGGAGCTACAAGAGTTTATACAAGATTATATTGTTGTTTGTGTGCTTATTGCGGAGATGTTACTTCTTTTCCCGTCATACCAAGGATAGCAAATTAGGAAGTTATTTAACAGAAACCCATACAGCACCTTTCAAACCATTGCTTTCAGTAGAAGGATGGTTAAAGCGGGAGTCCGCCGGGACTCCGCATTTTTTTTTTTTTTTAAAAGCCAGCAGCTACAAATACTGCAGCTGCTGACTTTTAAAATAGTGACACTTACCTGTCCAGCGCGCCCGTGATGTCGGCACCCGAAGCCGATCTCTTGATCGTCTCTCGGGTGCTGCCGCCGCCATCTTGGGTATGGGAATCAGGAAGTGGAGCCTTTCGGCTTAATTTCCCGGTTCCCTACTACACATGCGCGAGTCCCGCTGCGCAATTAGGATGGACCCGCTGCCTCTGGGATCTGTGTGTTTCCCAGCAGGCAGCGGGGGACTTTCGGAAAGGGGCGTAATATACGCCCCTTTCCGCAGAGAGCTATCCCGGAAGTGGGTGCAGATACCTGTACAGTACAGGTATCTGCACCCACTTCCGGGATAGCCACTTGCCCCCTCCCCCCTGAAAGGTGCCAATTGTGGCGCCGGAGGGGGGGAGGGTTCCGATGAGCGGAAGGTCCACTTTAGGGTGGACTTCCGCTTTAAAATCGCTTTCAGATGTTGATTGCTGCTTTTATGAACAGAAATGTTGGCTTACTGAAAAGTAGGTCCATGTACAGTACAGTTTGCACGCATTACTTGGTCACGGCTCCTTTTGCATTAATTACTGCTTCAATGCGGTGTGGCATGAAGGTGATCAGCCTGCGGCTCTGCTGAGGTGTTATCAAATCAACCTGGGCTTCCATAGCAACCTTCAGCTCATCTGCATTGTTGGGTCTAGTGTCTCATCTTCCTCTTGACAACATCCCACAGATTTTCTGAGGTTCAGGTCAGTTGAGTTTGCTGGCCATTCAAACACAGTGATACCATGATGATTAAACCAAGTATTGGTACTTTTGGAAATGTGGGCATGTGCCAAGACAGGGTGGAAAATCTAGCTTCTGCATTGTCAGCAGAGGGAAGCATGAAATACTCTAGAATTTCTTGGTAGAGAGCTGCACTGACTTTTGACTTGATAAAACACCAACACCAACACCAGCAAATGACATGGCTCCCTAAATCATCACCTACTGTGGAAACTTCACAACTGGTCCTCATGCAACTTGGAATCTGTGCCTATTCACTCTTCAAAACTCTGGGACCTTGATTTCCAAATGAAATGCAAAAATTTACCACAGTCAGTGATGATTTGGGGAGCATACCAAGACATTTTGGACAATTTTATGCTCCCAACTTTGTGGGAACAGTTTGGGGAGGGCCCTTTCTTGTTCCAACATGACTGTGCACCAGTGCAAAAGTCCATAAAGACCTAGGTTGGCGAGTTTGGGATGAATTAGAATGGAGACTGCAAGCAAGGCCTTTTCATCCACATCAGTGCTTGACCTCACAAATGCGCTTCGCGAAGAATGGTCAAACATTACCATAAAGAGAGAATACAAAGAAGGGGAAGGCGCACTGACCTAGTGCATTACCATAAAACAGCTTTATTTAAAATTGAATCAAATAGCAAAATGGCTACTCACAAACGAGTATTGATCACAGGCAAAATCAATACAAATAAATCCATCGCACCAAACGTTTGGCGACTCCAGACCAGATGTCCGAGGAATTTGATGAGTACCTCTACGGAAATGGCTAACGCGTTTCGGGAGTGACCCCCTTTCTTCAGAGCCAAAGAGGGCTATGGTCTCTCGCTGGAGGCTGCCAGTAAATATATATAAAAAGGCCTCTAAGCCCATGAGGTAGAAAAGGTCAGAAAACTCCACCCCAGGTCAGACAGGTCAGAAAGCTCCACCCCCCCCCCCCAAAAAAAAAAGAAGGGAGGGAGAGAGGCGACTACAAGTGTCGCATCTTATGCGGAAACGCACGCGTGTGCTCATGCACACGTGTGTGGATATACATATGTACTCCTGTTCAATAGAATAATACTAACCGCCACATACGATAGAGATTTTTTGTGTTAATATCTGCCACATAGAAATTACTGATGATCTTAGTGGTACACTCGAGGGGGAAGGTGCTACACCGAATTTCATTTTTTTTTATTTTATTGAAATACATTTAGTGCTGTACACAACCTGTATGTGTGCAAAGGTGATGTCCTCGTGGAACGCTATCTGCTGGCTGGAGCGCACCTGGTTTCTTGTAGCAGGAAGTGCGGGTGGATATGCGTGCCACCCGCAACTTCCAGGCGCACCAGCATGGGCACTTCCGCTCACGCTGACTGGAGCGCACTTGGTCCCATGTGACAGGAAGTGCGGACGGATATGCGTTCCATCCGCAACATCCGGGCGCCCCAGCGTGAGTACTTCCGCTCAGGCGCACAAAGTGGACGTCCGAGCACGGGCGTCCATTGGCGTGACCTGGTCCACTCACGCTTCGGCGTCTAGCCAGACCCCTGAAGCGCAAGCTGGAACCAGGACCCGGAAACACAGGCGCAGAGGAACCCGCCCACAATCCAACCTCCCGTGCGAGCGCTAACCTCCTTGCTGGGACAGCGAAGGAGATTACTAATAATATTAATAATAAAATAGAAATAAAAAATAGTAAAAAAATATATATGTAAAAGTGGGGGGGGGGGGGGGGGGAAGGGAGGGGGGAGGGGGGTGTTACAGGGAATTACCAAAGGCCACATCTACTCTCCAGCGAGAAGCCATACGCCCTAGTGAATGTACTACAATTATAGAGTGGGAACAAATGACAAGGCATTTTTAAGAAATACAAAAAATAAAGAATATATATATATGTTAGAATTAAGAGTTGCAAAAAATGAATTTTTTTCATTCATTCATAAAAATTAATTCAATTTGCATTAAAAAATCTATCAATAATTAATTTAACACAAAAAAGAGAGAAATGCATTAGAACTAGTTAATCGCATAGTTGATAAAAACGATGGATTAAAAGTATATGTATATATATCTAAAAATAAAAAAAGGATATATTTAAAAAAAATATATATACATATAAATATATAGCATATAGTAATGTAGTGAACATACATGATATGCCATATATAAAACACATATATACATATACATAATGAGTAACCAGGTCTTATATCTAAAACTGGGTCTACCATCATTTAAGTATGGATGCTGCCTCAACGGGAATATATTGCCCTCAAGAGCCGATCAAATGGGCCACATGTAGCCAAGATAAGGTTAAAGGGATTAAATTGAATTTGATTAGAATAAAAACAATTAAATAAATAAAAAAAAATAGAATAAATTGAAAATGAAATTAAAACTAAAATTAAATTAAATTGTATTAAATTATACAGTTGCCTAAACTACATAGGGCCTTACCCACCCACCCAGCTAGCGAGGGCTATCCATCTTACAGCAGGTTGTGCAATTCAATTTCTTCATTAAGGCCTTTGGGGGCCATAGTTCCTAGACAGAATATCCAGTAGGCCTCTCTATTGCAGAGTAGCTGATGTTTTTTACCGTTATCCACATCGTTTGGCATAGCATCAATCCCGAAAACCTTCATGCCATCCACATTACTGGCGTGAGTCTCTTTAAAATGTCTTGGTAAGGAATACTTATCCTTCTCTGTCTGAATGCTACTTCTATGTTCGTTCATTCTTGTTCGCATTTGGCGTGAAGTACGGCCTACATAGAGGAGGCCACAGGGGCACAGAATGCCATAGATGACATAAGTGGTCCAACAATTAATAAACTGCTTAATCTTGTGGACTTTGTTATCAGTGCCTATTACGTCTCTTTTCCTATGGCACATATACGTACAATTGGCACAATTTGTGCTCCCGCATTTGTAGCTGCCCTTTTGATCAAATATTGTAGTCCAGATACTGTTTACGCCTCTAGTTTTGGTCTTCTTCACCCTACTTGGGGCAATAATGCTCCTTAGATCTTTTGGTCTCCTGAAGACTACATTCGGGCATGGGGGGAGGCTAGTTTTCATGATAGGATCAGATTCAAGTATCCTCCAGTTTTTCTTAAGGATCCTCTGTATTGCTGGAGCCCTATTGTTGAACCTAGTACAGAAACTCATCTGAGGATGTTTGTAATTATGGGATGTAGTTGTCTGTACTTCTTCGCCAGTCTTGTCGTACAATAACAAATACTTTGAGTAGGCTTCATCGATGTACTTCTCCTTGTATCCCTTTTCTCGAAATTTGTTTTTAAGGATGAGGCTCTGTGTCTCATAGTCTTGTTTGAGAGTGCAAGTTCGCTTGAGTCTGCAGAATTGACCAAAAGGGACGTTTCGGATCCATCTTGGGTGGTGGTGGCTATAGGCATGAAGGTATGAATTCCCAGAACTTGGTTTGAAATGAGTTTTGGAATAAATCCGTCCTTCTTCGTCAGCTCGCAGTTCTAGGTCTAGGAATACCAAGGATATCTCATCCAACACATGCGTGAATGTGATTCCGAAGGGGTTATTGGCACAATGCGTCAGGAATCCTTCTAAATCGTCATCACTGCCATTTCAGATAATGTGGATATCGTCTATATATTGATAAAATAAGACTAGATTCTTTCCAAAGGGATTGTTGGTCCAAATGTACTTTTGCTCCCAGTAACCCATAAAGAGATTTGCGTAACTCGGCGCAAATCTAGCCCCCATCGCGGTGCCTTTTACTTGTCTATAGAAACAATCCATAAACATAAAATAATTATGGGTTAGAGTGAATTCCGTGCTGTCATGGATGAATTTCGCCTGGGCCGGGTTGAACAGATGTGCTTCTGCCAGGTAGTTTTCTATTGCTCTTAGGCCAAACTCATGTTGAATGGAAGTGTATAATGATACCACATCCAGAGAGAGCCATCTGTACCCCTTTTCCCAAGTGTATGCGCTAAGGATGTCCAACGCATGGCCCGAATCCTTAATGTATGAAGGCAAGTTGGTTACTAACCTTTGAAGGAAATGATCGATATAGCTACCAAGATTACTGGTAAGGCTATTCATCCCAGCGATAATTGGACTGCCTGGGGGCTTTTTCAGATCTTTATGAATTTTTGGAATATGGTAAAAATATGGAACCACTGGGTGCTTGACGTACAAGAATTGGTATTCGTTCTTAGTGATGACTTCATTGGATAATGCTTCATCCAAGAGTTTTTTGAGGTTAATACTGAAGTTGGCTGTAGGGTCACAGGTGAGCTTCTCATATGTATTCTTGTCTCCAATGAGTCTGGAAGCTTCATCCACGTACTGTTCCCTGTCCTGTATCACCAGACCACCTCCTTTGTCTGCCTTTCGTATTACGATGTCAGAATTGTCTCTTAGGCTTTTTAGAGGGCCGTCTAAAGATGAATCATGGCCTTTACTATATTTACAAGTCCCATTGCCACAGAGCTTTCTGAATTCTTCCAGCACCACTTCGTAGAAGGTCAGTATAGAATTACCTTAAGGCTGGGTTCACACTGCTGCGGGGGGAGATCCGGATGTGATTCGCACCGCAAATCACATCCGATCTCCGTAGCGATGCGAGTTCAGCCATACAGATAGTATGGCTGAATTTGCAGCGCTCCCGCAGCAAACTCGCACGGGACCCTTTTTTTGGTCCGCAACAGAATCGGATCGCATGGGGGTTCACACCATGCGATCCGATTCCTGTGCGAGTCGGCAGATCGCACTGCGATATGCGGACGGATCTGGGGGTGTCATTAACATAACATTGACACTCCCAGCCGTCCGCATAGGGCAGTGTGAACTGCCGGCGGGAGGTGTGCGATGCGGGAAAACGCAGCGGATTCGCGGCTTTCCCGCATCGCAGCGGTGTGAACCCGGCCTTATTCCAGTGGGGGTAGAAGCTTGATTTAGGTCTAAACATGGTCTCGATAGTCATGTCTTCGTAAATCATAGAAGGGAACTCATCTAAGCAGATCTGTCCCCCTTCCATATATAACTCTTCCAGCATCTCCAAAGCTCTTGAGACATCTTGGGGATCCCCAGGGGGGATGGGAGAGGTTGGTATAGTGTTACTGTCTGCCGTTCCATTGAGCTCTTTTAGCCTAAAATGGCGTTTTACTGCAAGATTGCGTATGAACTTATTCAGATCTATAAAAAGTTCAAAGAGATTCGGTGGATTTTCAGGGGCATAATTAAGTCCCCTTCTAAGTAGCCTCAATTCGGACTCAGAGAATTCCTGCTTTGATAAGTTGAAAATCTTGATAGTGGATTCACCTTCTATTGTTTTGAAGGTTTTTGTGATTTTCATTTTAGGCACTGATAACAAAGTCCACAAGATTAAGCAGTTTATTAATTGTGGGACCACTTATGTCATCTATGGCATTCTGTGCCCCTGTGGCCTCCTCTATGTTGGCCGTACTTCACGCCAAATGCGAACAAGAATGAACGAACATAGAAGTAGCATTCAGACAGAGAAGGATAAGTATTCCTTACCAAGACATTTTAAAGAGACTCACGCCAGTAATGTGGATGGCATGAAGGTTTTCGGGATTGAGGCTATGCCAAACGATGTGGATAACGGTAAAAAACATCAGCTACTCTGCAATAGAGAGGCCTACTGGATATTCTGTCTAGGAACTATGGCCCCCAAAGGCCTTAATGAAGAAATTGAATTGCACAACCTGCTGTAAGATGGATAGCCCTCACTAGCTGGGTGGGTGGGTAAGGCCCTATGTAGTTTAGGCAACTGTATAATTTAATACAATTTAATTTAATTTTAGTTTTAATTTCATTTTCAATTTATTCTATTTTATTTTATTTATTTAATTGTTTTTATTCTAATCAAATTCAATTTAATCCCTTTAACCTTATCTTGGCTACATGTGGCCCATTTGATCGGCTCTTGAGGGCAATATATTCCCGTTGAGGCAGCATCCATACTTAAATGATGGTAGACCCAGTTTTAGGTATAAGACCTGGTTACTCATTATGTATATGTATATATGTGTTTTATATATGGCATATCATGTATGTTCACTACATTACTATATGCTATATATTTATATGTATATATATTTTTTTTAAATATATCCTTTTTTTATTTTTAGATATATATACATATACTTTTAATCCATCGTTTTTATCAACTATGCGATTAACTAGTTCTAATGCATTTCTCTCTTTTTTGTGTTAAATTAATTATTGATAGATTTTTTAATGCAAATTGAATTAATTTTTATGAATGAATGAAAAAAATTCCTTTTTTGCAACTCTTAATTCTAACATATATATATATTCCATATTTTTTGTATTTCTTAAAAATGCCTTGTCATTTGTTCCCACTCTATAATTGTAGTACATTCACTAGGGCGTATGGCTTCTCGCTGGAGAGTAGGTGTGGCCTTTGGTAATTCCCTGTAACACCCCCCTCCCTTTTTTTTCCCCACTTTTACATATATATTTTTTTACTATTTTTTATTTCTATTTTATTATTAATATTATTAGTAATCTCCTTCGCTGTCCCAGCAAGGAGGTTAGCGCTCGCACGGGAGGTTGGATTGTGGGCGGGTTCCTCTGCGCCTGTGTTTCCGGGTCCTGGTTCCAGCTTGCGCTTCAGGGGTCTGGCTAGACGCCGAAGCGTGAGTGGACCAGGTCACGCCAATGGACGCCCGTGCTCGGACGTCCACTTTGTGCGCCTGAGCGGAAGTACTCACGCTGGGGCGCCCGGATGTTGCGGATGGAATGCATATCCGTCCGCACTTCCTGTCACATGGGACCAAGTGCGCTCCAGTCAGCGTGAGCGGAAGTGCCCATGCTGGTGCGCCTGGAAGTTGCGGGTGGAACGCATATCCACCCGCACTTCCTGCTACAAGAAACCAGGTGTGCTCCAGCCAGCAGATAGCGTTCCACGAGGACATCACCTTTGCACACATACAGGTTGTGTACAGCACTAAATGTATTTCAATAAAATAAAATAAAATGAAATTCGGTGTAGCACCTTCCCCCTCGAGTGTACCACTAAGATCATCAGTAATTTCTATGTGGCAGATATTAACACAAAAAATCTCTATCGTATGTGGCGGTTAGTATTATTCTATTGAACAGGAGTACATATGTATATCCACACACGTGTGCATGAGCACACGCGTGCGTTTCCGCATAAGATGCGACACTTGTAGTCGCCTCTCTCCCTCCCTTCTTTTTTTTTTTTTTTTTTTGGGGGGGGGGGGGGGGTGGAGCTTTCTGACCTGTCTGACCTGGGGTGGAGTTTTCTGACCTTTTCTACCTCATGGGCTTAGAGGCCTTTTTATATATATTTACTGGCAGCCTCCAGCGAGAGACCATAGCCCTCTTTGGCTCTGAAGAAAGGGGGTCACTCCCGAAACGCGTTAGCCATTTCCGTAGAGGTACTCATCAAATTCCTCGGACATCTGGTCTGGAGTCGCCAAACGTTTGGTGCGATGGATTTATTTGTATTGATTTTGCCTGTGATCAATACTCGTTTGTGAGTAGCCATTTTGCTATTTGATTTAATTTTAAATAAAGCTGTTTTATGGTAATGCACTAGGTCAGTGCGCCTTCCCCTTCTTTGTATTCTCTCTTTTTAGTATTTGAACACCCAATGTTCTAAAGGAGGGCTGCAAGACGTAGTGACTACACCATTTCAAACTGTTTATATCACATTTAAAGACCAAGAAACCAGAGCGCAGGAGAATTTGCTGTTTTCAAACATTACCATAGACACACTTCTAAACCTTGTGGACAGCCATTCCAGAAGAGTTGAAGCTGCAAAGGGTGGGCCAACTCAATATTGAACCCTACGGACTAAGACTGGAATGCCATTAAAGTTCATGTGCATGTAAAGGCAGGCGCCCCAATACTTTTGGTAATATTGTATATCACATTTCTGGTTTTGGGTTGAACAACGCTCTGAAAGTGTTTCAGGACCACGGACAGTTCTCTGATGAGTTATAATTACACTGCATCTCTCTCTTGACATAGCAGCACACCATAATTAAATATTACATCCATAGCCACATAGTTAGGTTAAAAAAGACAAGCCTGCTGAGTCTGGAGTCCTCAGATCCCTAAGTTATTGATCTAGAATAAGGAAAAATATCAATTAGCTCTAATAAGGGATTTTTTTCTCTCTGATAATCAGAGGCAATTTCGGAATTCCCTGGATCAACAAACTGCAATGTCCCCTCATAAATATCAGTAGCTATTTATAGTCTAAACTTTAAAATGCATCTAGTATTTTTTTAACCACTTCAGCTCCAGAACGTTTTACCCACTTCCTGATCAGGTCATTTTTTGTGATACAGCACTGCGTCGTTTTAACTGACAATTGTGCGGTCATGCAGAGCTGTACCCAAATAAAATTGATGTCTTTTTTTTCCCACAAATAGAGCTTTCTTTTGGTGGCATTTGATTGCCTCTGTGCTTTTTATTTTTTGCTCTATAAACAAAAAAAGACAGACGATTTTAAATAAAAAAACAATATTTTTTTACGTTCTGCTATAAAACATTCCCAATAAAAAAAAAAAAAAAAAAATCTAATTTCTTCATAAATGTAGGCCAATAAGTATTCTGCTACATGTTTTTTTGTATATTGATTGGTTAGGCGAAAAAGTTATAGCGCTTACACAATAGGGGAAAGATTTAGGGACTTTTTATTTTTTTTTATTGTTTTTACTAGAAATGGTGGCGATCTGCGATTTTTAGCCGGACTGCAACATCAGGGCGGCACTGACACTGACACTGACACTGAGTGAAACTTTTTGGGGACCAGTGACACCAATACAGTGATCAGTGCTACAAAATTGCACTGATTACTGTATAAATTACACTGGCAGGGAAGGGGTTAACACCAGGGGCGATCAAAGGGTTAAATGGTCCCTAGGGAGATGCTTACTAACTGTGTGGTGCCGTGTCACACTGAAGGCAAAGAGAGATCCAGGATTCAGCTCAGATGAATCACAAAATCTCTCTTTCCCTTCTTGACAGATCCGCTGTTTGTCTTGTTTACACAGGCAGACAGCTGATCCGTCTCTCCTGTAAACGATCGGCGGGTTGCAGCAGCCATCGAGGCAGCCGGACCCCCTGATTGGCCCCCACTGTGTCCAATCACAGCGGGAGCAGCACTCCGGCGGCAGGCGCACCCACAACCGCATGCATAAAATCATCTACCTGCATGTGATTTTGCACAGCTGGGCCACCCTGTCACAGTATATATGGAACTGGTCAAACCAGGGGTAGTGAACCTTGGCTCTTCAGCTGTTTTGAAACTACAAGTCCCATGAGACATTGCAAGACCCTAACAATCACAGGCATGACTCCTAGAGGCGGAAGCATGATGGGATTTGTAGTTTCAAAACAACTGGAGAGCCGAGGTTCCCTACCCCTGGGTTAAACAATCTGCAAACAAATTTACGCTCTTTTTTTTTGTTTATAGCGCAAAAAATAAAAACCACAGAGGCAATCAAATACTACCAAAAGAAAGCTCAATTTTGTTTGGGTGCAACGTCACATGACAATGCACCCAAACAAAGTCTGGCAAAGTTTTTACAGCACAAGGAAGACTCAGTTTTTTGGGATTTCTAAGTGAGGCTTGATATACTTGGATGTTTGGTGAGTTTAACCAGTTGAGACCCGCGCTATAGCCGAATGACGGCTACAGCACGGATCTCCTTTGCCGGGACTACGTCTATTGACGTCGTCCCGTGCACGAGCGGCCTGCGCGCCCCCTGAGGGGCCCGCGCGGCACACTCTGTGATCGGCGAGTCTATGAGACTCGCCTGATTACCGATCCGAGCAAGGGGTCGATCCCGACCCCTTATCACGTGATCAGCTGTCAGCCAATGACAGCTGATCATGTGATATTACGGAGCCAGTAATCGGCTATTATTCCTCCTCGCGCTGACAGCGCGAGGAGAAAAAAAAGAGCCGATCACCAGGGGCCGTGATCAGGACATCAGTCCCGATGACGGCCAGCCCTGCCAGTGCCCACCTGCCCCCTGCTTTGCCACATCAATAAAAAATGTGTCCCCCCTGTCAGTGCCACCCAGCAGTGCCCATAGTGCCACCCAGCAGTGCCCACAGTGCCACCCAGCAGTGCCCACAATCTGCCTCAACAAAGGTGCTGCACCCCAGTGCCACATATCCGTGCCCATCAGTGCCCAGCAGTGCCGCCCATCAGTGCCCAGCAGTGCCACCTATCAGAGCCACCTATCAGTGCCACCTATCAGTGCCCATCAGTCCCATCTATCAGTGGTACCTATCAGTGCCCCTTAGTGCCACCCATCCATGCCACCCATCTGTGCCACCCATCTGTGCCATCTTATCTGTGCCCATCTTTGCCCATCAGTGCTGCCTTATCTGTGCCCATCGGTGCCGCCTTAACTATGCCTATCAGTGCCCACCAGTGCAGCCTATCAGTGCCCACCAATGCAGCCTATCAGTGCCCACCAATGCAGCCTATCAGTGCCCATCAGTACAGCCTATCAGTGCCGCCTCATCAGCGCACTTCAATGAAGGAGAAAAATGACCTGTTTGCAAAATTTTATAACAAACTATTAAACACGATTTTTTATTTTTTTTTGCATCTTTTTTTGTTTGTTTAGCAAAAAATAAAACTCCCAGCTGTAATTAAATACCACCAAAAGAAACCTCTTTTTAAGGGAAAAAAATGATAAAAATTTCATTTGGGTACAGTGTTGTATGGCCGCGCAATTGTCATTCAAAGTGCATCAGCGCTGAAAGCTGAAAATTGGTCTGGGACTGAGGGGGGTTTAAGTGCCCAGTAAGCAAGTGGTTAAACCCCAGAGGGGAGTGTGACACACTTATGGAGGGATTTGGTGAAAGGGTGCACAGTCAGCAGAACATTGGCATCACCATTTGTGCTTTTTGGACTCTTCTCTTATCACCATTTGATACTGCTGTCCTGTACTTGTTCTTTATTATTTACGTTAAATCAGATACAGTATATGTTAGTCTGGTCATTTTATGAGCGCTGCTTATGGTGAATAATTGTCTATTAGATTTATTTATCATATGGAAGATGAAGGAATACCACTCAGTAAAATCGACATAAAGCGTACATTTACTTTCACCCGTGTCATGAAAAAAAACAACGAAGCACAAGATAAGAATATACACCATATTTTTAATGAAGCCAGGAAAACCTATGACCTCATAAACCAGGGAACATTTAACTTAGAGGTGGCACAGTTTGAAAGTCCATGAAAGTCGCTAAGATTAGTGAATCTGACTACAGCTAAAATACAGTGTTCAGTCAAAATCCAATAAGTTTTATCTGAACTGCTTGAAGTACCTGTCCCTTGCTGAAGGACATGTGAGCTGATATTGTACTAGTAAGGTATTAATGCTCGTCCAAAACTTCATCCAAAGCTTTTTTGTTTTGAAGAGTGCGGGGTAGAGCTAGAATTTCTTGTTTACTGCTGTTACTCCACTGGGGAATTTACACTTTTTTTTATCCTTGTGACACCAGGATGGAAAATGAGGAAAAGAGGATCGCCGCTACAGGAAGACAGAGAATAATACAACATAACCTCTCTCTCTTTTTTTTTTTTGTTGCTGCATCCAGCACGATTGGAGACTCTGGGGTTGATTTGCTAAAGGCAAATAAGCTGTTAACTTTGCAAGGGAAGTTGCACTTTCCAGAGATTTTTGTCCCAGGACTTGCTGAATGAGGTAAAGCTCTGCTGACATTCATCATCCAATCATTTGCAAAAAAAAATAGTTTTTTTTTTGTTTTTTTTCCTTCAATGATTAGGTATTCTTGCAATGTGAAACTTTACCTTATTCGCTAAGCTCTATGGAAAATTCCCTTACAAAGGGAAACTTTGCTTGCAAAGGGAACAACCTATTTGCCTTTGGTAAATCAAGCCTTATACCGCGTACACACGATCAAACAATCGGGTGGAAAAGTCCGGCAAACTCAAGTCAGCCGGACAATCCCCCCGTGTGTAGCCTCCGGCATACTTTTTTTACCCGAAAGTACGGCGGACTTAGAAAGTAGTTTTGACTCCAATCTTCCCGCCGGACTTGCATTTCGGCGGACAATCCGGCCGTGCGTATGCCAGCCCGCCGTACTTTTGAAATGAACAGACTTTTCCCGCCCGGAGAAAAGTCCGCTCATTTTTAGCACGTCTCCAGGTAAGGAAGCCGGAAAAAATCGGCGTGGGGGTCCCCCCCAGGTCCACATCAGACCCTTGTCTGAGCACGCTACCCGGCCGGCCAGGAAAGGGGGGGACGAGCGAGCGCCCCCCCTCCTGAGCCGTACCAGGCCGCGTGCCCTCAACATGGGGGGTGCCTTGGGGAAGGGGGGCCGCGCGGCCTCCCCACTCCAAAGCACCTTGTCCCCATGTTGATGAGGACAAGGGCCTCTTCCCGACAACCCTGGCCTTTGGTTATTGGGGTCTGCGGGCGGGGGGCTTATCGGAATCCGGGAGCCCCCTTTAATAAGGGGGCCCCGGATACCGGCCCCTCACCCTATGTGAATGAGTATGGGGTACAATGTACCCCTACCCATTCACCTGTAAAATAAAGTAAAAAAAAACACAACACAGGGTTAAAATAGTTTATTGCACAGCTCCGGGGGTCTTCCATCTTCGGGGGTCTTCTCGCCGGACTCCTCCGCTATCTTCTTCTAGCTCTTTTGCTAGCGGAGGAGCCCGGCTTTCTTCTTCGCCGCCGCCCTCTTCTTCCGACTTCGGGGGTCTTGTCCCCCTCTTCGGTTCTTCTGCCGGGCCACCACGCCTTTTTCTAGCTCTTTTACAGGCAGTGGCCCGGTCTTCTGTCGCCGCCGCCGCTGCTGCTGTCGCCGCCTTCTGTTCTTCTGTTCTTCTGTTCTTCTCTTCAGATGTTGCCTCGTCGCTCCCTCCACTCACAATGATGGGGACCGGGCGTGCGGCGACTTATATAGGGACATCACCGGATGATGTCCCCGCCTATTATGATGTCACAGTCCCAGCATCCTCTGGGACTGTGACATCATAATAGGCGGGGACATCATCCGGTGATGTCCCTATATAAGTCGCCGCACGCCTGGACCCCGTCACTTGGAACTTGGCTTTTCTTCAAAAGTTCCTAGTAGCTCTTGTCAAATGGATCTAGGCTCCTCTGGAGACACAAAATGGGAGTGGTTACACAGAAGTGAGTCACAACCAACTTGAGAAGTTTGCATGAATAGAAAGAACCAAGCACCAGACAATCCATTAAAATTCAATATATCTTTTATTCAGGACAACAAGGTCACAACCAGTAGAAAGGAAATAACCAACTTGTTGGACCAAAGAATTCCTCTTCATCAGGGCTCAAGTTTGGTTGCTAAAAATATGATATGGACCGTGGTGTGACCTCCCTGACAGATATTTCAAGGGGACAGAGGTGAGCATGCAGAATTTAATGGCTATGGTATATAAATGCATTGCATTAGCCCAACCATTAACCGCATACCGACCAGCCACCGCAGTTATACTGTGGCAGCATGGTTCGGCTGCGCAAATCGTCGTTATGCTACATCGGTAGCATAAACGGCCACTAGGGGGGCGCGCACGTCCCTCGCTCGCTCCCCAAGCCGATGGTTGCAAAAATGTGTCAAAATTGTCCGACGTGTCCGCCATAATCTTGAAGTCACGATAAAAATCGCTGATCGCCACCATTACTAGTAAAAAATTATAAATAAAAATTCCATAAAACTGTATGGACTTTTGTAGACGCTATAACTTTTGCTCAAACCAATCAATATACGGTTATTGTGATTTTTGTTTACAAAAAATATGTAGAAGAATATCGGCCTAAACTGAGGAAACAAAAATGTTTTTTTATATATTTTTTGGGGATATTTATTATAGCAAAATTGTCACTCTTTTTTTGTTTATAGCGCAAAAAATAAAAACCACAGAGGTGATAAAATACCACCAAAAGAAATCTCTATTTGTGGGAAAAAAGGACGTCAATTTTGTTTGGGAGCCATGTTGCGCGACCGCGCAATTGTCATTTAAAGCGACGCAGTGCCGAATCGCAAAAAGTGGTCTGGTCTTTGGCCAGCCAAATGGTCCGGGGCTTAAGTGGTTAAATAAAAAACCCTCTGAACAACAGACATGTCTGATCCTGTTGATCCATTTGGTGTGAATAATAGCTCTAATACCTGCTGCTAAATGTAAATAAAGAGGCAGAGTATATGCAGTGAGTGATTTAATTGACCCAAAATGACCAACATGTCCATGGTCAATTTCATTCCCAATTAGGCCATATTTGGGCAATGCTGTCAGCCACTATAACTGTCCCTTTGCTTACATGGGAATTTCTAGCCAATGAATTAGTGATGTCACTGATTGCTAAGGATGCAGTGGGTGCCAACATCCTACATATTCCTAACAACCACGGAGAGTGGGAGGAGGAAGCTGTTCTATATACAGCAGAAATGGTAGGAAAAAAAGCTACTGTACACTATGTTAGTAGAGTGGAAAAGGATGATTATTGAATGTGGACAATATATAATATCAGAATGACTGATCTTGCTGTGCCATGCAGCTGAGCTTTTATTTTTTGTAATGTTATTAATACTTTTGTACAAGCGAAAGTGCTTCTAATGCGTAGACATTTTTGACCTCAATGCATTCCCTGGATTATTGTAGAACATGTTTAGTTATCGCTATTGTAGGTAACATCAACAGCCCCTAGATGTTAACTCCTTCCCAGCCAGTGTCATCAATACAGTGACAGTGTATAGTATTAGCACTGATCACTGTATTAGTATCACTGTTGATGTCAGTGGCAGTTAGTCAGTTCCCACCCAGTGTCAGTTAGTGTCAGATTGCGCGCCACACTATCACGGTCCCACTACAAGTCGCTGATTACCACTATTAATAGTATCTTTTTTTTTTTCAAAGACATGTAGCAGAATACATTTTGGTCTAAATTTATGAAGACATTTCATTTTTTTTTATGTATTGGATATGTTTTATAGCAGAAATTAAAAATATTGTTTTTTTTAAGATTGTCAGTCTTTTTTCATTCATATAATAATAATAATAATAATAATAATAATAAAAAAAACAGTGCTGATCAAATACCACCAAAAGAAAGCTCTATTTGTTTGAAAAAAAATTGCTATACATTTTGTTTGGGTGCAGCATTGCATGACCACGCAATTACCAGTTAAATAGTGCTGTTTTAAATAGCAAAAAATGACCAGGTCATGAAGGTGGTAAAACCTTCTGGAGCTGAAGTGGTTAAAAATAATAATTTAAAGGGGTGTGCAAGGAACAGTAAGACTGGGGACAAAAATGCTAGATGGTGCTGGATGTCCTTCAGCTAGGAAATAAAGACCGGTTCTCCTTGCTGTAGCTTCTGATGATACACGCTGCCAGAAATTCAGTAAGCATTTTCTAGTACAAGAGAGGTGCCTGTACAACTGTGCAAGAGGGATGGTAAAAATGGCGATCAATTTCAAAATCCAAATTTTCATGCTTTAAGATTTTTTTTTTCTTTAAATAAATACAATCTGAGAAGCTTTTTTTCAAATGTGTTCATTTGGTTTTCAAAAATAATGACATACATTGGGGCATGAAATTATATAGAATAGAGTCACCTTATCCGAAATGTTAAGACTTATACATGAAGGCTCCGTTCACACTGGGGCGACCTGTCAGGTGACTTAGACACCTAACAAGTCACGCTCCATTTAGTGCAATCATTCTAATTGGTGCAACTCAAGTCGCTCTGACTTATAAAAAAGGTTCCTGTACTACTTGGAGGAGACATCAGAGTGGCTTGCATTGACTTCTATTACAGAAGTTGTTTGCAAGCCATGCTGAAGTCACGCTATGCGGGGCGACTTTAGAGTCAGACGACTTTGAAGTGTCCCCAGTGTGAACCGAGACTAATGCTGCATACACACAATCAGACTTTTCGACGGACCAGGTACGATGGTCTTCACCGACGGACTTTCGTCTGAGTTCCAACGGACTTTCTGAATGAACGAACTTGGCCACACAAAAGTCTGATGGATTTGAACGTGATGACGTACAACCGGACTAGAATAAGGAAGTTCATAGCAGGTAGCCAATAGCTGCCCTAGTGTCAGTTTTCATCCGTCTGACTAGCATACAGACGAAGGGATTTTTCGACCGGACTCGAGTCCGTCAGAAAGATTTTAAACATGTTTTAAATCTAAAGTCTGCCTGATTGTTAGACAGTGAAATGGATATTTTGATGATAGGCAACTCCTATCCTCATATTGATTAGTGGTTCCAAATTAATAACTACTGCAGTAGGGAACAGACACAAAAGATACACTCAGCATCTTTCCAAATAACCGGTCTCCTTTATTATGACGCATTTGAAGGTTTTTATACACATGATTACGTAGGTATCACATTAATATTACAATTGTACGTTTATGATAACAAGGGGCATTACATAGGCAGGCTAATTCTAATAAAGACTCGAAAGAATGCAAAACGTGTACTGAAAACATTATTAGTGCCGTGTGCACAGTGAGGGCATTGTGCAATACATATAAAATAGAATACAATTATATACAGAACCTACAAATTTCCATTACAACAGCAAAGGTCCGATGAATTGAATTGTTCGGCAGATTCGTTCCGTCAGACCTAGTCCGTCGAAAAGTCCGGTCGTGTGAGTACATGTACATGGCATAAGTGTCTAAGGTGAGTAAAAACAAAGAACATTTGCTACATCTCTTGGGTACATCTCTTGAAAATGAAGAGAACGGCGAGTTAACAGTAATGTGAGCAACTGAGATAACAAGAATGATGCTCCAAGTGGTACCTGGGTGATTCTCATGTCACCATTACAGATGTACAGAACTTAATGGGTGGCAGAGCCACGCTGACCACTGTGCACCAAACCATTGGCTTTTGCTGCTTTTGACCGAAAACATAAGCTCAAATTGGGTCTCAGTGTTGAGGTATATCAAAAAGGAATTAACTCCGGAAGGTCTGGTTGTTTACATCCTAAGGTGATAGATTTCTTGGCCGCAATCAAGCAGTGGATGACAAAGGGCAGGTGGACTTTGGGCCAGTGTTCGTAGTTCAGTAATAGGAGAGCTGTAGCAGGATCAAGAGAGTGCTTGGTGCCGGTGATTGATGAGAGGAAGTGGAACACTGCTTCCCAGAAGGGTATGATTTTGGGGCAGAGCCACCAGATGCGTAGGAGGGAACCTGTTTCATTGCAATTCCTCCAGCAAATTGGTAAAGTGGATTTGGAGAATTTGGAAATCCGAAGAGGTGTAAAGTACCAGCGATGTAGGATCTTTAGGTGAGATTCCCAGTGCAACGTGTAGTGGGAGACTTTCAGCGGATTAGTACTTGCGTTCTACCGATGTTATTGGCAATCTGATTTTAACTCTGATTTTAACTCTTCCCCATACCAACCAAAACTAAAATAAACATTTTGGTAGAGATAAGAATTAAACATTGGATTTGAACAAATACACATACAGTATATTAAGCCTACAAAGATTTCAATATAGAGTTTGAAATGTGATGTTGAACAAAACTTGCGGTTCTCTTAGTATTATGACAATTTAATAAAACACGTTTATCATCAGATCTTGCATGCAGTATGAGGTGTCGGTGTCGTACGTTGGTAAGAATATGCTTAAATGTTACAAATGTGGAGAAGAAGAATGGGAAGGATCTTCTTCTTACTTTCTTTCTCAGCTGCTTCTGAAAGGTCATCGAGCCTTTATTAAAATAAGCAGACAAGCAAGTTTGAATAATTTACCGGTGTCACATTTAGCAAGATATTTATACAATAGCATGACATCTTTAGCGTTCTTCTCCTAAAAACAGTCATGCAGCACTTACGGAATTGCTTAGCCGGAAATCATTACCTTTACAATGATGTCTAAAAATGTTTTTGACTTATCAATGTTTAAAGATTGAAGAGAGATTACAAACTAAGACCATGTACTGGCAACTTTCAGAGATGAGCCATGAAATATTCATCCATGGGAGAGCACAGAGGAGCAGGAGAGACTGTTTGCAGAGTGCGGTGGAATGCCTGTGAAATCTGTCCTATTCCACGTATACTGAACAGCCCAAGCTTACCCTAATATAAAATATGTGAAATCCAAGTATTTCTATGTAAATTTATTTTTTTCTTAGCAAAAGTCAGTAGCAGAGGGAACACAAATCTAAAGTGTACAAAATCAAAAATGACACATAAGACACAGCCTGTCAACAGCATTAGCACATCAGTTTTGTTTTTCTAAAGCTTGCAATACATTGTTAAGGCTTGTTTATACCATCAACCAGGGGGCAGTAAAATAAGGCGGTTAAGCTGCCTTCCTGAACAAGGGCATTGGGCCGCTCAGGGCTGTACACATGCTTCATCAACAAGGCATGTTTCTTTCTGGATGTACTGCTGCTGAGTACAACACATTCAAGCGCTTAGGGCCGGGGCAACTGCAATGCATGTAGTTGTGATGGGGTGATATTTTGAGGGTTAAAATGGGTGGTTAACTGTAAATTCCTAATAAAGAATTATTGAAAAAGAAAAGTGGTGAGGAGGTGACATCACCTCCTCGCCTCCTGTCAAACGCATCAATTTTTCCCTAAGAAAGTTGAGTGAGACACAGACACTGATGTACCGAATTTTAGGATGGTTCATCAGTAAGAAGACAAAATTCACAAAGTGTATGGACAGCTTTAGTATATCTCATCTTAAATGTGAGTTCAACTACGGTTTTAGAGAATAAAAAGATTATTGGTTTATCAGTATACCTGCGCAATGAGGCCACTTTGTTTTATGTTTTCTATGGTTTTTGGGAGGATTGTTGGTCTGGAGATTTAAGCAGTTCCTGGGAAGTGAAGTGCCTACTAAACAGAAATAGGAATCCTCTTTTCCCATTGGACGACTCCCATTGAGATGATTGCGCTTCTGTAGACGAAGGGAAATCAGCATAGAAAACTGCCTCCCCCTTGGTGATTTACTACATGCGTTTTTATCTGTACATCTATGGTAAGAGTCAGTGTTTTTGGGTGTTGGTGACGGTTCCCCTCCTCCTCTGCGTATGAAATGGATTATGACTATTCCTTCTTCTGCCTTTGGATGTGATCACCATATCTGAGGATATCGTATTTTGAAGCCATTCACTATATTCTTGTTTATGAACTTTTTTATATATTTTGTTTGTTTTGAATAGAGCGCTATATCATTGTCCATATATCTTTATATATTGTTTCCAGCAATATTTGTGTTAGCAGCTATTTTTGTTTTATATAGATTGATTTTGCTTTTTAGCGCAACAAATTTTTTCACTTTTCTCTGTTATCTGGATTTTATATTGTGTTGCTTTTGATTGTGTTTTAGATGGATATTTTTGATTTTAGGGCTGCTTATGCAGTGGACACTGAGGGTGTATTTAATGCCATAGATGTTCCTAATGACGATTTGGGGGGAGTGTTTATGAGACTAAAAAATCTTCTTACTACTGAATTGCATACCAAATGGGATATTGCTTTTTTTAAACAATACCTTTTGGATAATATGGTTCCCCGGAGTCTAAGGTGGGACCTGACCCCTTTGAGTGATGTAGAAGATACTAATGAGTGGTTTCAGTTTTTTAACGACGCAGGCCTGAAGCTTCTCCAGTTTTTGGTGGGGAAGAAATTGGAGAAGTTACAGAGGGTTGATGCCGAGGTTAATGTCCTTAGGGAGAATCTGAAACCATTTAAAGATTCCGGAGAATATTTGGAGAAATCTGAATCTCTCAGAAAATATTTAGAAAAGGAGGGGATAGAACAGCGTAACAAAAAGAAGAAAAAATATCTTAGAGATTTAGGTGACTACCAAAAAAAAGAAGTATTTAAATGGCAGTCCAAAAAGATAGGAGGAGCTAATGCAGTGGGAGGGGGGGGGGTGCTGAATCCTCTATGGAGGTTCAAAACCATCAGAATGCTACTGTTGGTTCATCTAATGTTAGTTTAAGCCAATTACCTACTAACAGCCAATATACGGGCCATCCTCAACAGCATGGACCACCAGCCAAAGGTAGTGGTAGAGGAGGCGGGAAGAAACGGGGTGGTAATCAGAGATCGTTCCAACCTCCACCACTTAATACACAAAATCGTTTTGCCCCACTTGAGTGGAGAGAAGGTCCATATGTGGACGACCGCTATCTCACTGAGTATCCCAGTCAATGGAGTAACAATAACTTTATGGGGAATAACCGATCTCCTAGAACGCCCAATGACTGGTGGCAGGAGCCAAGGTACCCTCCCACTGGTGTACCAGGTGGTGGAGGGGGTAGGCCTCTAGGAGAAAATAGTTTTTTTCAGGGGGCCCAGAATTACAAGAGAAACCTAAACCCAAAAGGGGTACCAGAGGGGGGAGGCGGGTCCGCACAAAAAAGGAAGCGCATTTGAAGGATTTTGGCTTATTTAATTTGAGCGGAACAGTTTTGACTAACGAGGAGAAACATGTCTTGAATCATGGTCTTAAATTTGCCCCCCCCAAACCTCTGAATAAATTTCAAACTTTTATAGATGTTCAAAAATTCATCAGAAGAATTAATATCCAGAGGTATATGGTTGGGAATCCCTTTACTAAGAAGAGTGTGGTTTCTAATGAGATTAGACACACTCGTTTAACAAATGCCTCCCTTTTCAACCCTCCAGGCCCTATTCCTCCAGCGGTTGCAGTTTTTAAAGATTTGGTCTTGAAAGACCTACAGGAGTTACATGTTAAAAAAAGTAAACAAGAATATACGTTTAGGAAGGGTATGGAAACACTTAAAAATAGAGATGACATCATAGTCCGCCCCGCGGATAAAGGGGGGGGAATTGTCATCCTAGACAAAGAAGCCTATAGGACCGAGATGACACGTCTCTTGTCCGATAAAGCCACCTACTCTTTGCTAAGAGGGAATCCTGTAATACAGTATAGAAAGGATTTGGTGGAAATTGTTGATAGGGGTCATCTCGATGGTATTGTTTCCAAAAAAGAGAAAGCCTTCTTGATTCCTATTGTGCCACGCACACCAATCATTTATTATCTACCCAAGATCCATAAGGATCCTATTTGCCCCCCTGGAAGACCGATTGTCAGTGGCATCGACTCGGTGACTTCCAGGGTGGGCAAATATATTGATAATTTTTTGCAGCCCCTGGTGATAAATACACCATCGTACCTTAGGGATTCTAAGCAGGTCATTAATCTGCGGAGAGATATTTGTTGGGATGATACTTTTATTTTCGCAACAGCGGATGTTTCCTCCCTTTATACGATTATCTCTCACCAACATGGAATGGAGGCTGTTGAGTATTTTTTGCAACGCGATACCTTGCATCCGCAACAGATTGATTTTATCATGAGCCTCCTTAAATATGCCATGGAGAAAAACTACTTTTGGTATGATGGGTCCTATTATGTCCAAAAGAGAGGTGTCGCCATGGGGGCAAAATTTGCCCCGAGTATGGCTAATCTATTTATGGCCAAATGGGAGGAGGATGTCATATATCGCGAGGCCAAGCCAGAGCTGGTTCTCTGGAAACGGTATATTGATGACATCCTCCTCCTATGGAAAGGTAGTTTGCAGTCACTTAGGGATTTCATTCATGGCCTGAATCAAAACGATAGGGGCATAATTTTGACCTTTGAAG
Organism: Lithobates pipiens; assembly: GCF_037356315.1. Classification (NCBI taxonomy): domain Eukaryota; kingdom Metazoa; phylum Chordata; class Amphibia; order Anura; family Ranidae; genus Lithobates; species Lithobates pipiens. The sequence continues at coordinate 43,670,767 of NW_027507686.1, read as the reverse complement.
CCAGCAGCAAGGTAATTCACTTTCTAGATTTGGACATTAGGGTGATAGATAAGAAGATTGTCACCAAAACTTTTTTCAAAGAAACTGACCGCAATGGGTTTATTAACATTAATAGTTGCCACCATAAGGTCTGGTTGGATTCTATTCCCAAAAGTCAGTTTTTACGATTAAGGCGGAATTGCACCGAAGTTGAGGATTTTTTTAAGGAGGCTGGCATTCTGAGGGCCCGTTTTATTGAAAAGGGGTATCAGGAAGAAATTTTAGAAAAAGCTTTTCTTGCAGCTCTCTATAAGGATAGGGAAGAGCTGCTAGGGACGAGAGATAGAGTTGAGGACATTTCCTTTAGGTTCTCGTTTATCACGAGTTATTCCAATCAATATTATGACATTAAAACTATAGTGTCTAAATATTGGAATGTACTCAAAGGTGACAAGGTTCTTGGTTCTTTATTGCCGGAACGCCCCAAAGTCGTTTATCGGGGAGTGCCCCCTTTACGACTGCAGCTGGCCCCTAACGTTATTAGTCCACCGAGGAAATCCTCCTTTTTTCAGAATATGGGTGGGTTTTTTCCATGCAGGAGATGTCCCACGTGTAAACTGAATTCCCTTACCGGTAGGAGAACTGAATCGTTCCAGTCAACTTCGACATTGGAAACATTTCAGATAAAGCCATTTATTTCTTGCTCCTCCAAATATGTAGTTTACTTAATACAGTGCCCATGTTCGAAACAGTATATTGGGAGGACCAAGCGGCAATTACACGTCAGGCTTGAAGAGCACATAGCCAATATTAAGAAAGGATTCCCAAAACATAGTCTATCGAAACATTTTGCCCTAAAGCATAATAAGAACCCTCAGGGCACCATCTTTATGGGTATCGACAGATTTCAGGGGCACTGGAGAGGCAGCAATATGGTTCGTGAAATTTCACGTCTCGAAACTAAATGGATCTATCAGGTTCAGTGCTATGCCCCATTCGGCATGAATGTCGAATGGGATGTAAATGCATTTATTAGTAACAGCTAAAGTTGTTTGAATTTCTTTGTGTGTGTGTTTTAATTTTGTGACTTATGTACATGGATACCACTCCTTTGCTCCTGTACGATGTTTATGGTTCCTTTCCCATATAGCTATACTAGATCCTTGGGTGGATAGGTGTATTATGCGATATACTTTTTGACTCTGCTGGGTTAATTTTAATTGATTTCTCCTTTTGGAGATATTATATCCTTTTTATGGTCCCCATCAAAAGGGATATATTATGGGTATATTTTTAGTGACATAATATATTAGTTTATATCTCTTCTCTTTTGTTTTAACTTAATTGAATTATTTATTTAAAAAAAAAAAAAAAAAAAAATATTTTTTTTGCTGTTCCATATTTTATAAACAAAATAAAAATTTTTTTTTTTTTGTTTGGTTCACACCGCTGCTTCGGTCAGCAGTTCTCCATTTCTGTGTGGCCATTGGATGCTGCATTTCTGCCCTGTTTTTGGTCATGATAAAGGGGGTGTGGGTGTTTCCATTCATATTTGTGCTTTTGCTTCTGTGTGGCCGGTTGCATTGGGCATGTTCGTTGTAGACTGCTTGTTTTCAGGCGGTTTTACTCCTGCTGAGCACATAGACACTGAGAGAATTGTTCCCTCGCTGCTGAGTGTTCTGCGCAGGACCGGAAGTTTGCCATCCATGCAGTGGCTCTGTGAGGTGGAACGCATCTATACACCGGAAGTGGTGCGCCGTGTGACGTACTTCACTTCCGGGTATACTGAGTGACCTGACGAGGTTGCTTCAGGGGCTGGATGCCCTGGGGCACTCGTTGCGTGGATCGATATGGTCTGTTTGGGTTTTCTCTTGTGCAGGACACAATTTTCTTATTTCTTTTTTCGTTTTTATTTGGGGTTTTTTCTTTTCGCTGGAGCGCAGCTTTAGACCGGAAGTCCGGTGTTTTGACACGCACGGCACACCGGAAGTGGTCACCTTGTTTACCTTCCCCCTGTTTGAATGCAATTGAATGTGCTGGGAACATGGTGGGGCGGCGGTGATTTCTAATGGGTTGCACATTGCAGCCACAGACTGACACCTGAATCAAGGTAGGCCACTAATTGTTTGATAGTTATCTGTATTTATAGCTCTCCTTCTTCTGTCACGGTCATGCCCCTGAGGACGCACGTTGGTGGCGAAACGTCGGGCGTTTTTTGGGACCTGGTGACATCAGAAGGAGCACAGGAGTGGTCTTCATTCGTTCTTTCCATCTGTAGCCGATTGTCATTTGATGCCTGTATATCTCATCTTAAATGTGAGTTCAACTACGGTTTTAGAGAATAAAAAGATTATTGGTTTATCAGTATACCTGCGCAATGAGGCCACTTTGTTTTATGTTTTCTATGGTTTTTGGGAGGATTGTTGGTCTGGAGATTTAAGCAGTTCCTGGGAAGTGAAGTGCCTACTAAACAGAAATAGGAATCCTCTTTTCCCATTGGACGACTCCCATTGAGATGATTGCGCTTCTGTAGACGAAGGGAAATCAGCATAGAAAACTGCCTCCCCCTTGGTGATTTACTACATGCGTTTTTATCTGTACATCTATGGTAAGAGTCAGTGTTTTTGGGTGTTGGTGACGGTTCCCCTCCTCCTCTGCGTATGAAATGGATTATGACTATTCCTTCTTCTGCCTTTGGATGTGATCACCATATCTGAGGATATCGTATTTTGAAGCCATTCACTATATTCTTGTTTATGAACTTTTTTATATATTTTGTTTGTTTTGAATAGAGCGCTATATCATTGTCCATATATCTTTATATATTGTTTCCAGCAATATTTGTGTTAGCAGCTATTTTTGTTTTATATAGATTGATTTTGCTTTTTAGCGCAACAAATTTTTTCACTTTTAGTCCCTCCCGTAATATGTTTATTATTTGTTGATCCTGCCTGTAGATCTGTTATTTTCCTCACTTACTGTAACATCTCTATACATTATGTAGCAAAGGTGGACAGCAGCATTGCCACTCTGTGAGACAGGATAGTCCTAGTTGGGCATGTAGTTTTACATTGAGTTCTAGTAAAGCTGGCCATACAGGTAAAAACTGGGCTTAAAGTGAAGTGAATACCCAGTGAAGGGAACAGCCTTGGATGATAAACAGGGATGAAACGAATCTCCCTACATAAGTTTAAATGTATATCTGCTCTATTTAACTTGCTATATTCTTTAGAAAGTGCATATCGTGTTAGATATTTTCTCTTCTTGTTCAGCACTGGGAGTGGATTATTGGCATACAGCCAAGACAGCTGATTGGAGGAAAGGAACACACCTCCACTCCACATAGGCAAAGGAAGAAAGGAATGTTCAGAGCTGTGCTATGACAAGACAAGCTCTCTGCTAATCTATGTATAGCAACATCCCCTAACACAAATTTCAGGCTGGTTTTATCTCAGTTGATGGAGAACTTGTCAGAGCTCATCATGCTGATAACAGAGGAATGGAGCAGGAGAAACATGGGACTTAGTGATTTGGAGAGAGAGTTAAGAAAACACTGCATATATAAGTGCCCAGGTCAAGTTTCATGAATCAGATTTACATCCACTTTAATGAGAGAAATCCATAGATTCCTCCATCCATGCAAAACAGTGTGGATGGATGAGTATCCCAATGCCTGCTATTGTATTCTGACAGCTGGCACCTGTGGCTGTCAGAATACCTGAACAATGATCTGCATCTATTTTCCTTCTTTTTTCCTTTATTTTCTGATTCAAAGTTTGGTGGTTTTTGCAGGGCCATTAATGTAAATCACAGCTGTCTGCCCACAGTTAATATGCCGGTGTCAGGGACCGAAGCCCGGTAAAGAAACCAGCTGGCTGTGGACATCACTGGACTAAAGCGACTCATTCAGGACAAAGTGAGGAATAACAACACATTTGCCGAATATCGGTCAGTATCGGCTGGTTCAAAAAGAACCAGCCTACATTTGCCTAATTTGTAGAGCAGCTGTCCAGAACACAATAGCACAGCTGGGAGATCCATGCACTAACATTGCATAGTTAATACAGCAAGCTCTTCCATTTTTTTTTTCATTCAGCCCCCTGAGTTGAACGTAAAACCTGCCTGTGTGTACCAGGCATTAAATTGGCTCAATAAAGTGATTGTAAAGGCTCCTTTTTAAATAACAAAAGTGTTCTACTTACCTCCTCTGTGCAGTTGGTTTTGCACAGAGCAGCCTGGATCCTCCTCTTCTTGGGTCCCTTTTTGCTGCTCCTAGTCCCTCCCTCCTTTGAGTGCCCCTCAGCCAGCAGCTTGCTATAGGGGTCACCCAAGCCAAGTCAGAGCTCCATGTATTCATTCAGACATGGAGCCCTGACCTGGCCCCGCACCCTCTCTCCCCTGATTGGCTGACTGACTTGACAGCCACTGGAGCCAATAGTGCCACTTCTCTGTCTCAGCCAGTAAGGAGGAGTGTACTGGATGGCTGAGGAGATTGTGGACATTACTGAAGAGAGAAGGAGCTCAGCTAGGTAATTGCGCTGGGAGGGCTGCTACACATCGTTTTTTTTATATTAACCACTTGCGGACCACCGAACACTGATATACGTCCTTATTTTGAGGATTGATATTGTTGTTATGACAGCAGCTAGCTGCCATAACTCCAGTATCCCCGCGTTTGGTCGGTGGTCCACTACAAGGTAAAAGTGGTCTCTGCGGGAGATTCACTGCAAGATCATTTTGATCAGCGGCGGTAGAGGCCCCCCTCCCACCACAATCATGTGCCCTCCACCGTTTACCGGAGCTGTCGGCAGTGGCGGAGGCGATCCGGTCCTCTCTGTGGCTGGGCATGGAGATGAGTGAGGGGAAAATGGCCCCCAACTGTCTCCATGACATTGCAGGGTGGAAGCAACGTCAAAACGTCACTTCCGCCCTTAGCTCTTAAAGGCCATTTTTTTAAGTCATTTTTTTCAAAGAAAATTTTTTTTTTCATTACATTTTAGTCTAGTTTAGTCTTTAGTTTAGTTTAGTCTTTTTGACCCCGGATCTCATATTTAAGAGGTCCTGGGAATGTTTACATTACTTGTAATAGAAATAAAAGTGACACATTTTTTTTTTTTTAAACAGTGTAAAAATAAACTGTAAAATAAATAAGAAAAACATTTTTTAAACACGCCCTGTCCCGTCAAGCTTGCGTGCAGAAGCGAGCGCATACATGAGTATCTTCCGCATATGAAAATTCAAACCACACATGGGCCTTGTAAGAGCAATAATTCTAGCCCTAGACCTCCTCTGTAACTCAAAACATGCAACCTGCAGAATTTTTTAAATGTTGCCTATGGAGATTTTTAAGGGCAAAAGTTTGTTGCCATTTCACGAGCGGGCGCAATTTTGAAGGGTGACATGTTGGGTATCAATTTACTTGGCATAACATTATCTTTCACAATATAAAAAAAATTATGAATTTTACCGTTGTCTTATTTTTTAATTCAAAAAAAGTTTATTTTTTTCCAAGAAAAGTGTGCTTGTAAGACTGCTGCGCAAATACGGTGTGACAGAAAGTATTGCAATGACAGCCATTTTATTCTCTAGGGTGTTAAAAAAAAATGTGTAATGTTTGGGGGTTCTAATAATTTTCTAGCAAAAAAAACAAACAAACTGTTTTTAACTTGTAAACACCACATCTAAAAAAGAGGCTCAGTCCTTAAGTGGTTAATGCATAGAATGCATTAAAAAACCTTCTGCCTTTACAACTCCTTTAAGGAAAAAGTGAGGGCCTCTTAACCTTCCAGACCACCAAACTTGAAGTGACTCATTCTGGACAAAGGGAAGGACGAGTGGTCGTAAAGGCTACCTGGAGGGAGAGTGATTAAAAAAAGCTGTACATGGCCAATAAATTTGACTTTTCACAGACATCACTGACTAGGTAGAAGGGTCGGAAGCTGAAGACCACATTAAGAAACCTTACAACTCCATTGCTCATACCAGGTCCTGCACCACCATCTTCTTTTCTTATATCAGGGGGCCAAATGTCTCTCCCAGGTTCTTCCAGCCGACTCTCTGATGGCAAAATGCGGTGGGGAAGCCTCTTCACATGAGACCTCCTGAGATGTGTGAAGTAAGTATCCCAGGGAGCTAGGGCTATGACATTTTCACATATGTGAGAAAGGTTGAAGCTCCAGCTGGTTTTAAATGTAAAGAAAAAGGATAGAATGAAGATTCACTTTACATTTTAAACTATATTTAATAGTGGAGGATGACTCTCTAAAGCAAAGTAATTGAACTTTGCTTTATTCAGAGATGAATTGAAATGATTTGCCGGCTTCCTGAACTCTATTAATATTATCACTCAGTCATCTAAAAACACAAGGGGCTAGGTACGGTACCAGTTAGAGATTCCATGATGCATTGAAGGGAACCAAAGATTAAAGCCCAACTCAAGTTTTAATGAGGCTTCCCTTTCAAGGAGACTGTGACTCTAGCGCAAGGGGTTATCTGTTCTTTTAGGCTGGTTTCACACAGGCGGTCCAATCAGGTCCACCTAGTCATTTTTCTGACGGACCCAATTGGACCACCCATTGCCCTCTATGGAGATGCAAATGTCAGCGGACATGTGTCCATTGACACCCACTGACATCCGCTCTGATCCGGTCCGCTAGAAAACAGATGGACGGAGATCTGTTCCCCTATCCATCTGGCGGATCGGATCAGATGATGGTCAGACAGGTGGTCTGTTTCCCTCAGACAGCCCCAAAGAGAACATTGGACACGGACCCGTCATTCACCTGATCAGCTGGGATCAACAGAGATCCCCTGCTGAGCAGGCAGATGCACATTATGGAGAACGTGAAAACCAGCCTTAGGTATGAAGGTATGTGAAACCAGCCTTAGGTATAGGGAGAGTAAAAACACATTTTCCTCAATGTCAACCCTGTATCAGTCTTGATGATGTCAAGACCTTAGATCGCTTGGAGTAAATAATAACAGAAGAAAAGTGGAGAAGGATATTAATCTGAGCTCCCAGGGGTCAGTCTCTCCCTCACAGAAAATGTTGCAACTATTTTTGCTACATAGAGCCTACTATACCCCAAAGAAACTTTTTTGGTATGGATATAGATCTGACAACAAATGTCCAAGGTGTCAAGGAACAGGCGATTTGATCTACATAATGTGGAGATGTCCAAAATTATTTAGGTATTGGACAGAGATACTTGAGGACATTAATCATACATTTGAGCTTAAGTTGGACCTGAAAGGTACTATATGTCTGTTGGGGAAAATAGAGGAAAATAGCATGTCAGTAAATAGTAAAATTGCAGCAATCACAAAAGATAATAGCTCAAAACTGGCAATCAGTGAGACCTCCGACCTCAGAAGAATGGACCAAAGTCCATGGACCAAAGTGATGGATGCTACAGTATGGAGGGAAAAAGTAACATTTATTAGATGGAGGAACCTGGATAAATTTTTAAAAATCTGAAAGCCCTGGTTAGATAAAATGGGATGCCCTCCTTAAAGGGGATACTAGGAAGGGGAGACCATATCCAAAGACTAGGTGGATATAACCGGGGAAAATAGGGGGGAGTAGAGAGGATCATCGGAAGTGGAAAATGAGAGAGAAATAAGAAAGGAATAAAAACATATAACACACTGGTAGTAAATAGACATGGTGTATCGATGCAATGCCTTGCACTTTACCACAAGGGAGACTGTGGGGGAGGTGTGGGGTTGGATGGGTCATAAAATGTTAGAGGGGTTACAAGAAAGGCTAGAGAATCACAGATGAGAGGGAGTTGAGGTACTGGTAGTAGTTGTGGGGGCCTTTTTACGTCTTTCCTTGGCTCCCACTTTTTTTCTCTTTTTTTTTGTTTCTTTCTGTTGTTCTTCTTGTCTTTTTTGGTTTTTCCTTTTTTAAGGAAATAAATATGAAATATGAAAAAAAAAAGACCTTAGATCACTGGAGCACGGGGAAGAAGATGCTGTGCAGACCAGTCCTACAAAGTGGAGGATCAGGCGAGTTAATCTACTTTTTCATACCGCCTAGACCTTAACAAGCAGCTAACCCTTCCACTGCAAGGGAGAATTTTCAGGTTTTCTGTATTTCCCTCTTTAACTATTATAGCCATAGCAAACCATGTGACTGTACAAGCCTCGGTGGCACAGGGGGCACATTGCTATCGTTTTCAGTGGCTGCATTAACAAGTGGTAAATTAGGAGAAATTTGATTTACAGAATAAAGTTCTGACACCTTTATGAGTCTACAGTAAATAGAATTTGTATGCTGCATTATATCTCATTTTTGAAGGTCTGTGATAAAAGAACTATCCCAGAAAGTGGTATTGTATTGTCCTAAAGCAACCAAGTGGATGATCCTTTGCACTGTTCCGTTCTACAAAGGGAGTATATAATTGGTTCCTATGGGTCACCACTGAGTGAGAAAGTTCTTCCCTCTGACATCTTTCTATATGAGCCTGTCTGTGGCTTGTAGCTTTTGAATGGCTATATCTTTGAAGTAGGATTGTCTTTGAAGTAGAGGTTACACAGATGTATAGTGGTTTCATACATATTTTTCATATTTATTTATTATATTCAGAACTAAAAAATGACATTTTAAAAAAAATGCATTTTCGTCAGGTAAGCAAGATATATTGTTTATGAATATTTTAGAATTTCATAAATCAGCATGTAAATATCTCTGCTTCTTTTCAGATCTTCCTTTATCTCTTTGCAATCTGCTGAGAAAATATCATTGTTTACAGGCCTCGGCTCAAGCTAAAATTTAGACACAGCTTAGGGGGAGTTCACACCAGAAACTTACGTTTTGTGCACTTTTCCTGCCCCGCATTCAAAGCGCACTGCGGTTGGGATTTGTAGCAGGTGTCAATATTAAAGCATTTATTAGCCACAAAAAAAAAAATAATGGATTCTGCTGCTTTGGAGCATGTTATATGACACAGTGCTTGTCCTGTGTCATGTGGATCCCCTGTAACACCTAAAAAACAAAAAAACTTGGCTAAACATGACAGTTTCTCCCCAAACCTCTGTAAACTGACCAAGGTGTATCATGGCTGCTGAGACCAGACACCATGGTCAATTTGCACGCCTTTGTCATCAGCAGGTTGCTATCTGCTCTCCTCTCTGCCCATGTGTCCTCCTCTTCCCTCCCCTCTCTGTCTGTGTGTGAGTGACCCCTCCTGCTGCTCTCAAGACACTAACCTGTATACACCATCAGCACTGCCTCCTATTGCAGTATCCCCCTCTGTGAATGATTTACAAATATAAATGTTGTAAATACCTAATTTAAGAGCCGAGGTTGAGATCACATGACCACACAGTTCTCTCCTTCAGACTGACATCAGCAGAGAAATCTCAGCCCCACCCGCTGCATCTCTCAGAGGAGGAAAGGAGAAAGCTGACCAGTCATGTGATTGCAATCTCGGCAGTGAAATTAGTTGTTTTCAGCATTTATTTTTATAAATCACACACAGAGAGGGATACTACAAAAGGATGCAGTGCTGAGGGTGTATACAGGTTAGAGTGGCTTAACCACTTTAACCTCTTCGGGTCCACCCTATAGCAGTTTTACTGCTACAGGGCTGCATCTGTGGCCCCGATCACATATATATGTGTGTGTGTGATGCGGCTCTTCCAGGTAGGGTGCTTCCAGTGGCTCGCTCCTGCTTTGATCACACACAGCAGGAACCCAGCAGCAGGTACCGTGGATTCGATGTCCGCCAGCACCCGCCGATGATTCAGCAGAGAAGCAGAATGGTGGTCTGCCTATGTAAACAAGGCAGATTGCTGTTCTATCAGGGACATAGATCCATGCCTTATCTTAGTAAAAGCACCTCCCACAGTTTAGGGAAACACTAGCTAGGCACACATTTAACCCTTTGATTGCCCCTGGTTTTTTACATTGTTTTTAGCACTGATCACTGTATTAGTGTCACTGATCCCCAAAAAGTGTCAAAAGTGTCAATTAGTGTCCAAATTGTCCACCACAATATCACAGCCCTGCTAAAAAGTTTCTGATCACCACCATTACTAGTAAATAAATAAATAAAAATATCCCGTAGTTTGTAGACGCTATAACTTGGTGCAAACCAATCAATATATGCTTATTGGGATTTTTTTACCAAAAATATGTAGCAGAAGACATATTGGCCTAAATTAACCACCTGCCGACCAGCCACCGCAGTTTTACTGTGGCATAATGGTACGGCTGGGCCAAACAACGTTATGTTGCTTCGCCCTGTGGCCACTAGGGGTGCGCACGCTGCTGCTGCCGATGCGAGTGCCTGGCGGTTATGATCACCGCCATGCTCCTGCGATCGCTGGTGACACACCGAGAACTAGGATATGTGTGTGTAAACACACAGTTTCCGGTTCTCATAATGTTGGCATAAGGGCTTATACTTTTTATTCTCATCCACATGAAAGCTATGCAAGATAAGACTTTATTTTTGGAACCCCAATCCCTTTGGCTAACTCATCTAAAGCTGACATCCATATATGCCCTTGGTCTGACCATCACATTGTTTATTTCACATCTCACATAGGCATGGCCCCTACTCCATATAAATGGCGTATTAATGACTTTCTATTAACAGACACCACTTTCAACTTTCAACCCAATTAGCAGATTACTTCACTCATAATACAACTCCTGACATACCTACTACCACTTTATGGACAGCATATAAGGCAGTTATGAGACATCACCTAATTAATTCAGAAAAAAAAATATTGATGTTAATACCCTAATTAAAGAATAAGACAACATATATTACAAACATTTCCAATCCCCATCTCCAGATTTTTATAAGCAAATCCAAGATAAAAGAAGAGCTCTTGACACATTGTTGTCTACTGACACAGAAAAGGCCTTGAGATGGTCCAAAGCAAAATTCCTATTATATAGCAACTCTGCCTCTATCATGTTTGCTAGAAAGCTAAAACAATCTACAAACCCGCCTAATGTCTATAAATTACGCAATTACAACAGAAATTTAGTCTCTCACCCTAAAGAAGTTATGGAGATCTTCTCTGACTTATACAAGAATTTACTGTCAGCCTCTCAATCTTCACCAAGACAGCCTTCTCTGGATTGGCTTGGGGACATTTTGCTTCCCTCTCTGTCTGTCCAGCAAATTGAGAAACTCAATACACCATTTTTATTGTGACTGCTACATTATGGCGGACAAATCGGACACTTTTGACACTATTTTGGGACCGTTGTCATTGATACAGTGATCAGTGCTTTAAAAATGCACTGATTACTGTGTAAATTACACTGGCAGGAAGGGGTTAAACACTGGGGGGCGATTAAGGGGTTAAGTGTGTCCTAGGGAGTGATTCTAACAGTGAAGGGGTGGGCTACTACTCACATGACAGCGATCACTGCTCCCAATGACAGGGAACAGTGATCTCTGTCATGTCACAAGGTAGAATGGAAATGCCTTGTCCCGGAGCAGAAGAACAGGGAAATGCCTTGTTTACAAAGGCATCTCCCCATTCTTCCACTCCATGACATGATCGTGGACTTTGAGTCTGCGGTCATGGTCACGAAGCACACGGAAGGCGTGTGCACCCCCAATGCTGCATCTCAAAGGGGACGTACCCGTACGCCCGTTTGCCCATCCATGCCATTCTGCTGATGTATATCGGCGTGCGGTGGTCAGGAAGGGGTTAAGGCTTGTCACAAATATAATACAGGACACTAATTTACATGCAAACCCAGTAGTTATTCTCAGCCTTGATATTCACAAGGCTTTTGATATTGTCAGTTGGTCGTACTTGGAACTACTGCTCCCCAAATATGGTCTTTGCAATTAATTCATGCATGGTTTTAGAGCTTTATATCAAAATCCTCAAACTAGAATTAGACTTCCAGGAGAAAACTCAGAGTTCTTTGCATTGGGTAGAGGAACTAGACAGAGGTGCCCCTTTCCCCTCTGCTCTTTACCCTGGCCATAGAACTCCTCACATGTGCCATTCAAAATAATGTTAATATTAAAGGCTTTTCAAAAGGCCCCTTCCAAATCTTATCAAACAGTTAGAAACATTTCAAGATTTCACCGACCTAGGGTTTAATGTATCCAAATGTACTGCAATGCCGATAAATATTCCACCATTGTTAGCGTCATCTTTGCAAGAAAGATTTTCTTTCACCTGGACCTCACACTCTTTTAAATATTTGGGCATCCTCCTTACCCCATCTTATGAAACTCTTTTTCAAACCAATTACCCACCACTATTCATAAATATGAAAACACTACTAAAGTTATTGTCTAATTATCACATCTCCTTTTTGGGGAGAATAACAGCTACCAAAATGTTGATTTTACCTACTATCTTATTTTAGAGCTTTAGTCTTCATTCAAAGAGAAATTAACAAATTAATATGGCTCAACAAAAAAATGAGGTTTGGTTACTCTTAAGCCTTCCTAACTTATGGTGTTATTTAGCTTCAAGATTTACACAATTAGCTCAATGGTTTGCTCCTTCAAATCAAGTGTCTTGGTTACATTTTGAAGAACAGTCAATTATTCCATTCCATCTTCAAGATATTTTATGATCCAAGTCAATTCAATCCAGAGAGATCTTTCCCTTAAATATGGTGGTGGCTCAAACATATCAATTGTGGCACCAATATAAAGATAAATTTGACTTGATTTCTACCCCCCCAGCATCCTTTATAGGAGATCCCCGCTTCTCCCCGGCCTTTATAAAGAGCAGCACTGTCTATATATGGAAACTACATAACCTCACTACCTTGTCTGATCATTGGATCATTGGAGGAGAGCACACTGAGTTCCCAGCACAGCTAGAGAACTGGCCGCACGGTGCTCTCCTGCTTAGTGTGGTCAGTTATTCATGAGAAAGCATGTCCCTGGGACAAGAAGAGAGGGTAAAATCTAACACAGGAATGAGCATACAGAAAGCAATAAAAATGGATAGGCGTTATAACCCCTTGGCACTTTATCCAAAATCATAAAACAAAAGTTTTGTCTGAAGTTTTACTTTAACTTTTTATCTGAAATATTTAAATATATATTTCTAATACTTCAATAAGTCTAATATAGTTTGCCACTCCAGGCATTATTTAGGGCTATTCACATGAATCCCCGCAGCAATCCTTTTTTTGTTTCATTATTTCACTTCACAAGCTTTCAGCTACATCCCAGAGTTTTTATTAAGTGCTCAACATCACAAACGAAGTGAAAAGTTTGAGCTCTTGAGTTTGAGTTGTTGTGCACTTGATAAATTTATGGGATGTAAGAAAAGCTTGTGGAGTGAAACAAAGAATCAAAGAGCACTGAAGAAAAAAAAGGGTTGCAATTGTACTTGACTACTAGATATTGGAGTAGAGGGGGCCACGGGCACCTTTGCAGTCAGAGACTTTTGGTTGAAATGTATGCTTTTAGAATAATATTAGATATAAATATATATTAACCAAGCCTATCTAGAGTTGGACTTTAGATATATTTTGAGTGCCCTGCTGTGCTTTGATGTGACATTGCTCTAAACGTTTTCACATCATGTCTGTAGGATCAGTCGCCTAGTAAAACCAATGGTCAACTTTAGTTGTACTGAATGATAGCTGAGGACTTGCTAACAATGGAACTGGGAAAAAAAACATCAAGATGGGATCCATTAATTTACAAGTAAAGATGTCCACGGCATAGTGCAGCAATAGTAACACACATTCCAGAAGCAATGCAGAACTTATTGTACAAAGATAAACAGTTCAAAGTAACCCAGTGAAAGGCAACCCAACTGCGAGCATCCACAATTGTCACAGTGTGCAGAGGAGCCATTCTCAGCCAGGCTGACAGCGTCTGTCTTGTGGGGTGGAATAAGGCCTGGCCATTCAAGCCCAAGTGAGGAGATTACTTAGAAGAGTGGCATGTCCCTAGATTTTCCTCCTCATCTTGAACCTTTCCCTACCGCCACTGTTAACCCTGACAGATGGGCAACCTGTCCCCACACTGTCCCCACGTGAAAAGTGCAGCTTAACCCAGGAGGCAGGGTCTTAAATAGTTTCTGCCTGGCCCAATATTGCCGCCAGAGTCACAGGGATCCAGAAAAGCATAGATCAACCATGTTCCCCTTGACTTCCTTTCCTCCTGCATTGCTGCTGCAGATGAATGCCACCTACGGTGGAGAAAAGAGACTGCACCTACCTACACACATACAGCCAGACTTGTTTTAGATGTGACCTCAGTAAACATTCAAGTAAACAATAAATAGCCTGATACTTTCCCTTATTCCAGTACTTAATGTGATGATGTTTTTTAAAGGGCACAGCAGAACTGACCCTTGGGTGGACAGTGTGCCTATTAATGGCTGTGAACCAAACCAGATGGCTTAGTTCAAAGACAGTGTACAGAGCCAATTCGAGCTACCATTACACACAGGGGGGGGGGATCTGCGGGTCCCCTTGTTAAAGGGGGCTTCCAGATTCCGATAAGTTCCCACCCGCAGACCCCCACAACCACCGGGCAAGGGTTGTGGGGATGAGGTCCTTCTCCCCATCAACATCGGGACAAGGTGCTTTGCGGGGCCGCTACCTCAAAACAACCTCCCAATGTTGAGGGCATGTGGCCTGGTATGGTTCAGGAGGGGGGGGGGGGTGCTGCTCTCTCGTCCCCCCTTCTTTTCCTGCGGCTTGCCAGGCTGCATGCTCGGATAAGGGTATGGATTTTTGAGGGGACCCCACACCATTTTTTCTTTATGTTGGCACAGGGTTCCCCTTAATATCCATACCAGACCTGAAGGGCCTGGTACGGAGTTTGGGGGGACCCCCACGCATTTTTTCTTTTTAATTTTGGTTCAGGGTTCCCCTGTGGTGGAATCCCATGCCATTTTTATCAATAAACTTTTATGTGTATTGCCGGCAGAGTCGTTTTAAATGACTTTTTTTCCTTTAGAAATGTAATTTTGCGGTCAGACTGTTCTAAACACGGGAAACATGCGCCACCTTACAGGCATATTATAGACACCCCCCAGATATGAAATTTAAAGGAATATTACACTTTTATTACACCTAATATTACACGTTTCACTTTAAGCATTATTAAAATCACTGCTCCCGAAAAAAAGGCAGTTTTAAAACCTTTTTTTAGCATTGATACATGTCCCCTGGGGCAGGACCCAGGTCCCCAAACACTTTTTCTGACAATGTCATGCATATAAGCCTTTAAAATGAGCACTTTTGATTTCTCCCATAGACTTTTATAGGGTGTTCTGCGACTTCCGAATTTGCCACAAACACCCCAAATTGTTTGCTATTCGGCAAACAGGCGAACACCCGATGTTCCAGTCGAACTTACGTTCAACTAGAACATCGGGACCATCCCTAAATGTGACACACAGAAAACTATTTTTTTCTGTGTGTCATTGTAGTTACCTGCATTTTGCAGAAAAAAATTCAGGTAACTGCATATAGCATAGGCGTATGCACAGGGTGTGCCAGGTGTGCTTGGGCACTCCTAATCACCCTCTACTGTGCAGATTCCCCTTGCTACGTGGCTGCAGAATCTCTGTTCTCAGTCCCTTTCTCTGTCTCTAAAGTGAGACATCAGGGGTCTGTTTAGACCCTTGATATTTCACCAAAGCCCCCCAATGGAGCTCCAAAAAAATGGTAAAAAAATAAAATAAAATATTGTAAAAAAATATTGTAGAAAATAAAATTGTAAAAGAGTAATAATAAAAAAGAATAAAAATAAGCTACTGACACCAATCTCTAATGATCTGTAAAAATGGGGTATCTGGCGCTACCTAATATTGAAAAATTAGGTAGCGCAGATACCCAATTTTTACAGATCATTAACTATTTGCGAAAAGCCCTTGTGGGGATTTCTTGGCCGTGGGGGGGCTGCAACCTATTTTCTCAATTTTTTCTATCTTTTTCACGTTCTCTACTCCCTGTACTACATTAGCGTGTTTTTTTCAATATTTATGACACCAATCTCTGCCTACTGACACCATCCACTGCTCTACTGACACCAACCTCTGCCCTACTGACACTGTCTATTGTCCTACTGCCCTATATGTATATACACACATGCATGTGTGTTTGAGCTTTGGGGTGTACACCCTAATGCAATAGGCTGTGTACACCTATGGCATATAGTGTGAATGGCCCTTAAGAATAGGCATTTAATGATTTACCAATGAATATATTGCTGAATTTATTTGTGTCTTTTATGTCTGCCCGGAGTTCAACCTAAAGCGTTTGTTAACCCCATTTGGCCCCCTGTAACACCTAAAAAACCTGGCTGATCCTGCTAGTTTCTCACCACCCCCCTGTAAACTGACCACAGTGTTCTATGGCTGCTGAGACCAGGCACCGTGGTCAGTTTACTTGCCTCTGTCATCAGCAGCCTGCTATCTGCTCTCCTCTCTGCCCCTGTGTCCTCCTCCTCCCTCCCTTCTCTGTCTGTGTGTGAGCCACACTGTCCCCCCTCCTTCTGCTCTCATAAAACTAACCTGTATACACCATCAGCACTGCCTCCTATTGCAGTGCCCCCCTCTGTGAATGATTTATAAATGTAAATGCTGTAAATACCTCATTTAAGGCCCGAGATTGAGATCACATGACCAGCCAGCTCTCTCCTCCTCTCCTCCTCCTCTCCAGACTGACATCAGCAGAGGAATCTCAGCCCTGCCCGCTGCATCTCTCAGAGGAGGAAAGGAGAAAGCTGCCTGGTCACGTGATCACAATCTCGGCAGTGAAATTAGGTATTTGCAGCATTTATTTTTATAAATCACGTACAGAGGGGGGCACTACAATAGGAGGCAGTGCTGATGGTGTATACAGGTTAGAGTGTCTTAACAACCACTTTAACTGTTGTTTTTAGAAACACCAACAAATGTTAAAAACCTGCAGTAGACTATGACAGTGTGTATGTTTCAGTCATTTCAACTAATTTAAACATCATAATCAAATTAAAGTAATTTTTTCCATATGGCAACCAGTAATCTTTCTTAGGAATTCTTTTACAACCATCCATTTTCCGGGTACAAGCTGTTCAAACAATAATTATCAGGTTGCCCATATACTTAAATGTATGGCGCCATTGTTTCTGCTACTCACAGCTTAAGTGATGATCAAAAGAGAAAAAAAATATCTTTCACTAATGAAAACACATTCCCATTGATAACAATTTGTATTCAGAAGCAGCAGTGACAGGACAGCTTAATGCTTTAAAGTAATGGCTCATTGACATTGCATCTGCACAAAGTACCTGAAAAGTTGGAAGACAAAACCGAAATGTCAGATCCCAAGATGTTTGCTGCATTTGATGAAACAAATCTAACAGAATATTTTTTTTTTTTTCCACTCTTGCGTTTCCTTGAAAAGTGAAAAGAAGGTGCTGTGTTACTACTACTAACACTTACAAAGAATCGCTAAAAAAGACTTTGTCAAAAACAGCTGGTGCCAGTATGAAACGGTAATGACCAGGTGCTCGCTGGAACATGAGAAATGTACATTCAGTTAGCCCAGGCATTTTGATATGCATTTAAAAGTCATTTACTTTCACATAATAATTAATTGAAGAATGGGAGGACAATTCGGAAAAAGCTTTCAGAATGTGCATGCAAAGTAAAAGAGGTAGAGAAAAAAGGGACTTTCAATATGATGTAATACATTTGGAAATAATGAATAATCTTTCAATTTTTTCATGATACATGTAAAAAAAGATCAGCTTTATACAAAAAAAGATCGACTTCTGTCCAACTGCAGTGGCAATACAGGAATTTAAATTTGGTCAGTCTTTCCTGAGTCGGCTACATTTTCAAACCATCTATGGCCACTTTCAGTCAATGCCGTCTTAATAGCATCAAGGGCCCCTGGGGAAAAGTAATGCATTGAGGCCCTACCAGCCTGCACCCGGTGTCCCCATCACAGTGCCCCCTTACATCATATTGCCCCATCACAGTGTCCATGTACATCAGGTGTCCCCATCACAGTGCTCCCTTGCATCATATTCCCCTATCACAGTGCCCATATACATAAGGTGTCTCCATCACAGTGTCTCCATACTACAGGCTCCCCTATCACAGTGTTCCCATACTACAGGCTCCCCCATGACAGTGTCCAGTAACATCAGGTTCCCCCATCACTGTGTCTCCTTACATCAGGTCCCCCCATTACTGTGTCTCCTTACATCAGGCTCCTCCATCACAGTGTCCCCATACAGCAGGCTCCCCCATCACAATGTCCCCATACAGCAGGTCCCCCCATCACCGTGTCTCCTTACATCAGGTTCCCCCATCACTGTGTCTCCTTACATCAGGTTCCTCCATCACAGTGTCCCCATACAGCTTCCCCAATCACAGTGTCCCCATACAGCAGGCTCCCTCATCACAGTGTCCCCATACAGCAGGCTCCCCCATCACAGTGTCCCTATACACCAGTCTCCCCCATCACTGTGCCTCCTTACATTATGTTCCCCCATCACAGTGCCTATATACTGTACACCTGGTGCCCCATCCATCAGGTTCCCCCATGACAGTGCTCAAACACATCAGGTGTCCCCATCACAGTGCCCCCTTACATCAAGTTCCCTCATCACAGTGTCCCAATGTATCAGGCTTCCCCATTACAGTGTCTTCATACATCATGCACCCCCCATCACTGTGCCCCCTTACATAAGGTTCCCTCACCACAGTGTCCCCCTACATCAGGTGTCCCCCATACATTAGTTTCCCCCATTACAGTGTCAGCATATATCAGGTTCCCCCATCACAGTGTCTACATGTATTAGGTGTCCCATCACAGTGTCCCCATGCATCAGATGTCCCCATACATCAGGTTCCCTCACCACATTGTCTCCATACATCAGGTTCCTCCATATCAGTGCCCCCTTACCTTAGGTTTCCCCATCACAGTGTTTCCACACATCCGGTTCCCAATCACAGTGCCTCTTACATTAGAGTTTTGCCCCCCTCTTGGATTCACAGATCACAAATGCTGTTCCCACGTGCAATGAAGGCACCTCATCCTTCCTCTTCAGTGCTGAGACTGAGGTGAGTTCTCAGTCTCAGTGCTGGCTCTCTTCCACTCCCTGCATGAGGAGTGAGAAAACCAAATCCTCTCTCCAGCAGAAGACAGCCAATGATCCTTCTGACAGGAGTACCATTGCAGAGTACCATTGCAGCCAAATCACCAGCACATCATCTCAACACAACACCCACCCCCTATTTTAATGGCCCTGATCATGGGCCCCCCATGCACCTGGTTTCCCTGAGCAGTGCCCAGGTGTACCCATTCATTAAGATGGCCCTGCCTTTAGTGAGTCTAAACCTGGCTATACAATCTAATACTTGTCTTTAGGTCAGATTAAACATTATTTAACTCCTTGAATCCTTATTTAACTCCTTGACACCGACTTCACACAAATATATGGCCCCGAACTAGACTGGGCTTTTTTCCATGGGGCCACATTTACATATATCCCTTTGTTCTTGCAGCATGCCACACGGTGCATTTTTCCAGCACAGAGACCAGGGTCTCACAATATCCCATATTCCGGGTCACCTAATCACTGTGATATGTTGGCTACCACATTGATTGGACACTGTGAAGCCCGTCCCCATGTTTTATCTCTCTGTGAATGGAGGGGAGAGATACATCATATCTCTCTCTTTCCTTGCAGAGAGAAAAAAAAAGTGTAAAAAATAATAATAATAAAAAGTAAAATACAAAAATACCAAGGTCAAGGCTTGATCTAGATCAGTGAGTGCCAGGGTTAGTGTTTTGGTCGAGGTCAGGGTCAAAGGTCAGGGTCAGTATTTATTTATTTATTTTTTTGTATCAGTGTAAGCCCCTGTACACACGGTCGGAGAATCTGTCGGAATGCGTCTTATCGGACCGTGTCGTCAGATAATCCGACTGTGTGTGGTATGCATCGGACTGATTCAGTCCGAATCTCCGTCCGACCCAATTTTCCAACATGTTGGAAATATTTCCCGACCAACTGGGCCGGTCGGACCTAATCCAATCATGTGTATAGCATTTTAATCGGACCAAGTGCCACGCATGCTCAGATCAAATTCCTACAACAAAGCTATTGGCTACTAGCCTGAATGTAGTCCCATCATAACGAAATTACGTCATCACGTTCTGAAAGATCGGATTTTTCGCCAACTTGGCCCAACCGTGTGTATGCAACAGTTTCGGACACAATCCGTCGGACTAAATCCGACGGACAAAATCCGACGGATTTGGTTGGAAAAATCTCCGACCGTGTGTACAGGGGCTAAGTGTGTTTTAGGTAGGATAAAACAAGCAAAATGCTCACTATTGTTTCTGGCCTGTACTTTGGGTACAAACAACAACTAACATACACATATGTGCTATTGATGTGATCGTCAGTAGCAGAAGAATTGATTTTTCATTTTTTTTGGTGAAAGGTTATGGTAGTAGCAAGAAATATACAGCTACATTAAAACAAACAAAAAAAAGGTTTTTCTTTTTTTTTTACTATTTTTGGGCCAGTTCTTCTTTGATAATAGTAAAAAAAAAAAAAAAAAAAATTCAGGAGATATCTATTACCATTTACCAAATAATAGCCCAATTTTTCCTGAAAAAAAAACAAGGTATGATCCACTTGGATGCACAAATGTGTTGTGATGAAATGTACAGTTTTACTAACACATGTCAAAGTTACAAAATTGTACTTAGGCATTAAGATTTGTTTTACTCCTAAGCGCAAAGAGGGTAAACACTTGTGGACCACCCACTGTCTTTTTCATGTACATGTACGTGATTTACATTTCCGGGTAGGGGGCGGCCGAAGCCTGATCTGTGCTGTGATTCGGCACAGCACAAGTCAGTCAGCCAATAATTTGCAGTAGTGTAGTGCTGAATCACAGAAAATGCTCTGGTCATGAAGGGGGTAAAACATTCTGGAATGCAAGTGGTTAAAGCAGATGTAAATCATGATATGCTCATGTAATCTTTCTCATGCAATTTCAAAAGCATTTCTCAAAATGTTCATCCTTCATTAATATACAACCTGGTAATCCTACCTAAACCAAACATGTCTTGCTATAGCTTGACAATGCTATGAAGCTGTCTCCCAATCTCCTTCTGACCTGGTCACCGTGCCACATGAAGAATATAAATGGCTGTGCCAATTCTCATAATTCTCATTGCAAAGGCCTAATTTGTTGTCACCAGGAAATCCACCCTGAACAATGACATTCCACATACAGTCTGAAGGAGACCAACAGCACTAAAATGCAAAAAAAAAAGGTTAAAAGAGAATTTTGTAAAAAAGAAAAGACAATTGTTTATAACACATTGGGGTTAATTCACTAAAATGGGTTGTAAACCCTTGGGGTGAAAAACCTCCTGTGATGCAGCTGTCCTCCAGAGCCCCCCCGCCCCCCCATTTACTTACCTGACCCTGGGGATGAGCACACCAGCTCAAGCCGGTGTCTCTGATCCTGATTGGATAGGTTGATAGCAGTGCAGCCATTGGCTCCCGCTGCTGTCAATCAAATCCAATGTGGCAGGAGCCGGGGCAGGGTTGAGTCCTGCAGTCTGTGTCAATAGACACAGTAGCAAGACACAGGAGAGAGCCCCCTGTGGGAGATTGGCTCTCCAATGGGCACTCGAGAAGAGGAGGAGCCAGGACCAATGCTGAGGGACCCCAGAAGAGGAGGAACAGGCCAACTCTGTGCAAAACCAACTGTACAGAGGAGTTAAGTATGACATGTTTGTTTTTTGTTTTTTTTAAACAAACCTTTAGATAACCTTTAAGGCAAATCCACTCTGTACTTCAAGTGCACTGCAAGTACACTTGGAAGTGCAGACGCTGTAAATCTGAGGGGAAGGTCTGAAATGAAGGGAATGTCTGCTGATTTTATCATCCAATCATGTGCAAGCAAAAATTCTTTTTTTTGTTTTCTTTGCATGTCCCCTTCAGATCTACAAAGTGTGCACAGTGGATTTGCCTTTAGCTAACTAAAAGCAATAATTACTGAAAATATGTGCTAACTCAAAATGCATTATACTGTGCCTTTAAGTCCACTAGCAATGACAATCGGAGACAGTGCTGCAGGGTGACTGCAAATACATATTAAACTGTCAACAGACCCAGTAAATAAATATAAAGTGTTATATTAATTTAGTCCCCATTGGTGATAAAATAGCAGTCATATTTGGAGTTAATCTGCTGCCTATGCGGCTGAGTTTACACATTTGTATTTGTCCATGGAGCCCTCTATTATGGTTACAGTGGCCTACTTCCCTGCAAGCAGTCTGGATTAGACAGCATGCACTTTCTCCATGTATTATACGCTGCAGGGTACTTTATACAGATTGACTAAGGGTAACGATACATGGCCATTCCCAGAGGCTGAATTTACGTGTCTCCATCAGTACTACTGCCTTTCCTTAAGTTTTAAACTAAACTAATTGCTCAGAGAAACCAATGGGCAGTAAGTTCAAAATTATTTTAATTCCTTTACAACTCAGAAATAAGAAATTATGTTCGGACTTCTATTTTATTTAAATCATACTGTATTTTTTTTAGTCTTAAAAAAGGTTTAAAAGATTACTTATAGTCAATTTAAAAATAAAAAAAATGAGATAGATAAGGAAAGCATGATAAACCCATGTTTATGTAAGGACATTTCCCAGATTCTTTGTGATTCCACCACCAATAAATGAAAAATCAGGCTGTTACCAAAGGAAAAGACCTCAAGTTATAAGAGGTCAGATCCGGTTCAACTTAGCCCTTGTACACACGGTCGGAGAATCTGTTGGAATGAGTCTTATCGGACCGTGTCGTCAGAAAATCCGACTGTGTGTGGTATGCATCGGACTGATTCCGTCCGAATCTCCGTCCGATCCAATTTTCCAACATGTTGGAAATATTTCCCGCCCAACTGGGCCGGACGGACCTAATCCGATCATGTGTAGAGCATTTTGATCGGACCAAGTGCCACACATGCTCAGATCAAATTCCTACATCAAAGCTATTGGCTACTAGCCTGAATGTAGTCCCATCGTAACGAAATTACGTCATCACGTTCTGAAAGATCTGAATTTTCGCCAACTTGGCCCAACCGTGTGTATGCAACAATTTCGGACACAATCCATCGGACAAAATCCGACGGGCAAAATCCGACGGATTTGGTTGGCAAAATCTTCGACCGTGTGTAAGTGGGCTTAAAGGTCTGAGGATCTTCACAATTATGCCCTGTACACACGGTCGGACATTCCGACCACAAAATCCGTTGGCCCAAACGTGTCTAGCATACACACGGTACACAAAGTTGTCGGAAAATCCGATCATTCAGAACGAGGTGACCTAGAACACGTACGACGGGACTATAAAGAGGGCAGTAGCCAATAGCTTTCGTCTCTTAGTTTATTCTTAGCATGAGTGGCACTTTGTCTGTCAAAATTGTCTACACATGATTGGATTTTGTTGTCGGAAAATTCTAGATCCAGCTCTCAAACTCTCAAACTTTGTGCGTCAGAAAATCTGACAGAAAAAGTCAGATAGAGCCCACACATGATCGAATTGTCTGACAACATAATTTGATCAGACTTTTCCCATCGAAATTTCCGACCATGTGTACAGGGCATAAGTGTTGGGCCGAATACCCACCAGTTTGGTTCGCATCAGAACTCTAACCGTGAACGCTATTAAAGTCTATGGGACCCCAATTTGAGAAATCAAAAGTCGCCATTTTGAAGGCTTATATGCAAGTTATTGGACATAAAAACGGTATGGGGGCCTGGGTTCTACCTTGAGGAGCATGTATCAATGCAAACATTTTTTGCTTTAAAAAAAAGTGATTTTAATGATGCTTAAAGTGAAACAATAAAAATTATTCCTTTAACCACTTCAGCCCTGGAAGATTTCACCCCTTTTCTGACCAGAGCACTTTTTCGGCACTGCGTCGCTTTAACTGACAATTGCGCAGTCATGCAACATTACACCCAAACAAAATTGATGTCATTTTTTTCCCCACAAATAGAGCTTTCTTTTGGTGGTATTTGATTGCCTCTGCAGTTTAAATTTTTTGCGCTATAAGCAAAAAAAAGAGCGTCAATTTTGAAAAAAACGCAATATTGTTTACTTTTTGATATAATAAATATCCCCCAAAAATATATTAAAAAACATTTTTTTCCTCAGTTTAGGTCAATAAGTATATAGTGATTTGTTTGCGCAAAAGTTATAGAGTCTACAAAATAGGGGATAGTTTTATGGCTTTTTTATTATTATTTTTTTTTACTAGTAATGGCGGCGACCTGCAATTTTTAGCAGGACTGCGGCATTATGGGGGACATATCAGGCAATTTTGACACATTTTTGGGACCATTAGCATTTTTACAGCGATCAATGCTATAAAATTGCATTGACTAATGTAAAAATGTCACTGGCAGTGAAGGGGTTAACCACTAGGGGGGCAATGAAGGGGTTAAGTGTTTCCTAGTGCGTGTTCTAACTTAAGGGGGGAGGGGACTGTGTAGGGGAGATGACAGAACATCTGTTCATACTCTGTATGAACAGATGATGTGTCTGCTCTCCCCTCAGAGAACTGGAAACAGTTTGTTTACACACACTGATCCCGTTCTCGGTGTGCCCCGAGTGATCGCGGGAGCCCGGCGTGATCGCGACCACCAGGCACTTACATTGGCTCCATGGGCAAGCAGGGGGCGTGTGCGCGCCTCTGGCGGCACGCATGCTCATCTAGTGGCCGACTATGGTACTGACGTACCATGACGGCAATTCGCGCAGCCGAATCATGTTGCTACAGTACAACTGCGGTGGCTGGTTGGCATGCAGTTAAATATCCAAAGGGCCTGGTATGGATTGGGGGAGGGGACCCCCATGCCTATTTTTTCCACATTTATGTATTTCCAGCAATGGTTTCTTTTTTATTGAGCTGTCAGCGGGGAAGCCCATTGACAGCTGATGACTCATCAGTTGTTAAGGACTCGGCAGCCTGCTTTTCGGCCCACTCCTTAACAATCAGCTATTCACTGTGCCCTGTTTGGGCAAAGCCTTGAACCTAACCAGCAGTCAGGTACATTACTTCAGCCAATCAGGACTTAGAATGCACTGTGCAGCACCCAGTGCATTGTGGGGCAATCAGCAGGCGAACATCCCGCTGATCATCCTGCAAATTCAAGTGTTCGCTGAACGCGCAAACAGTGCGCAAACACTGCTCGTCCAACACTATTCACAATATACAGTAGCCCCTCAAGGATTAGGAACCATAAGGCACAACAAAAGGGATCAATAGAATTCAGCTAAAGCTTGTACAGTACCACCGCTAAGCAAAGATCAGGATTCCACCATAAGAAACAAAATATCAAACTCCATAGTGTGAATTCAGCAAAAATTACATGAGCAGTAAGATAAACCAGCTCTGCTAGATCTGGTGGCATCATGATGTCAGCACAGGCTCGGCCCCAAAATGTATTAATCATATTTTTATTTTTTGCTTTCAAAATTCCCTTCCTGTCATAGAGTAGAGTGACCATGCCTCTCCAGTTTCTAGAAACAGTCCCTGATTTTAGAGGGCTGTTCCTGGAGAAATAATACCCCAATTTCGCCCCCAATTTCTTTTCAGCTTTAATAAAGGTGTCGCTGGCCCAGGTGGCTGTAGGGTAATCCAATTTAGCAACAGTTCTGTGATTGGCTTGAAGAAGGAGGATGGAGGGGAGGGGTGTGTCTGTTCTCACTTTTTTTCTTTACAAATGCTTTTTATTTGAGCTCATGATATATACAAGATAAGAGGGTATCATATACATCGTATAAAATGTATACAAAAAAGCTTTTATAATAGTTTAATTTTTTCATTAGTGTACAGGGTTATTGATGATGTCATATGCCAACATTACATGGTCTACCCAGTCCCTTAGCTTTCGCCTTGTGCAGACTTCACAGCGGGAGGTAAGGATGTGAATCATTTGCAGATCCTTGACCTTGCTTGGGATGGTGACCTGCAAGTGCAACCCTGGGCCTGCAGACCCAGAACAAAGTGGGTTCAGGTGTTAAACCCATTTAAGCCCCTCCCACTGTTACCACAACTTGGCTACACAGAACATTTGATGTGGCATGCTATGCATGCTGCTATTATCCCCAACCCCTGCTCCATCCCATCTCTTCCCCAGTAAAGGTTGTGAAATAATGTAGCGCTAACAGATATACACAAATAGTGTGATATATGTGAAAAAATGCTGAAAAGAGGCAGTAATGATAAAAAAGGAACTCAAAAGTCCATCTGTAAAAAATGGCAATGTACAAACAATGTGCAATAATGTCCAACAAAATGAATAGTGTAGAGCAAAAGCTGTAGCTTCCAACACCAAATGATGAGAGTTCACTGATGAGTAGGATGGAAAAACTCTGTCCGTTGATGAATCATCAGGGCTATAGAACATCAACCACATAATGCGATGTATATGCTCTTACCGGAATAGGTGAAAGAGGGAAGAGAGCTCTCAGTGGATCAAAAGATTCAAGTGTGGTGGTCTCATCCCTGATACATTTTGAACAGAAAAATCGCCCTATATAAATGGGATTATAAGTGACCACCAACACCACACACAAATCAAAAACATGAATATTTTATTAACAAATACAGAACAAAAGATACACATAAATACATTAAAACCAGAGGGACTACTAAGAAAACAGTGTCCCAATGGTGTAGCAAAATGTTATAAACACATAATTACATTAAAAAAAACAACCAACCAATAGATATTAATCATACTCTAAGCTGATGACCCCACACCCGACGTGTTTCTAGTTGCTGAAAACTTTTCTCAGTTGGGTGGTAAGTTGATAATTCTAAGATATTAAATCAAAGATGGATGTATTGGGACCATTCTATACAAATGCCTGTCATTGGTTTGTGTGGCTTTGTCCCAGACTGGTATTTGGCCATGACTACTTCCCTTTTGGTCCACCCTTCCCAATCTTCTGTGTAAAGAAAGAACAGGTTGCATAAATCTGTAGGTGCCTCAATTCTCATATACAAAAGGTTTTACTCAAAATAAGCAAAAAGCCTCAATAGGCTCAAGATTTGCAAAGAGAATGTGCCCGCAGGAGAGACTAAAACCAGGTGCTCGGCAATGCGGCCCATAGATTAATTGACAAGTCACAGAGTGTTTCCATGTATGTGGCAAAGGGATGTAGCCTTACCGGAATAGGTGGACTCTAATGCCAGCAACACAGAGTCAGACAGGCAGAGTGCTGGCGACGGCAGGTATGTGGAACTCACAATGGTCCGAACATCCGGAGCGGAACCAGAAAGGACTGTGCTTGACCTCCGGGTGGGCTT